>NC_060181.1:89110375-89485375 GCF_021184085.1 Oncorhynchus gorbuscha | reverse complement strand
TCCAGGGGAAAGCTATGATCCACTTCAATCAGTGTAGAATGTTAAATAATTATTTTTGAGCTTTCAGACAATTGAGACATGGATTGTGTATGTGTGCCATTCAGAGGGTGACGATTTAAGTGCCTCCGAACGGGGTTTGGTAGTAGGTGCCAGGCGCACCGGTTTGAGTGTGTCAAGAACTGCAATGTTGCTGGGGTTTTCACGCTCAACAGTTTCCAGTGTGTATCAAGAATGCTCCACCACCCAAAGGACATCTAGCCAATTTGACACAACTGTAGGAAACATTGGAGTCAATATGGGCCAATATCTCTGTGGAACGCTTTCGACACCTTGTAGTGTCCATGCGCCCCGGCGAATTGAGGCTGTTCTGAGGGGCAAAAGGGGTTGCAGCTCAATATTAGGAAGGTGTTCTTAATGTTTTGTCCACTCAGTGTGCGACAAATAGCATTTTGTAATAGATTACTCCATGTTACTCTGATCTTAAGCATACATAATACATCCTATAAATTAAACGAAAGTAAACTGTTGGTCACAACAGAAAGCACTACAACCAAACCAATACATGTTGTAGCATTGAAAAGCCCATGACATCATCTCTCTCCTTTTTGACCTCTCACCTCTTTCCAGTGGGAAATGCACTGTGCTGATTAGCTACACCTCACTTTTTTCCCCAGCATGCAATGTGCTGTACATCAACTCGGTGGACATGGAGTCTCTGACAGGACCTCAGGCCATCGCCAAGGCGATCTCGGAGACGATGGCCGCCGCGTCCCCGCCCACCGCCACCGTTGTGCACTTCAAGGTGTCGCCCCAAGGCATCACCCTGACGGATAACCAGAGGAAGTGAGTAGGGAGTAGGGAATAGGACAAACAAGCGATTATAATGGAGTAGCGGTGTAGTGGAGTAGTGGAGTCGGGGTGTAGTGGTGGAGTAGGGGTGTAGTGGTGGATTATGTGTGCAGTTGAGTAGTGGAGTAGGAGAGTAGCGGTGGAGTAATGGAGTAGGGGTGTTGTGGTGGAGTAGTGGTGGAGAAGTGAAGTAGGGATGTAGTGGAGTAGTGGGATAAGGGTCTGGTAGAGTAGGGATGGAGTGGTGGAGTAGTGGAGTAGGGGTGTAGTGGTGGAGTAGTGAAGTAGGGGTGGAGTAGTGGAATAGTGAAGTAGGGGTGTAGTGGTGTGGGGTGTAGTGGTGGAATAGTGAAGTAGGGGTGTAGTAGTGGAGTAGTTGTGAAGTAGGGTGTAATGGTGGAGTAGTGAAGTAGGGGTGTAGTGGTGGAGTAGTGGAGTAGGGGTGTGGGGTGTAGTGGTGGAGTAGTGACATAGTGGAGTAGGGGTGTGGGGTGTAGTGGTGGAGTAGTGACATAGTGGAGTATGGGTTAAGTAGTGGTGTAGTAGGGGTGGAATGGTGGAGTAGGGATGCAGTAGGGGTGTAGGGGGTAGTGAATGAGTACTGGAGTAGGGGTGGAGTAGAGGTGTAGTTGTGGAGTAGAGATGTAGTAGTGGAGTAGTGGTATAGTATTGGAGTAGGGGTGTAGAGTGTAGGGTTATAGTGGAGTAGGGGTGGAGTAGGGGTGTAGAGTATATGGTTATAGTGGAGTATGGGTGTAGAGTGTAGAGTTGTAGTTTAGGGGAGACACAAGTAAATACATTCACCCACCTTTTTAAGGGACAGTTTACTCTCCTTTTTAAGGGACAGTTTACTCACCTTGTTTCAAGGGACAGTTTACTCACCTTTTTTCAATGGACAGTTTACTCACCTTTTTTCAAGGGACAGTTTACTCACCTTGTTTCAAGGGAAAGTTTACTCACCTTTTTTCAAGGGACAGTTTACTCACCTTTTTTCAAGGAACAGTTTACCCACCACCTTTTTTTAAGGGACAGTTTACTCACCTTTTTTCAAGGGACAGTTTACTCACCTTTTGCGGAAAAATGCATGAAAAGTATAGGTAGTGTTACTTTTTTCATCGCGATGAGAGTTCACTCTACAAGACTCTATATTGCATTTTTTTTAACTGATCAACAATATTTGAACCATAATGACAATATTTCAAATGGCTCACTCTGACTGAGGGCTCTTAATATAATAATAATAATATATGCCATTTAGCAGACGCTTTTATCCAAAGCGACTTACAGTCATGTGTGCATACATTCTACGTATGGGTTGTCCCGGGAATCGAACCCACTACCCTGGCGTTACAAGCGCCATGCTCTACCAACTGAGCTACAGAAGCAATTGCTATAGGCAGTGTGTTAAACCTTGTTTTTACATAACAGGCGTTTCTTCCGGCGCCACTACCCTATCAACACTGTCACGTTTTGTGATGTCGACCCTCAGGAGAGAAAGTGAGTGTCCACACTGAGCTACAACACACACACACACACACACACACACACACACACACACACACACACACACACACACACACACACACACACACACACACACACACACACACACACACACACACACACACACACACACACACACACACACACACACACACACACACACACACACACACACACACACACACTTTCGGGGACAGTAAACGAAAGGCAGTAATCTCTGCTGTTTGAAATGAATGGGGCCTATGACCTGAATGTATCATACATAATGTTACATGAAATAATACTGTTTATTTATCTCTCTATAGGTGGAATAAACCTGATGGGGACACAGCCAAGTAAGTATACAGTATATGCATTTGAGTACCAAATCTAATTATATTTGTCACATGCGCCGATTACAACAGGTGTAGTAGACCTTACAGTGAAATGCTTACTTACAAGCCCTTAACCAACAGTGCATTTTTAAGAAAATACATTTTAAAAAGTCAAAGTAACAAATAATTCAAGAGCAGCAGTAAAATAACAATAGCGAGGCTATATACAGGGGGTACCGGTACAGATTCAATGTGAGGGGGAACCGGTGTCGAGGTAATTGAGGTAAGATGTACATATAGGTAGAGTTATTAAAGTGACTATGCATAGATAATAACAGAGATTAGCTGAAGCGTAGAAGAGAGGGGTTAGTCCTCGTGTATTTTTGTCTGTACTGTTTATAGATTGCCCAACCTTACTTTGACTGACAGTTGCAGAACCACTGAAGAAAGTGAAGCAACTTAGCTTGATACTTTCAGCAACTGGTCCAAGGATGGTTTTGATGTTAAACACCTAACGACACCGGTTAGAACTAAGGTTAGTTAGATCTGATTTCAAATCAGTTGTTTAGCTTGACCACAATGGTTCTTTGGGGGGGGGACTATTCACTTAGACAGACTTATCATCAGTTCCTGACCTGCCTCTAATACATTGGCCAATGTGATTTCAATTAGTACTCTCCTCCATCCTAAATCAAATAAAAGGCGATATTTAGTAGCTCAGACATCAAACCAGGGGAGAGAAGAAGGGATGAAAGCTCCCCACCAATGATTCAGAGAGGAAGAATAGATGGATGGAGAGATGACTGGGCTGAAGATAAAAGAGTGTCCCTTTAGCCAACAAAACCCAGTGTTGGCAGTCACGAGTTTAGAATTTACAGCATGTCATGGTTTGGGGTTTTAAACTCAGGGATCAAAGTGCCTATGAATTTACCGTTATGAGACTTAGGGCTCAATTATATAAACTCATATGGTCTAACAGGCAAAAGAGTAAATCAAGTAGACAAAATATCATTATAATTACTGTGAAATATTTATCATTAGAGCCAGGGCAAATTTTTTAAAATTTTAAATGCTCCAACCGAATGCTAATAAATAGTGTGAACGTTTTCCCCAAAGTTAGTTTCAGGCACTGGTTACAGAATGAAAAAAAGGCTTCTATTAAATCCATATCCTTAATGTTCAGTGATATAGCGCGATTGAAATCTAAATTCAATATTCACCTGTTCTCGGAAATTGCATTCTCTGTAAACGCTGCAGTCAGAGATGTAGCCGAACTTCGCCGATTTGAATTGAATTGAACCTTAAATATTTCCAAATGTTAACAGTGGCATGGAGCGCCCCCTAGAGACTAAACATGGAACTACAGAGATGGAACACAAACAGTTTAGCAGAACAATATCTCTTAATGGATACAGTAAAGCATCAATGATAATGGATGTGTTTGGGTGAACCAGCTCAAGTGATGAGTAACCTTGCCTAAGACCTGAAGTAATATGCTTTAGCTCAGCGGGCTAAAACAGTCTTGAAGCATGAAAACAACCATGGTTCAAACCTCCCATTTGGTCACACGCACACTTTTCATCTCTGATTCATATGATTTCCTACAGATGAATTTGACCAGTTAGAACAAGCCTACAAGCGACATTGACAGCATCCCTTCCCTTTTCCAGGTTTTTTGGGTTTGTGGCTCGGAAGCAAGGAAGCACAACTGACAACGTCAGTCACCTCTTTGCCGAGATGGACCCCGATCAGCCCGCCAGCGCCATCGTCAACTTTGTCTCCAAGGTGATGAGCGGCTCGCAGAAACGATGAGCTGACCTTTTGGCGACCCTTGGCTGTTGGTTTTTTGGGGTTGTTGTTCTTTTAACTACGGAGGGAATATATTTCCTTTTTTTTGTTTGTATTCTAAGTTTAATCTTAGGTTTCACCTCTTTCCTTCTGATCTCGTCTTTTACGTGTGTGTGTGTGTGTGTGTGTGTGTGTGTGTGTGTGTGTGTGTGTGTGTGTGTGTGTGTGTGTGTGTGTGTGTGTGTGTGTGTGTGTGTGTGTGTGTGTGTGTGTGTGTGTGTGTGTGTGTGTGTGTGTGTGTGTGTGTGTGTGTGTGTGTGTGTGTGTGTGTGTGTGTGTGTGTGTTTCTTCTTGGAAGGACTCCTTCGTGGCGTGAAGTAGGGGGGATAGAGGAAGTGCAGTTTGTGGGGTGTGGCTGTGTAAGCTGTTGAATGTTGGCTATGGGAGGCCATTGTGATCTCTCTAGCAGGGCAGCACAAGAACAGGAAGAGGAAATCATGTCAGTGATGATGTCAGTGAGGTGTGATGCATGAAAAAGAGAAGAAGTAGTAAAGTTGTGTGATGTAAAGAAGGATGTGAAGCTGTCTGGTTTTGGACTGTTCAACCAAAGATTTTAAAAAAGGAGCAATGTCACTGAAGGTATGTTTGAGACAATATTTGGTTAAAAAAAAAAATGGCTACTTTATCAAAACATTTACATTTTATGTTCTTTCTATATACAAGTAAATACTGTATTTATTTTATTCCTAAAAAGTTTGCATCTTTGCTTTCTTCGCAAACCGTATTCAAGTACGTTTTTGCATGCTGGCGAGTTTAATCAATGTAAATATCACAGAGTGCTCTCTTGGTAGGGCGTGGGTGACTTGGATGACTTGGGGCCTAAAAATGTTGTTGGAAAAAAAAAATTGAGCTTACTGTAGAAAAATAAAATAAAGAAAAAAGCACAGTTGTTCTCTTCAGAACAACAGAAAACATCTGACTTCAGAACATCTGTATTGGTCTCCTCCGACATCCACTGTTCCCTTCAGAACAACAGCACACATCTGACTTCCACTGTTCCCTTCAGAACAACAGCACACATCTGACTTCCACTGTTCTCTTCAGAACAACAGAACACATCTGACTTCCACTGTTCTCTTCAGAACAACAGAACACATCTGACTTCCACTGTTCTCTTCAGAACAACAGAACACATCTGACTTCCACTGTTCTCTTCAGAACAACAGAACACATCTGACTTCCACTGTTCTCTTCAGAACAACAGAACACATCTGACTTCCACTGTTCAGAACAACAGAACACATCAGCTGTTCTCTTCAGAACAACATAACACATCAGCTGTTCTCTTCAGAACAACAGAACACATCTGACTTCCACTGTTCTCTTCAGAACAACAGAACACATCTGACTTCCACTGTTCTCTTCAGAACCACAGAACACATCTGACTTCCACTGTTTTCTTCAGAACAACATAACACATCAGCTGTTCTCTTCAGATCAACAGAACACATCAGCTGTTCTCTTCAGAACAACAGAACACATCAGCTGTTCTCTTCAGAACAACATAACACATCAGCTGTTCTCTTCAGAACAACAGAACACATCAGCTGTTCTCTTCAGATCAACAGAACACATCAGCTGTTCTCTTCAGAACAACAGAACACATCAGCTGTTCTCTTCAGAACAACATAACACATCAGCTGTTCTCTTCAGATCAACAGAACACATCAGCTGTTCTCTTCAGAACAACAGAACACATCAGCTGTTCTCTTCAGATCAACATAACACATCAGCTGTTCTCTTCAGAACAACAGAACACATCAGTTGTTCTCTTCAGATCAACAGAACACATCAGCTGTTCTCTTCAGATCAACAGAACACATCAGCTGTTCTCTTCAGAACAACAGAACACATCAGCTGTTCTCTTCAGAACAACATAACACATCAGCTGTTCTCTTCAGATCAACAGAACACATCAGCTGTTCTCTTCAGAACAACATAACACATCAGCTGTTCTCTTCAGATCAACATAACACATCAGCTGTTCTCTTCAGATCAACAGAACACATCAGCTGTTCTCTTCAGATCAACATAACACATCAGCTGTTCTCTTCAGAACAACAGAACACATCTGTATTGGTCTCCTCTTCTTTTGAATGGTTGAAGGATGGAGGATAGATAGAAGCTTGTCCAGTTTGGTCCAACTATTCACCTACACAGGGGTATTAGAACCCTGTAATGACGCTGGGAGCTGGCGTCTGCTGTTATCCTTCTAGACCAGCCTGCAATGCACCCCTCTATGGATACATTTGGTTTTGGCTGATTGGTTCCCCTTTGTGTGTCTACCATTGTCTATCACATGTGCCACTCCTCTCCGCTGTGCATGTATAAGCATCATGGAAGGTCAGAGTTCACTGCTGATTTTTGAAGAGCAGACGGGCAACGAGAGTCCAGGTTGCTACGACTAAAGCATCAAGCTCTCTCTCTTCTCCTTCGGCACATTAAAATGATTCTACCCCTGCAACCGTTCCAGTAAAGATTGATAGAGGCCACTATCTTTACAGATCAGTCTGTCAAACGTGTAACACCCACATCATACCCATAAGTAAGCTATATACATATACATATACATATATAGATATATATATATATAAAAAACATGTTTATTTTTTTGCTCTGTCACTCTTTTAATTAACTCATATAATAAATTGACATATATAGTCCAACCATAAAGATTACTGAGTGGAGAAAAAAACAAATTCTGTACTTTGGCTAAGATTTATAAATCATGAGACTGAACTACATCAAAATAAATGGTGTGAAGTGTATGTATTTTACAGCTTTACTTTAAAACAATTCACTGCATTACTTTGTTTATGTTATGAGTCTTTGTATAAAGCATCCTTTGGTATGGGGGAGAAAGAGCGTCTAGCAAAGTTCTTTGTTGCAAAATTGTGCCAACATTTTTTTTAAATGTCAAAATAAACCTGCCTAAAATGGAATGGCCAGAGTTAAGTACTTACACATCATATGAAATATCAATGAACCTATGTGTAGCTGTGTGTTCACTGCATGTTTGGAGGCCAGATATTCTTTCCCTGATTACTTCCTCTATCTAACATCGCAGGTTTAGTGAAGCACCACTGTATTACAATCTAAAGCAATTATTCATGTTGTTATGTAGGGCCTACTGCCCTCATGTGGTGAACCAACGTATGACCACCCATTGTGTTTTTACTCCAGCGTTTTAACTGTGATTTCAATAATGACCTTCAATGGACCAGCGAAACTCAAATGGCTCAGTATATTATTTTCAGAATATGGAAGACAAGTATTATGTCACTTTTTTGGCCATTATAATTTTGTGAATGTCCTCCTTCTTCTTCTTCTTCTTCTCCTCCTTCTCCACCTCCTCTTCCTCTCCTCCACCACCAACACACCCTTCTCCACCTCCTCTTCCTCTCCTCCCCCACCAACACCCCCTCCTCCTTCTCCACCTCCTCTTCCTCCTCCTCCTCCTCCTCCTCCTCCTCCTCCTCCTCCTCCACCACCACCACCAACACCTTCTACTCCTCCTTCTTCTCCTCTTAATAACTCAATTGGATTCTGTTTGGAGCAGATTAGTCATACCTCGATGGTCCAATCTACTCCAGTGAAAAAAGAACAAGCATTTACATATGGCATTCTGTCATGTCAAAATGCACACTAAATATTTGCTTGTCCACTTCTGTTACCGCTTAATGTTTGGTTTTTAAGCTCCACTGGGTCTTCTTCCATGACGTCTGTACTCGTTCCATTCTGTTCCAACCGTTCATTCCTCTTCAATGAGAATCCCTCCATTTTAAATGAATTGTATTTATTATTTTGAAGAGTCTCCACTACTGTATAACTATATGTGTCGAAAGCATGGTTGATTCTGCATTTTTCTATGAGAAACGTGTGAGAAATGCTTGTCGGGTCAATCCCCCTCTACCACAAATTGAATGTCAGTCTCACGTTATTTGGCGTGTAAGAAGTCTCTTCCGATGTACATGTGGCCACTTTGAGGAAATAGCCTTAGAATGTGTGCATGAATGCGGTGCGATGCCTGTACAGAAGTGTATGTATTTTCATGTGCTTTATTGTATGGCTTTTGTTTCTGAGAAGAAAAAAAACATATTAAAAGTAATTTGTGTTTTTTGTTGTTGGAAAACTTTGTTTATTCAGTTTTTACATACAATCACAAACACAATATTTACAATATAAATAATGTACTCAACAACAACAAAAACGAACAAAAATAACACAACTATAAAGATACCATACTTTAGACAAGTTAAACCACACTGGGCAGAAGGTTAGGTGGCGGTTAGGTGGCGGTTAAAGGAGCAATCTGTAGTTAATACAGGACAAAGTGGACACACCGCCATTGTTCCTGTAAACAGCCAAGGGATGAGGGTGGAGAAATGCAATGACTGTCTGTGCACATTCACAGACAGTCATGGCCACAAAGACCATCCACTGGACCAAAGTACAAGTTTACTATGTTGTTTATTACATTTACTTTGTTAACAAACAGAGAAAAACACATTTCTGATTTGGCAAGAGGCATAAGGCATACATTCTTATTTATTTTAAGTACAGTGCATTTGGGAATTACCCAGACCCCTCTCCACGTTCTGTTACGTTACAGCCTTATTCTAAAATGTATTGCATATTTTTTTCCGCTCTCCAATCTACATACAATACCTCATAATGAAAAGCAAAAACAGATGTAAAAAATGTTGGCAAATTTATTTAATAAAAACAACAACTTTGAGACTCGAAATTGAGCTGAGGTGCATCCTGTTTCCGTTGATCATCCTTGAGATGTTTGTACAACTTTATTGGAGTCCACCTGGGTTAAATTCAATTGATTGGACATTATTTGGAAAGGCACACACCTGTCTACATAAGGTAGAGTGGCCAGACAGAAGTCCTCTCCTGGGAAAATAGGCAGATGACAGCCCGTTTTGGAGTTTGCCATATGGCACCTAAAGGACTTTTAGGCCATGATAACAACATTCTCTGCTCTGATGAAACTGAGATTGAATGCCAAGGTCAATGCAGGAGTGAAAGACAATGCAGGAGAGTCTGGACTTGAACCCGATCGAACATCTCTGGAGAGTCCTGAAAATAGCTGTGCTGCGACACTCACCATCCAACCTGACAGAGGTTGAGAGCATCTGTAGAGAAGAATGAGAGAAACTCCCCAAATGTAGGAGTGCCAAGCTTGTAGCGTCATACCCAAGAAGACTCAAGACAGTAATGACTGCCAAAGGTGCGTCAACAAAGTGCTTACTAAAGGGTCTGAATACTTATGTAAATGTGATATTTCAGTTTGTTTTTAATACATTTGCAAACATTTCTAAAAACTTGTTTTTGCTTTGTTATTATGGGATATTATGTGTAGATTGATGAGGGGAAAAAACTAATGAATCCATTTTAGAAAAAGGCTGTGACATAACAAAATGTGGAATAGTCATGGGGTCTGAATAATTTCCGAATGCACTGTGTACAATACATTTTGCCTGTCTGATGTCTGTTCATATTGAATATGTTTGTTCACATGAAAGATGAAAGTGCAAAATCGAATTATGACCTTTGTTCGCACACGCACACACACACACACACACACACACACACACACACACACACACACACACACACACACACACACACACACACACACACACACACACACACACACACACACACACACACACACACACACACACACAGTTTGTTTCAAGATTTGTCAGTCGTATGTACTGGATACACATGGTATACACCGCCCAAACATTCAAGCACCGAGATTGGGAAACACTGTCTTAATAGGAACATGGTACTGTACACATGCCACTTACTCATACCAGCTGATTCCTGGATGGTAGTGACCATCTCATTCCTGGATGGTAGTTACAATCTGATTCCTGGATGGTAGTTACAATCTGATTCCTGGATGGTAGTGACCATCTCATTCCTGGATGGTAGTATCCATCTGATTCCTGGATGGTAGTGACCATCTCATTCCAGGATGGTAGTGACCATCTGTTTCCTGGATGGTAGTACCATCTGATTCCTGGATGGTAGTATCCATCTGATTCCTGAATGGCAGTTAACCACTGAATCCAGGATGGTAGATACATTCTGATTCCTGGATGGTAGTTACAATCTGATTCCTGGATGCTAGTTACCATCTGATTCCTGGATGCTAGTTACTATCTGATTCCTGGATGGTGGTTACGCACTGATTCCTGGATGCTAGTTACCATCTGATTCCTGGATGCTAGTTACCATCTGATTCCTGGATGCTAGTTACCATCTGATTCCTGGATGCTAGTTACCATCTGATTCCTGGATTGTAATTACCGGCTGATTCAATGGATGGTAGTTACCATCTGATTCCTGGATTGTAATTACCGGCTGATTCAATGGATGCTAGTTACCATCTGATTCCTGGATGCTAGTTACTATCTGATTCCTGGATGGTGGTTACGCACTGATTCCTGGATGCTAGTTACCATCTGATTCCTGGATGCTAGTTACCATCTGATTCCTGGATGCTAGTTACCATCTGATTCCTGGATTGTAATTACCGGCTGATTCAATGGATGGTAGTTACCATCTGATTCCTGGATTGTAGTTACCAGCTGATTCAATGGATGGTAGTTACCATCTGATTCCTGGATTGTAATTACCGGCTGATTCAATGGATGCTAGTTACCATCTGATTCCTGGATGCTAGTTACTATCTGATTCCTGGATGGTGGTTACGCACTGATTCCTGGATGCTAGTTACCATCTGATTCCTGGATGCTAGTTACCATCTGATTCCTGGATGCTAGTTACCATCTGATTCCTGGATTGTAATTACCGGCTGATTCAATGGATGGTAGTTACCATCTGATTCCTGGATTGTAGTTACCAGCTGATTACTGGATGGAAGTTACCAGCTGATTTCTGGATGGCAGTTACCCTCTCTGGGGTAGGCGGGACGCTTGCATCCCACATGGCCATTAGTCAGGGAAAATGCAGAGTGCCAAATTCAAATACATTTCTGTAAAAATCAAACTTTCATTAAATTACACATGCAACATAACAAATTAAAGCTACACTCGTTGTGAATCCAGCCATGATGTCAGATTTCAAAAAGGATTTTTGGCGAAAGCATAAGATGCTATTATCTGATGATAGCACAATAGTAAACAATGAGAGTAGCATAATATTTCAACTCTGCAGGTGCGACACAAAACGCAGGAATAAAATATAAATCATGCCTTACCTTTGACGAGCTTCTTTTGTTGGCACTCCTATATGTCCCATAAACATCACAAATGGTTCTTTTGTTTGATTAATTCCGTCGATATATATATCCAAAATGTCCATTTATTTGGCGCATTTGATCCAGAAAAACACTGCCTCCAACTTACGCAACGTCGCTACAAAATATCTCAAAAGTTACCTGTAAACTTTGCCAAAACATTTCAAACTACTTTTGCAATACAACTTTAGGTACTTCTAAACGTATATAATCGATCAAATTAAAGAAGGGATGATCTGTGTTCAATATAGGAGCAAAACAAACAGACGCTACTTTTCTGGTTACGCGCCTCTATCAAAAGGTACACATGAAGTGACGTTCGTTCTGAGCTAGTTCATTACACAAAGGAAAAACCTCAACCAATTTCTACAAACTGGTGACATCCAGTGGAAGCGGTAGGAACTGCAGGAAAGTTGATTAGAATTCTGGATTCCGCATGAAAACATATTGAAAAGACAGTGACTTAAAAAAAAGACATCTGAATGGTTTGTCCTCAGGGTTTCACCTGCTAAATAAGTTCTGTTATACTGACAGATATGATTCAAACAGTTTTAAAAACTTCAGAGTGTTTTCTATCCAATAATAATAATAATATGCATTTATTGGGATCTGGGACAGAGTAGGAGGCAGTTCAATTTGGGCACGCTATTTATCCAAAAGTGAAAATGCTGCCCCCTACCCCAAACAGGTTAACCAGATGATTCCTGGATGGTAGCTACCATCTGATTCCTGGATGGTAGTTACCATATGATTCCTTGATGGTAGATACCGGCTGATTCCTGGATAGTAGTGACCATCTCATTCCTGGATGGTAGTTACAATCTGATTCCTGGATGGTAGTTACCAGCTGATTACTGGATGGCAGTTAAGCAATGATTCCTCGATTGCACTTACCATTTGATTCCTGAATGGTAGGGTTATGTAAGCCTCTAGGAAGAGGGAACACAACACCCAACACAACTCAACTCCCCGTGGAGTGAAAGATACATGGTTTTGTAGGTGTGGGTAAGGATGACAAAGGCAGGAAATGTACCATTTATTGGGAATTTATTTATTCCTTCACACGGTAATTTGGGGGAAAAGGGGCTGGACGGAACCAAAGCAAAGAAAGTAAAGGTTAAAGAGCCCTCTCTCCTACCTTACCTGCCTACCCACTACTTACCTAATCATTTAGCACCACCTGGTGCGCCAGCGTAGCCTAGTGGTTAGAGCGTTGGACTAGCAACCAGAAGGTTGTGAGTTCAAACCCCCGAGCTGACAAGGTACAAATCTGTCGTTCTGCCCCTGAACAGGCAGTTAACCCACTGTTCCCAGGCTGTCATTGAAAATAAGAATGTGTTCTTAACTGACTTGCCTGGTTAAATAAAGGTAAAAAATAAAAAAATAAAAAATAACAAAAATACAGGGGGTGGTCCGCCCAGGTCTTACCTAGTGTGCATAGACAGTAAATACTATGGATATTGTTTGAGCACTCCCTAGGTGCCTTCCTCTCCCCCCTGGGAACAAATGAAAGAAAATAATCCAAACATAAGTAAACAATTTCAAGATTCAAAAACACTGCATCATATTGGCACACACATACTTCAGATCAACAACTACAACAATACTTAACAAAAACCTGCCTCTGAGCAACAACCAACACAGGACATCACCATCAACTCTCTCTGAGCAACAACCAACACAGGACATATCAATCAGCCTTCTTCTCCTACAAAGGAACACTGACTTTTAAAGCTGGAGAAGGAGTCTGTAATTACAGACAGCTGTATCCTTTGACGAGAGGGCAGGGTCAACTCCAATCTGCCATGGGCCGACCAATCAGCTGCTTGGGGGAATCCAGGAAGCAATTTCCTGAAATACATACACACAAATCCACAACACAGAAACTGGGGAATGTAACACACCCACCCAAAAACATGCAAACTTACAGTTTGGAATAACAAAACCCAACACGTATCCCCAGTTACCAAATCCATGATAGAGAGTCGGCAACCACATTCGTCGAACCCTTCACATAGTTTATCTTTAGATTGTATCCTTGTACAATCAGAGCTCACGGCATAAGGCGGCGGTTTTTGCTACAAAAGCCCCAAATAATTATGGTCCCTGAAGACCAGTATAGGCAAGGCACTGGAGCCCACATATACCTCAAAAAACTTTAGCAATGAAGTCAGCGTCTCTTGTTCAATGGTGGAGTACCTTGCCTGACATGAGTTGAACTTACGGGAGAAGAAACTGACGGGCCGATCCACTCCATCTTCATCTTCCTGCAAGAGAACCCCCACTATACTAGAATCTACCTGATATTTAAAGGGTTTGTCAAAGTTGGAGGCGGCAAGCACTGGGGCACCACCAAAGTAGCGCTTTGGCGGACTCTAAAGCATAGTTGCAATTCTGGGACCACTTATATGGTACTTTGGGACTAAGTGGAGGTGTTAGGGGAGCTACTACGGTCAAAAAAATGTTCAGACTTTGTAACTGCATTTATGCAACGATACTTAGGAACAAGAATACACGGAGAACTCCAGGAGCTGTTACTGGGTTTTGCCATGTCATTCTGTAATAATAAGCTACCTCACTTCTCATTACTTCCCTTCTCTTAGCATTAACCCGGTACGGATGCTGACGTATAGGAGCAGCGTTCCCCACATCCACATCATGTTCTAAGATGGACGTGCGACTTGGAACGTCCTGAAACACATTGAGAAAACTATCAATAGGATAAAATCATTAGTTTGATCGTTATCCAAATGTTCCATTTGAGAGGGTAACTTTTCCAGCATCTCCGAATTGCATAAGTGTTTACACTGCTGTAACGTATGGCGTAACTCCAACCAATCCTCCTTATCCTCTTCTAGGTCCCAGCCAGGCTTCAGCACCAACGCAACCACACTAGAGATGGCAGGCTGGACCTGCTTACATGAGGAGCTGTCTGGAGAGTCACGTATATATACATTACATGACAAACATGGGAAGAACACCTACGATCTGGGGTCTTTACCACATAATTGGTGTCACTGAGTTTATTGTCCACAAAATATGTCTCAGAAAAACGTGCCAACAGAGATTAGCCAGGGATTGGCAACAAAACTAAAACTTGATCCCTGGTGTTTTTGAGATGAGGAGAGACTTTTGGGCTCACGCACATGCAGCGTGCAGTCTCTCCTGCATCTTACTGACATAATCCAACACATTTTTAAGGGCGCTACTGGGTGTAGGAGATAGGATAAGCGCCTTCAAAATCTTTAACGGACCCCGTTGGGTGTGTCCAAACACAAGATCAGCAGGCCTGAATCCTAAGGACTCTTGTATTGTTTCCCTGATAGCAAATAGGACAAAGGGCACCACCTCATCCCAATGCAATACTTGCGTAGCATCACTTTTAGTGTCTGATGCCAGCCCCTTGACTCTCCGGATGATACAGACTGGAGACATGATGGGAAATACACAGCATCTTTAACACATTTGAGAACAGTTTTGACATAAAGTTGGTTCCCTGATCAGTTTGGATTACTTTAGGGAGTCCAAACGTAGAGAAGAACTTCACTAGTGCCTTCACCACAGTCTTAGCCGTTATAGTCCAGAGAGGAATAGCCTCTGGGTACCGAGTCTCACTGCACATTATTGTTAGTAAGAACTGGTTACCTGACCTGGTTTTGGGCAACAGACCTACACAATCGATTATCACTCGTTCAAACGGTTCCCGCACCACAGGAATCAGGCATAGCGGTGCACGAGGAACTGTTTGATTCAATTTCCCAGTGAGTTGACATACATTACATGTTTTACAAAATTGGACAACGTCAGACTTGAAACCTGTCCAGAAAAAATGATGAAGGACACGGTTATAAGTCTTTGTGATCCCAAAATGTCCGGACCACGCCTGGTCATGGGCGAGTGACAGCACCTGCTGTCGGAACGGTGTAGGAACAACCACTTGACACACTTTACTCCAGTCATTAATTGTGTCATGAGATCCCCATTTCCACATCAAAACTCCTGCTTCCATAAAGTAAGCGGTCTCCTTAGTTTTAGCTTCCTCAGTGGAAATTACCGAAGCAAAACAATTGTGAAGACTGGTGTCTCCTTTTTGATATTCAATCACCTTCTCAGGAGTGACAGACAAAATAATGTAATTGGGGCGTGATTTCGCTTTCCCCTGCCTTAGTTTTTATGGGGGTAAAAACTGTCGGCCTTGCAGAAGGAACACTCAGTGCATTGTCTCCTACCTCAACATTCTCAAAAATTGAACTAGCCAAGTCCACCACATCTCCCAGCTTGCGAGATTGTGCCCTCGTTAAAACACAAGCAGGAAAAACATGGGGAAATGCTTGAACCAATTTATCATCTGCAGTTTTGATTTCTGGATTGTCTACTACTTCTGACGGTACCACCAGCGGTATTGTTCCCTGATAGCAATGTGACTCCTTTTACTGGCAGGGTAGATACTACACCAACACGGAAATGTCCTGATACCAAGTCTGACACTAAGTGGACCCAGTGTAATGGTAAAGGTACGGTTTTTGTCTCTATACCCTGTAATATGACATGCAAGCCACAATACGTTTCAGGAGACCAGGGTAAAGCATCAGTAACGATTACTGACTGCGCCGCCCCGGTGTCTCATAAGATTTGTATGGGCTTTTGATCAGCTTGTTCTCCAGTTAAGGAAACACAACCGGCAGAGATAAATGGAGCACAGACAGGATCCATTTTCCCAAATGCTGAACCAATAACTTGGTCCAACGGATGAGCCAAAGACTGGACTAAACCCACACATTTTAATTTAGGGGATGGTGGCAGGGACTGTTTCGGTTTATTTTTCAATACCGGGCAGTCCGCAATCACGTGATCCTTTTGGTGACAGTAAAAACATTCACGGATCTCGTGCGAAGGCTTAGGGTCGTTAGAGGAAAAGCGACCCGAACAAGGCACTGATGACGTAATCGTTCGACCTTCAATACAAGGAGCACCAAAGACAGTCTTGTGTGTCAAAGCTTTCTCATCTGCCAACACTGCTGCCTGGACTAAAGTCACCACTTTTTGTTTATTTAAATGAACTACAATTCTATCAGGGAGGTTCTGTCTCCTAGAGATGAACGTACTATGGTGCGGAAAGTGCAAATCAATCTCAGAACAAAAGCAAAAAGACCTTGTGAAGATGCTGGAGGAAACAGGCACAGTAAAACGAGTCCTATATCGACATAACCTGAAAGGCCGCTCAGCAAGGAAGAAGTCACTGCTCCAAAATCGGTTGCTTTCAAAATCCTCCAACAGCATTAACTCCCGAATATCAGCAAAGGTGTTAACTTTGCTGACTGAACACCAGCGAACAAACAGAGACTCCTTGTCCCTTGCAAACTCAACACAAGTACAGTGAGAGGGTTTTTTGTGGTTCCTGAAGCACTGCCTATAAGCTTCAGGCACCAACTAATAAGCCCGCAATACAGTTTTAACTATATTGTACCGCAAACTGTCTTCCAGGGAGAGAGCACTTCCTGGCCTTTCCCAGACAATTTACATTGTAACAGGAGTGGCCAAACCTCGAGTGGCCAATGCAGCAAAGCGGCCACACACTCAAACGCTGAGAAATAGGAATCAACTTCCGACTCCCGGAATGGAGAGACTAAAGCAATATTTTTACTCACGTCAAAGTAGGCTTGCTGACGGGCAGGTTGTGGCATCGCACTGGAGCCAGCGTCTAGCTCCAGTTGTCGGATCTTCACCTTGTCTATTTCCATTTTCCTAATTTCTAAATTAAACTTCATCTGTCTATCTCTCACTTTATATTTTTGCTCCAGTTCCAAATGGGCCAGCCTCACATTTAGCCTTGCGATCCCGTCTGAATGACCTGAAGCAGAAGATAAAGGGTCATATCGGGGTAATGTAAAGGGTGTACGAGCAACCCCTTCCTCTGCATCGTCCTCCGACTTGGCATCAGAAGGTCTACCCGTCTCCCTCTCATATTTCAATGAGAAAATGTGTTTTCTCATTAAACCCTCACTGACTAGCACCAAAAGCTCAGCCTTTAGGGCTTTCTCAGGGACGAAGAGTCCCTAATGGGCAGCTATAGCGCAAAGGTCTATTTTACGCAACCCCATCAAACGTTCAACAGAGGGCGCTTCAATAAACTTGGAGATGGCTGAGGCTGCCATTTTGTACACGGCAGCCTAATGAACACACGAAAACTAAACAAGTCATCCAAACTCACAACCTACCACCACACCTCAATCACCAATCACAGGGAGCTCAGAGCAGCAGGGTCCGGTGGGTTTAATGGATCCCGGATGAGCCCCCGTTATATTAGTAAGCCTCTAGGAAGAGAGAATGCAACACCCTGCTACAACTCAACTCCCCATGGAATGAAAGATGAAAGGGACTGTAGGTGCGGGTAAGGATGACAAAGGCAGAAAATATACTGTTTACGGGGAAATGATTTGCTCCTTCACACGGGAAAAGGTTCTTGACAGAACCAAAGCAAATGAAAGTAAAAGTTAAAAAGCCCCCTCTCCTACCTTACCTGCCTACCCACTACTTACTTCATCTTTTAGCACCACCTGGTGCCCTAACCAAAATACAGGGGGTGTTCCGCCCAGGTCTTATCTAGTGTGCATAGACAGTAAATACTACGGATGTTGTATGCCCGTAGGCCTCTTGCTTGAGCACTCCCTAGGTGCCTTCCCCTTCCCCCCTGGGAACACATGAAACAGAATAATACAAACGTAAGTAAACAACTTCAAGATTCAAAAACACTACGTCATATTGGCACACACATACCTCAGAGCAGCAGCTACAAGAATACTTAATGCTCATAACCATTTTTGAACTTGTAACACACTCTCCTAGCCTCTTGATGTCAGTATTTCTCTTCTAGACAGAGATAGAGAGAGAGAGCTGATGGGTAGTAAGGCTGTGCATCCATGCTTAGAGCCAGTAGTCATCACGTGTATGTGTGTAAGTGCGTGTGTGTGCGTGCACGTGCATCCACGTCCATGCACTTGTAGGTATACGCACACACACATATATTATACGCTTGAGGGGTGGGAATGAGTTTTTCGTGTAAGGGACAAAGCTTATTTTCCCCCATCCTCCGGGTGCAAGATCAAGCTCAAGTCCCTCCGGGTGCATAAGTTCCCCCGGGTGCAAAAGTGTGCGTGTGCATGTGTTCATTTCTGAATTAATTAATTTCTAAGCTCTTGAGAATAACAACACTCAAGCACCACCCTATGTTTGGATGGGAAAACTACAAGAACACCATTTAGCACAAGGTTACGCATGTGGTTTCCCGCCTCACGTATAAAAAAATAAAATTGCCTCTGGATATCATTGTGACTGGAGGAAAATGGCAATTTGCTGAAAAGAAAATTACAACCAAGGAGTATTTGGAGGCCTGTATGGTGGCATGGGCAGGGGTGGGAGATAGCCCCATGTAATCTAAGTGGGCTTTGTGGATCAAGGACGAAAATCGGAAAATCAATATTTTGTCTGGTTGCTGAGCGCAGTAATCTGGGTTTGGGGGGGGGGGGGGGGGTACGGCAACAGGTGTCCAGTTTCCTGGTAAAGTAATGCCTTTTTTGTCGGTCTCCACACATGAAAACATGACACGTGTCGAAGCAGAGGAGTATCTGCTTCTGAAACCAGTGTTGTGGAACAACACAGACTAAATGGAGCTTGAGAAGTGCTACAAAAATAAAGGACACTATGTAACTCACAGTGTAGGTGTCATTAAAGCAAAACTCCACCCCCCCAAAACAAGCTTTTGGTATTTGTTTCTTTAGTCCATTGTTGAAAATTGACCCAAAATGTTTTGCATGTCAGCTATCAAGTTTTCAAGATATATAACATTCTACATACAGAATACAGCCGGTATGATGCATTTAACCCTCAAACTTGATACAGTCATCTCACCAGACTCCTTCAAAAACATAAACTGAGCTGCTATCTGATCAATGTACCTGCTGGTTACTAAGTATGCTGTGTTCCCAACCCACTGGGAATATTTTTTATAGTTGTATATTTACTTCCTCTGTATCGTGTGCTTTATTTATTTTTAGTGGTATTGTGTGTTGTCCTGTTTGTTCACTGTTTTAATGTTATGCCTCTTGGCCAGGTCATTATTGTAAATTAGAAAAAAAATTCTCAATTGACTTATCTGGTAAAAATAAAGGTGAAATAAATCAGTTAAATAATGCAGAATCATACCGGTGTTATATTTAAGCAATAAGGCAGGAGGAAGTGGGGTATATGGACAATTATACCTTGGCTAAGGACTGTTCATAACCACGATGCAACGCAGAGTGCCTGGACACAGCCATTAACGGTGGTATATTGGCAAAATACCACCAACACAGAGGTTCCTTATTGCTATTATGTACTGGTTACCAACGTAATTAGAGAAGTAAAAATACATGTTTTCTCATACCCACGATATACGGTCTCATATACCACTGCTGTCAGCCAATCAGCATTCAGGGCTCGGACCACCCAGTTTATAATTAAAGTTATATATCTTTAAAACTTGATTGCTGACATGCAAAACATGTTGGGGCTATATCAACAATGGAATAATGAAACAAATACCAGCTGATAATTTTGTATGAAGTCTGTGTATGGTGTGTGTCACCTGCTGCCGCTTTCCCCCCCCAGGTTGCCCTGCACCATGCACTCCTGCCATCTATTACGCACACCTGCCTTCCCTCGTCACACACATCACTGATATTAGAGTCACCTGGACTCAGTCACCACCTGTTTATTTCCTCCCCTATATTTGTCAGTTCCCCAGTTCTGTTCACTGCTTCTGCATTCATTGTTTTTTGTTTGTGTTACTCGTTTGCTGACGCTGTTCCTGTATCGTTCCATGTCCGTTCCTTATTAAATGTTTGACTACCCGTACCTGCTTCGTCTCTCCAGCGTCTATGTGACAGGGTGGAGTTTTTCTTTAAGGTCAAGTGATAGCTGCAAGTTAAGACATTGAACGTGCATACAAGTCATGCCACATTATTACATAATGCGTGGGTGGCTAGGAGCATGTGTGTGTGTGTGTGTGTGCGTGCATGTGTGTGTGTGTATTCTTCTGAAGGTGTGCATGTGCACTCTCCTCCCAGCAGTGTGTGTGTTCCGGAGGTGTGAGTGTGACACTGTTCCCCTCACTGTCCATCCTAAGAGACTGGCATGTCTGAGTCACTCCATGTCCAAACTTTCCATCCAACGCTCCCAAAACCGTTGGTCCGGACAGCAAGGCCCTCCCGAGTGGGCTCTAGTGCTTCCTGAATAAAAATACATCCTTCAGGATGTTATTGAAAAGCCTCACATGCGTGTCTGGCTTGCATCTCTCTGCCTTTGGGATGTTTATTTTTTCTACCTTCCTTCCATAAATAAGAGAGGTGGAATTACTGAGAAACACAACATTGTCATAGTTTAATAGTGCTACCCAATGAGCTTCCTGCAATTGATGTCAGTTCCCGGTAAGGAACGTTTGGGATTTGTGGGCTGTTTGATTTGCTTGAAATACTTGGTCGCCTTTGATCTGTGGAAATGTGCAAGAGTGTTAGATAATATTGGATAGTTTCTTTGTTGTTGTCCCATCATTATTATGTAAAGAAAGTATTGCTGATTTCCAGTCCAAGTAATTTCAACACACCTGATTTAAATACAGTGTGTATGGGTTTTTGTTCCAGCCAAGCGTTAACTCAACACACCTGATTTAAATACAGTTGACCATTGATAGCTATACCAGTTTTTCAATCCCAATTCAACATATTATTTTTTACTCTGGATTTCTATTAGCAAGCTTCAGTTTATAACACGCATAGCAGTGCCAGTTCTAAACCATTGCAATTATCTGAATCGGGTGTGTTTGAATCAGAGCTGGCCTAGGACGAAAGCCTGCATAAACTGTGGTGGCTCTCCACTGACTCTGTCCTCCCTTCTGACCTTCTCCCCCAACAGGCAGGTCCAATACTCCAGGCCCATATAAATATCCCCGGAATGAGAGTTCAAAGGTGAGGGTGAATTGAATGGGGAATGGGGAATGAGAGTGGAGTGTACTCCCACCACCACTCGAGAGGACAGAGAGGACACTGGATCCGTCAAGTCACACACACTCAACACCCTAAATGCATTTGACACACACCATACACAGACTTCACACACCATACACAGACTTCACACACCAAACACAGACTTCACACACCAAACACAGACTTCACACACCATACACATACTTCACACACCATACACAGACTTCACACAACATACACAGACTTCACAGACCATACACAGACTTCACACACCATACACAGACTTCACACACCATACACAGACTTCACACACCATACAGACTTCACACACCATACACAGACTTCACACACCATACAGACTTCACACACCATACAGACTTCACACACCATACACAGACTTCACACACCATACACAGACTTCACACACCATACACAGACTTCACACACCATACAGACTTCACACACCATACACAGACTTCACACACCATACACAGACTTCACACACCATACACAGACTTCACACACCATACACAGACTTCACACACCATACACAGACTTCACACACCATACAGACTTCACACACCATACAGACTTCACACACCATACAGACTTCACACACCATACAGACTTCACACACCATACACAGACTTCACACACCATACACAGACTTCACACACCATACAGACTTCACACACCATACAGACTTCACACACCATACAGACTTCACACACCATACAGACTTCACACACCATACACAGACTTCACACACCATACAGACTTCACACACCATACAGACTTCACTTCACACACCATACAGACTTCACACACCATACAGACTTCACACACCATACAGACTTCACACACCATACACAGACTTCACACACCATACAGACTTCACACACCATACACAGACTTCACACACCATACAGACTTCACACACCATACAGACTTCACACACCATACACAGACTTCACACACCATACACAGACTTCACACACCATACACAGACTTCACACACCATACACAGACTTCACACACCATACACAGACTTCACACACCATACACAGACTTCACACACCATACACAGACTTCACACACCATACAGACTTCACACACCATACACAGACTTCACACACCATACACAGACTTCACACACCATACACAGACTTCACACACCATACAGACTTCACACACCATACACAGACTTCACACACCATACACAGACTTCACACACCATACAGACTTCACACACCATACAGACTTCACACACCATACAGATACACAGACTTACACAGACTTCACACACCATACAGACTTCACACACCACACACCACAGACTTCACACACCATACACACACACCATACAGACTTCACACACCATACACAGACTTCACACACCATACACAGACTTCACACACCATACAGACTTCACACACCATACAGACACACCATACAGACTTTCAGACTTCACACACCATACAGACTTCACACACCATACAGACTTCACACACCATACACAGACTTCACACACCATACACAGACTTTACACAGACTTCACACACCATACACAGACTTCACACACCATACAGACTTCACACACCATACAGACTTCACACACCATACAGACTTCACACACCATACACAGACTTCACACACCATACACAGACTTCACACACCATACAGACTTCACACACCATACACAGACTTCACACACCACCAGATACAGACTTCAGACACACCATACAGACTTCACACACCATACACAGACTTCACACACCATACAGACTTCACACACCATCACAGACTTCACACCATACACAGACTTCACACACCATACAGACTTCACACACCATACAGACTTCACACACCATACACAGACTTCACACACCATACACAGACTTCACACACCATACACAGACTTCACACACCATACACAGACTTCACACACCACAGACTTCACACACCATCACACACCATACAGACTTCACACACCATACACAGACTTCACACACCATACACAGACTTCACACACCATACAGACTTCACACACCATCACACACCACACAGACTTCACACACCATCAGACTTCACACACCATACACAGACTTCACACACCATACACAGACTTCACACACCATACAGACTTCACACACCATACACAGACTTCACACACCATACACAGACTTCACACCATACACAGACTTCACACACCATACAGACTTTCACAGACTTCACACCATACACAGACTTCACACACCATACACAGACTTCACACACCATACACAGACTTCACACACCATACAGACTTTACACAGACTTCACACACCATACAGACTTCACACACCATACACAGACTTCACACACCATACAGACTTCACACACCATACACAGACTTCACACATACACACTTCACACACCACAGACTTCAGACACACCATACAGACTTCACACACCATACAGACTTCACACACCATACAGACTTCACACACCATACACAGACTTCACACACCATACACAGACTTCACACACCATACAGACTTCACACACCATACAGATACAGACTTCACACACCATACAGACTTCAGACACACCATACAGACTTCACACACCATACACAGACTTCACACACCATACAGACTTCACACACCATACACAGACTTCACACCACCAGATACAGACTACAGACTTCACACACCATACAGACTTCACACACCATACACAGACTTCACACACCATACACAGACTTCACACACCATACACAGACTTCACACACCCAGACTTCACACACCACAGACTTCACACACCATACACAGACTTCACACACCATACACAGACTTCACACACCATACACAGACTTCACACACCATACACAGACTTCACACACCATACAGACACACACCATACAGACACACCATACACAGACTTCACACACCATACACAGACTTCACACACCATACACAGACTTCACACACACACCAGACTTCACACACCATACACAGACTTCACACACCAGATACACAGACTTCACACACCATACACAGACTTCACACACCATACACAGACTTCACACACCATACAGACTTCACACACCATACAGACTTCACACACCATACACAGACTTCACACACCATACACAGACTTCACACACCATACACAGACTTCACACACCATACACAGACTTCACACACCATACAGACTTCACACACCATACAGACTTCACACACCATACAGACTTCACACACCATACAGACTTCACACACCATACACAGACTTCACACACCATACACAGACTTACACAGACACACACCATACACAGACTTCACACACCATACACAGACTTCACACACCATACAGACTTTCAGACTTCACACACCATACAGACTTCAGACACACCATACAGACTTCACACACCATACAGACTTCACACACCATCACACACCACAGACTTCACACACCATACAGACTTCACACACCATACAGACTTCACACACCATACAGACTTCACACACCATACAGACTTCACACACCACTTACACAGACTTCACACACCATACAGACTTCACACACCATACACAGACTTCACACACCATACAGACTTCAGACTTCACACCATACAGACTTCACACACCATACACAGACTTCACTTCACCATACACAGACTTCACACACCAACACAGACTTCACACACCATACACAGACTTCACACACCATACACAGACTTCACACACCATACACAGACTTACACAGACTTCACACACCATACACAGACTTCACACACCATACAGACTTCACACACCACCAGACTTCACACACACAGACTTCACACACCATACACAGACTTCACACACCATACACAGACTTCACACACCATACAGACTTCACACACCATACACAGACTTCACACACCATACACAGACTTCACACACCATACACACTTCACACACCATACAGACTTCACACACCATACAGATTTCACACACCATACACAGACTTCACACACCATACACAGACTTCACACACCATACAGACTTCACACACCATACAGACTTCACACACATCATACAGACTTCACACACCATACAGACTTCACACACCATACACAGACTTCACACACCATACAGACTTCACACACCATACAGACTTCACACACCATACACAGACTTCACACACCATACACAGACTTCACACACCAGACTTCACACACCACAGACTTCACACACCAGACTTCACACACATACAGACTTCACACACCATACACAGACTTCACACACCATACACAGACTTCACACACCATACAGACTTCACACACCATACACAGACTTCACACACCATACACAGACTTCACACACCATACACAGACTTCACACACCATACAGACTTCACACACCATACAGACTTCACACATCATACAGACTTCACACACCATACACAGACTTCTCTCAAAAAAGAGAGATCCATATCCATATCATTTTTTAAATTAATTCAAATAGAGAAAGTTCAGTTGGTGAATTATCTGCCTCCTGGCTTTTGCACTATTCCCCTAGTAGTGCAAGAACTGCAATCCCCATCCATAACCACACCCATCTCACACCACTCCACCTCACCCAATCAAAACAGTCCCCCAACCCCCCCACGTAACAGATGGCCAGATGGCCATAGGGGTCGCATAGGGTTTAGTGGGGTCTCGAAGGGGGTCGTAAGGGGTTAGGCTGAGTCAGGGTGTTTGTAATTGTTGTGACATGGCTGGTGCCTGTCAGCGTGCAGGTGGAGGGCTAGCATGTTACCTTCAAGGCCCTCTATTGCCACTCCAATCACTCAAATGGTCAGGCTTTGGACAATGTTGGGGGCTGTCAGCTGGCCATCTCCAACGAGCCCCCAACAAGTGGATTACAGATTTTCTTTACTCAGCATTCACACACACCTGTTTGAGAAAGCCCTGTTGAGAGCTTGCGACTATACGGTTCTAACTGCAAAAATATGATTCTGAGATCATTGGCTCTAAAGTTCTGAACCCTCATTGGTTTGAATGGTGACAGCTATTTTTTAGCTTCTATTCTTTTGAACTTAACAATCAACATCCTCACCCTCCTCAACCCCTCACTCCTCACCCGATCACCCTCCTCAAACCCCTCACACCTAACCCCATCACCCTCCTTACCTCCTCACCCCCACCCCTCCCTCACCCAACTTACCCCTCAACATCCTCACCCTTCTCACCCCCTCACCAAACTATCCCTCCTCAACCCCTCTCTCCCCTCTCTCTTCACTCCCTCTCCTTCCTCACCTTCTCCCCAACCTCACCCCGTCTCCCTCCTCACCCACCTTTTATAAAACTGGCCAAACTTTTGCTATTTTGGCCATGGTTCAAGACTGTATACACCCAGCAACAGGGGGCAGTCAACAGTCCCACGTGCTTTGGAAATACCAGGAGCTCCCTCCTCTCAGTCATCCCATCCCAGTGACACCGTGTCGGGTAGCAGGTTGGCCTCCTCCTGGCCAATCAACTGTGCCGGCTGGGAATTTCGAATGTCTGTCTAAGGTGTTGAAAGCGCTTGGATGGGAGACCGGCACATACTGCTACGGACAACAGAAACTGATCAGGCCATGACAGACTATAGGATAGCTTATACTGCCATGTGTGGAGTGCTGTAACGGGTACTCAGGCTAAGACATTGAAGGTTGTTGTGTCTGCTGCTCTTTCATCTCCCCTCCCACCCCTCGATCCCTAATGGATTTATTCATATTTTTCATTAATTTGGGCTTGCCCATATTTAGCTGGATCTACTAAAACCAATGGCCTGGGATGTGGATTCATCTTGACTTCCTGAAATTAAATATGGAAGTGACCCTGACCCGAGTGTCAGTTTCCTACCGTATTACCTGCATTGGTCAGGTCAGGGAGCACGGACAGACTGTTCCTTCTGTTACCGGTGCTGTACTGCACCGCTGTAGCTCTGACGAAGCGGACTTCGGAGGTTAGGCCGTTTTAACGTATCAGAGTTCTCTGCATGCAAAAGAAAAGACAAAACATTTGTTGAGCACATATATGTTCTGCCAATTGTCAGCTCTCTCTACAACATAGACTCTCACTACACAGGACTTGGATCTGTGGAGGATCTAGCCATCATTCACACATACAGAACCTTAGCTAGCTAGTAGCCACATGTTGAATTCAGAACGTTAATATCATTACAGTACACACTCCCCTATTCCCCAGGATGCAGGGCAGTACACACTCCCCTATCTCCCAGGACGCAGGGCAGTACACACTCCCCTATCTCCCAGGACGCAGGCCAGTACACACTCCCCTATTCCCCAGGATGCAGGGCAGTACACACTCCCCTATCTCCCAGGACGCAGGCCAGTACACACTCCCCTATTCCCCAGGATGCAGGGCAGTACACACTCCCCTATTCCCCAGGATGAAGGGCAGTACCCACTCCCCTATTCGCCAGGATGCATGGCAGTACCCACTCCCCTATTCCCCAGGATGCATGGCAGTACACACTCCCATATTCCCCAGGATGCAGGACAGTAAACATTCCCCTATTCCCCAGGATGCAGGGCAGTACACACTCCTCCATTCCCCAGGTTGCAGGGCAGTGCAAGCTCCCCTATTCCCCAGGATGCAGGGCAGTACACACTCCCCTGTTTCATAGGTTGCAGGGCAGGGGGGTGTGGTATATAGCCAATATACCACCGCTAAGGGCGGTTCTCAAGCAAGACGCAGAGTTCTGGGATGCAGCCCTTAATGGTATATTGGCCATGTACCACAGACGCCCGAGGTGCCTTATTGCTATTATAAACTGCTTACCAATTTAATTAGAGCAGTAAAAATCAATGTTTTGTCATACCCTTGGCATACGGTCTGATATACTATGGCTTTCAGCCAATCAGCATTCAGGGCTTGAACCATCCAGTTTATGATTCATTTATGAACCTGGTGAAATTCACAAAGTATTTTAACAACTGTTACACTTCCCTGATGCTGATACAACCCCGCTGGCATATGTCCTTGTCTGTAGGGTAAGGAAGAAGGTTGCCAGCACCGAATAGCTGGGCAGATGAAGGCACAGGGCAGCTGGTTGCCACTGTAGAGGTACTCCACCTGGCGATGCCTGTCAGGCCGGGTGACACTCTCATACTTGGGGTTTACGGTACATTCTAGCACCGCCACCCTAACCATGGCTTCATCACCACCATAACCAGGTCTTCCTCTCTCCGCCACCCTAACTTTGGCTTCCTCTTTCTGCCACCCTAACTTTGGCATCCTCTCTCTGCTAACCTAACCAGGTCTTCCTCTCTCTGCCACCCTAAACATGTCTTCCTCTCTGCCACCCTAACCATGTATTCCTCTCTCTGCCACCCTAAACATGTCTTCCTCTCTGCCACCCTAACCATGTCTTCCTCTCTCTGCCAACCTAACCATGTCTTCCTCTCTGCCACCCTAACCATGTCTTCCTCTCTCTGCCAACCTAACCATGTCTTCTTCTCTCTGCCACCCTAACCATGTCTTCCTCTCTCTGTGAACCTTCCTCTCTCTGCCACCCTAACCATGTCTTCCTCTCTCTGCCACCCTAACCATGTCTTCCTCTCTCTGTGAACCTTCCTCTCTCTGCCACCCTAACCATGTCTTCCTCTCTCTGCCAACCTTCCTCTCTCTGCCACCCTAACCAGGTCTTCCTCTCTCTGCCAACCTAAGCATGTCTTCCTCACCTCCATAACCTTGTCTTCCTCTCTCTGTCAACCTAAGCATGTCTTCCTCACCTCCATAACCATGTCTTCCTCTCTACTATGTCAAATATGAAATATCCTGTTTCCACAGTATTAGCTTTCCCCTGTCCCATCTCTGTGCCCCTCTGGGCCATCTCTGGGCCCCTCTGGGCTTTTCACAATCAACTGTGTGACGAAGATAAGTATCCCACCTCCTCCTCCTCCTCCACCTCCTCTTCCTCCCTCTCCTCCACCACCTCTTCTTCCCTCTCCTCCACCTCCTCCTCTTCCTCCCTCTCCTCCACCACCTCCTCTTCTTCCCTCTCCTCCACCTCATCCTCTTCCTCCCTCTCCTCCACCTCATCCTCTTCCTCCCTCTCCTCCACCACCTCCTCTTCCTCCCTCTCCTCCACCACCTCCTCTTCTTCCCTCTCCTCCACCACCTCCTCTTCCTCCCTCTCCTCCACCACCTCCTCCTCTTCCCTCTCCTCCACCACCTCCTCTTCCTCCCTCTCCTCCACCACCTCCTCCTCTTCCCTCTCCTCCACCTCCTCCTCCTCTTCCCTCTCTCCCACCATCTCCTCTTCTTCCCTCTCCTCCACCACCTCCTCTTCCTCCCTCTCCTCCACCTCCTCCTCCTCCTCCACCTCCTCTTCTTCCCTCTCCTCCACCACCTCCTCTTCTTCCCTCTCCTCCACCACCTCCTCTTCCTCCCTCTCCTCCACCACCTCCTCCTATTCCCTCTCCTCCACCACCTCCTCTTCCTCCCTCTCCTCCACCACCTCCTCCTCTTCCCTCTCCTCCACCACCTCCTCTTCCTCCCTCTCCTCCACCACCACCTCCTCTTCCCTCTCCTCCACCTCCTCCTCCTCTTCCCTCTCCTCCACCATCTCATCTTCTTCCCTCTCCTCCACCACCTCCTCTTCCTCCCTCTCCTCCAACTCCTCCTCCTCCTCCACCTCCTCTTCTTCCCTCTCCTCCACCACCTCCTCTTCTTCCCTCTCCTCCACCACTTCCTCTTCCTCCCTCTCCTCCACCACCTCCTCTTCTTCCTCCTCCACCACCTCCTCTTCTTCCCTCTCCTCCACCACCTCCTCCTCTTCCCTGTCCTCCTCCTCCTCCATCTCCTCTTCCTCCCTCTCCTCCACCACCCTCTCTTCTTCCCTGTCCTCCACCACCTCCTCTTCTTCCCTGTCCTCCTCCTCCTCCTCCACCTCCTCTTCTTCCCTCTCCTCCACCACCGCCTCTTCCTCCCTCTCCTCCTCCACCTCCTCTTCCTCCCTCTCCTCCACCACCTCCTCTTCCTCCCTCTCCTCCACCACCTCCTCTTCTTCCCTCTCCTCCTCCTCCTCCTCCCTCTCCTCCACCACCTCCTCTTCCTCCCTCTCCTCCACCTACTCCTCCTCTTCCATGGTTTGTTTTTATTGGGACAGGTTGGAAAAATTCACAAGTCAGCACATTTGGGAAAGTCATTAGCTTAAAGGCTGGCCTCAACCTTGACAGTTCTCTCCACAGCCTTGGATTGTGAAACACAGCCACTGTAGCGCAGGATCTTGGTGTCACTCAATACCCCATGTTGGGGGATTTGTTTGGTCTTGGAAGCACTCTGGCTTTTGGTTGAGGGGAGGGAGAGAGAGAGAAAGAGAGAGAGAGAGAGGGCTTGTTAAGTTAATGAAACACTTGGTGATCAGCTGGGTTTTATTGCAATGGGAGCTGGAGGAGTCCGGCCTGTTCCAATCAGGTTGGGGTCAGAGACAGGGTTTTCCCCAACGGTTACCACTGGCCTAGGTGCAAATGTGACAATGACGCCCACTTCTACCAGGGGTCATTGCCATTTGAGCCTCTTGGCATAAAGCTGACTTTATGCTGCCATAAGAATGGCAAGTGATAAGAGGCCTTGTGCAGGACTGGTGCAGGAATGGTGCAGGAATGGTGCAGGAATGGTGCAGGACTGGTGCAGGAATGGTGCAGGAATGGTGCAGGAATGGTGCAGGAATGGTGCAGGACTGGTGCAGGAATGGTGCAGGAATGGTGCAGGAATGGTGCAGGACTGGTGCAGGAATGGTGCAGGAATGGTGCAGGAATGGTGCAGGACTGGTGCAGGAATGGTGCAGGAATGGTGCAGGAATGGTGCAGGACACAACAGAAAATAATTAATATCAAATCAAAATCAAATCAAATCAAATGTATTTATATAGCCCTTCGTACATCAGCTGATATCTTAAAGTGCTGTACAGAAACTCAGCCTAAAACCCCAAACAGCAAGCAATGCAGGTGTAGAAGCACGGTGGCTAGGAAAAACTCCCTAGAAAGGCCAAAACCTAGGAAGAAACCTAGAGAGGAACCAGGCTATGTACACATAGAGGGAGACACAAACAGAAAAACTGATGGGAAAGGTACACTCACACGCACACACACACACACACACACACACACACACACACACACACACACACACACACACACACACACACACACACACACACACACACACACACACACACACACACACACACACACACACACACACACACACACACACACACACACACACACACACAGGCATTCACACTTCCACAGGCGCGTACACAGGCGCCTGTGACGTGCACAGGGCCCTGACAGGCCAGGAAATACACTGCCGGAGCGAAGAACGCTTTCCCAGAGATATCAGTGACCCACACAAACACACACACACACACACTTCATCCCTCACGCACCATCAGTCACTACCATTTATTGCTGTGTTTCTGTTTATTTTGTAAATGAGTTTAGGGGATAGTTTTAGCAGAACCAGAAGACAGGGGCCCTGGTCATATTATATTATATCCTACCACACAGCATTTACATCCTACCACACAGCATTTACATCCTACCACACAGCATTTACATCATACCACACAGTATTTACATCCTACCACACAGCATTTACATCCTACCACACAGCATGTACATCATACCACACAGCATTTACATCATACCACACAGCATTTACATCCTACCACACAGCATGTGCATCCTACCACACAGCATTTACATCCTAACACATATCATTTACATCCTACCACACAGCATGTGCATCCTACCACACAGCATTTACATCCTACCACACAGCATTTACATCCTACCACACAGCATGTGCATCCTACCACACATCATTTACATCCTACCACACAGCATTTACATCCTACCACACATCATTTACATCCTACCACACAGCATTTACATCCTACCACACAGTATTTACATCCTACCACACAGCATGTGCATCCTACCACATAGCATTTACATCATACCACACATCATGTGCATCCCACCACACAGCATGTGCATCCTACCACACAGCATTTACACCCTACCACACAACATTTACATCTTAACACACAGCATTACATCCTACCACCCAGCATTTACACCTTACCACACAGCATTTACATCCTACCACACAGCATTTACATCCTAACACATAGCATTTACATCCTACCACACAGCATTTACATCCTACCACACAGCATGTGCATCCTACCACACAGCATTTACATCATACCACACATCATGTGCATCCTACCACACAGCATGTGCATCCTACCACACAGCATTTACACCCTACCACACAACATTTACATCCTACCACACAGCATTTACATCCTACCACCCAGCATTTACACCTTACCACACAGCATTTACATCCTACCACACAGCATTTACATCCTAACACATAGCATTTACATCCTACCACACAGCATTTACATCCTACCACACAGCATGTGCATCCTACCACACAGCATTTACATCATACCACACATCATGTGCATCCTACCACACAGCATTTACATCCTACCACACAGCATTTATATCCTACCACACAGCATGTACACCCTACCACACAACATTTACATCCTACCACACAGCATTTACATCATACCACACATCATGTGCATCCTACCACACAGCATTTACATCCTACCACACAGCATTTATATCTTACCACACAAAACACTGGTCATCCACCTATCATGTATTATGGTTACATGATTAGAGAAATCACTTTGTTCGACACTCTGGAGTCTGGTTGTATAAGCAAGACTGTACCACATGTGTGTGCATGAATGTGTGAGTGTTCATGTGCTCTATAGGGGATCGTGGGCCTGGACACACACTGCAGAGATCTGATCTGGTTCTGGTGTCAGGGAGTTCCCTGCTCCGGCTAAGAGACTTGAGGCAGGTCTCAGACTGCAGCAGTAATAGTATCACCCATCTCATTCCTGGCATTGCAAATGCTGGAAAGAATGTAGCGATGAAAGTTGTGATTGGCGTAAGCGCCGTGAGTGGCATTCTGGGTTTGGTGGTGGTGGGGAGCACAGCACCCAAGGGGTGATGGGCGTTCCAGCGATCTGGGCGGAGACATGCACAGGCGATGATTTCCGTCTATATGCTTCGTAGGCAGGATAGTCAGGGTACAACATGTGCTTTCCAAATCCCCAAATATATTTGTCCTGGCTCTCATTTACACACTTTTTCACCTCAATAGTTTTTTGTTTTTGTTTTTTTACGATCACGGTCCAGTGTAATCGAGGAACAGGCATTATAGCCTGCTAAATATGGGCCCGGAGAGAACACTGAGTTCTTACATCTAGTTTTATGTTCGACTCGTGTTACCATGCAGGCTGGTAGCTGCTCTAAAAGAAGACTGGTACAGTTATATAGTGTTGGCAGATGGAGGCAGGTGCGTTATGAAAACACAAACACAAGCCAATAGATTTCCATTGGGAAAGGCTATACTGCTGTACCGTTTATAGCATGACCTGAATCTATAGTCCATAGAAAACTACATACGAGAGAGGGTTGTGTTTGTTTAGAAACTTTATCAGACACTTTTATGGACACAGAAGCCTATAGTCCTGAAGCACGTTCAATGGAGATTCAAAGGCACAATCAAAGTCCTTTTTAGTAGAGGACTAGGCTATACATGTCAGCTGTGCATTGTTTGCATGGGTTAACAAGGAAGTTGATTGCTTTTCAATATTCCATCTGAAATGTCTCCCCATCTGTCTGACTGATAGCCTTAAGATAAAGGAGAGATAATGTCTCCCCATCTGTCTAACTGATAGCCTTAAGATAAAGGAGAGATAATGTCTCCCCATCTGTCTGACTGATAGCCTTAAGATGGAGGAGAGATAATGTCTCCCCATCTGTCAAACTGATAGGCTTAAGATAGAGGAGAGATAATGTCTCCCCATCTGTCTAACTGATAGGCTTAAGATAGAGGAGAGATAATGTCTCCCCATCTGTCTAACTGATAGCATAAGATAGAGCAGAGATATGTAACTGACTGTGTAACTGACTGGGGAGGAGGAAGAGGACAAGGTGGAAGAGAGGTGGAGGAAGAGGAGGGTGAAGAGGTGCAGGAGGAGGTGGATGAGGAAGATGAGTAAGGGAGGTGGAGGAAGAGGTGGACGAGGAGGAGAGAAGGAAGAGGTGGAGGAGGGTGATGGGCGGTGGAGGAAGAAGTTAGAGGAGGGTGAGGGGAGGGGGAGGAAGAAGTGGACGAGGAGGAGGAGGAGAAGGTGGAAGATGAGGGGAGGTGGAGGAAGAGGAGGATGAAGAGGAGGATGAAGATGTGGAGGAGGTTGAGTTGTAACAGGAGGAGGACGAGAAGAGTTAGTTACAATGAACTCTGAAATGATAGACTAAGATTATACCTGTATGTATAATACCACAAGCAGTCCTCTTCTTATCTCTCCCATGCAAATGTTACATTGGCCAATGACATCCTGTGTATTTGCGTTAAAGAACCTGTAGGAGTGCTGAATGACCAATATTTCAACAGCAATGCAGCTATCCCCCACCCTCCACCTCCCATTCCCCACCCCCACGGGGCTCAATGGGACACCCAGGGAAGGGGGTTGTGGAGGTGGTATGGATGGTTGACCCCTTGGCCTTCTCCATTCCTGTTGACTCAGTGTCATGGGGCCAGCAGGTGGATCAATTCGATGATGAATGCAATGGGGACAGGTGATGTTTTCCTCAGGCAAAACTATGTGTGTGTTTGTGATTCAACATGTATTTAACTAGGCAAGTCAATTAAGACCAAATTCTTATTTACATTGACAACCTACTGGGGACCGGTGGGTTAACTACCTTGCAGTTACTGTCCCAATGCTCTAACCACTAAGCTACCTCACAGCTGTGTGTTAAAAGACTAAAGTTAATTGAAGTTGCGATTTCTCTGTGTCTAATTCCAAAACAATTTAAAATCTCGCTTCAGTGAAATTGAGCCAGTGAGTTTGAACACTCCCATAAATGACAGCACACACAACACAGAGCTCTCATGGTGAACAGGCCCAATTGGTTCAACCGGACATGTATAAATACAATTATATTGGAAAACTAAACAAAGTGAGATAAAAAGTTATAGATTTTGCACTCTCCGGGAATTGAAATTGGGTTGTGCCTTGGCGGAGATCTTTGTGGGCTATACTCAGCCTTGTCTCAGGATGGTAAGTTGGTGGTTGAAGATATCCCTCTAGTGGTGTGGGGGCTGTGCTTTGGCAAAGTTGGTGGGGTTATATCCTTCCTTTTTGGCCCTGTCCGGGGGTGTCCTCGGATGGGCCACAGTGTCTCCTGACCCCTTCTGTCTCAGCCTCCAGTATTTATGCTGCAGTAGTTTATGTGTCGGGGGGCTTGGGTCAGTTTGTTATATCTGGAGTACTTCTCCTGTCCTATTTGGTGTCCTGTGTGAATTTAAGTGTGCTCTCTCTAATTCTCTCTTTCTCTCTTTCTTTCTCTCTCGGAGGACCTGATCCCTAGGACCATGCCTCAGGACTACCTGACATGATGACTCTTTGCTGTCCCCAGTCCACCTGGCAGTGCTGCTGCTCCAGTTTCAACTGTTCTGCCTTATTATTATTGGACCATGCTGGTCATTTATGAACAATTGAACATCTTGGCCGTGTTCTGTTATAATCTCCACCCGGCACAGCCAGAAGAGGACTGGCCACTCCACATAGCCTGGTTCCTCTCTAGGTTTCTTCCTAGGTTTTGGCCTTTCTAGGGAGTTTTTCCTAGCCACCGTGCTTCTACACCTGCATTGCTTGCTGTTTGGGGTTTTAGGCTGGGTTTCTGTACAGCACTTTGAGATATCAGCTCATGTACGAAGGGCTATATAAATACATTTTATTTTATTTTATTTTGATTTGATTTAAACATATTTGGCTTCTCACTGTGAGAATTACCCGGCACCTGGAGCCCAGGAAAGAATCTAGCATCAGATACAGTCATTAAAAATATTACTCACATTGATGCACTGGAGCATTCACTGTGAATACTCTGTTGGTAATCACACACTAGCCTGCTCTGGCTGCCATGTGGGAGCTGAAGTGTGTGTGTGTGAGTCTGCACTTATGTCTCCCTTTGAATGTGGAGCTACAGTTCTTCATCTGTGTGTGAGCATGTGCTTTGCTCTGAATTCACCATCCTGCTTGTCTGTTGCGTGGTAACAGACAGACAAATAGACAGATAGACAGACAGACAGACAGACAGACAGACAGACAGACAGACAGACAGACAGACAGACAGACAGACAGACAGACAGACAGACAGACAGACAGACAGACAGACAGACAGACAGACAGACAGACAGACAGACAGACAGACAGACAGACAGACAGACAGACAGACAGACAGACAGACAGACAGACAGACAGACAGACAGGCAGCAGGCAGATGGGTATTATGTGTGTGTGCCAGGTCTTGCGGGGTGGCCAGAGGCATGGCACTGAGGCAGAACTAGCTCTTGGCTGACCCCGAGTCCACCAGGGCTTGTTCACTCACTCACCTCATTAGTTTGACAGGAGCTACCAAACAAATGGAGGGCATCATTGGTTTAAAAAAAAGAAGCTAATTTTGAGCCCTCCCTGTCAAGCACACTCTGTACACAAACACAAACCCACACATAAACATTCACACACACACAGAAACACGCACAGAGGCACAGAGGCCTGTTGATTGTCAAACACACTCTGAACACAAACACAAACCCACACATAAACATTCACACACACAGAGAGACAGATACACAGAAACACGCACAGAGGCACAGAGGCCTGTTGATTGTCAAACACACTCTGTACACAAACACAAATCCACACATAAACATTCACACACACAGAGAGACAGAGACACAGAAAACACGCACAGAGGCCTGTTGATTGTCAAACACACTCTGTACACAAACACAAATCCACACATAAACATTCACACATACAGAGAGACAGAGACACAGAAACACGCACAGAGGCACAGAGGCCTGTTGATTGTCAAACACACTCTGTACACAAACCCACACATAAACATTCACACAGGGAGACAGAGACACAGAAACACACACAGAGCCATGCATGAGTACACAGACAAACACACAGACACAGACAAACAAACATGGTGATCCAATGCTTCGCTCACATTACTGGACTGACAGTCTAGGGTCAGAGGTGACATCATCACACTGTAGGTTTAAACTTCCTCAAAGCGCTTCATTTCATGATACACTTGCATTTTACAGAGTCGAAGCAGACATTTTACATGACATCAACCTTTCACGCAGTACATGGTTTATTTAGCTTGAGCACACTGCTAATTTCAATGAACGCATAGCTGCCACTGAAATATTTATATGGAAGTGAACTAACCCAATAAATGAATGATGAGGAGTTGGTTCTTTTCCCTCTCTTTACTTTCTGTGTTTCTGTCTGGTCATGCTTTCTACCTAATGGAAAAATAGATTCTTCCTTAAACAAGATCTTATTGTGACTACGTGCTATACCCTAACTGTAAACGTGGAGTTACCATGGTATGGACTCTAGCAGATTTGGGTTAAAATAGTATTTTAAATCTTTCTAGTTTGATTAAGACTGCCTGAAGTGCAAGATGGCAGTTTTGAGACTATTCTATTGGTTTCATTATGCCAGGCAAGCTCAATCAAGCCCAGATAAAGCCCAGATAAGTATAAATGATTTCCATGATGACTTGAATTCAGCGCTGTTGTGTGTATTCTCATTAAACTGATTGAACTGTTCATGTCTGTAGGGGCAGAAAAAAACACGGTGGTGATTAATTTGGTGCAACACCCTGTTTGTAATTCTTGGTGGATTGTGAACCTATTGTGTAATGCAAGTCAAGTTAAAAAGCAATTGTTTGAGAACATGTTATCATTCCAATGTTCCCATCCAAACATGTCTTTAATATATCAAGTGATATTAATCATCTAATCAATCAAATACCAAGATGGCGTAGCAGTCAGACGTCTTTCTCTTTGTCTTGTCTCGTCCCATGTATATATCTTTTTATATATTTTTCTACGCACTCTTTTTAATATTTTTCCTAAACCTCAACTTCTAAATACTCTCCTGCAACCCGGCTCACCCAATGTGGTGTGGATCTTTTTTTTTTCCTAAAGTATTTCTATTTACCTCCAAACTGGAATACCTCAACTGAAGCTAGCTAGCTACCAGCTATCAGTCAGCTAGTGGTCATCAGCTAACCTTTAGGTCGGAAAGCTCTCGCCAGTTTGTACAACGTGTTTCAAACCAGAGCATACCGGACCTATTTTTCTCTCCATATCGCCGGATTCCTACCTCAAACTCTGAACCATTTCATCTGGATCATGGGAGCTAGCTAACCGCAACCCGGGATGACTACTCCTGGCTAACGTTTCGGTCCAGGAGCAAGCACCCACTAGCCTGGGGATAGCCCAACGTCCCCATCGTGACGTCCCTCTAAGGCCCTTATGCTAGCTTGCTAGCCCCGGCCAGCTAACTGCTAGCTTGCTAGCCCCGGCCTGCTAACTGTCTGAATCGCCATGTCCACAGCCAGCCCAACCACTCACTGGACCCATACGATCACTTGGCTATGCATGCCTCTCCCTAATATCAATATGCCTTGTTCATTACTGTCCTGGTTAGTGATTACTGTCTTATTTCACTGTAGAGCCTCTAGCCCTGCTCAATATGCCTTAACCAACCATGTTGTTCCACCTCCCACATATGTGATGACATCACCTGGTTTAAACATCTCTAGAGACTATATCTCTCTCATTATTACTCAATGCCTAGGTTTGCCTCCAATGTACTCTCTTCCTACCATACCTTTGTCTGTACATTATGCCTTGAAACTATGCTATCATGCCCAGAAACCTGCTCCCTTTGCTCTCTGTTCCCAACGTGCTAGACGGCCAGTTTTTATAGCCTTTAGCCGTACCCTTATCCTACTTCTCCTCTGTTCCTCTGGTGATGTAGAGGTTAATCCAGGACCTGCAGTGCCTAGCTCCACATCTTACTCCCCAGGTGCTCTCATTTGTTGACTTCTGTAACCGTAAAAACCTTGGTTTCATGCATGTTAACATTAGAAGCCTACTTTATTCACTGCTTTAGCACATTCTGCCAACCGTCTTAGCCGTGTCTGAATCCTGGCTTAGGAAAATCCTGAAATTTCCATCCCTAACTATAACATGTTCCGCCAAGATAGAACTGCCAAAGGGGGGGGGGGGGGTTGCAATCTACTGCAGAGATAGCCTGCAGAGTTCTATCTTACTATCTAAGTCTGTACCAAAACAATTCAAGCTTCTACTAAAAATTCACCTTTCCAGAAACAAGTATCTCACCTTTGCTATAGACCACCCTGTGCCCCCAGCTGTGCCCTGGACACCATATGTGAATTGATTGTCCCCCATCTATCTTCTGAGCTTGTGTTGCTAGGTTACCTAAACACCCCGGACATCCTACAATCTAAGCTTGATGTTCTCAATCTCACACAAATTATCAGTGAACCTACCAGATACAACCACAAATCCGTAAACACGGGCACCCTCATAGATATCCTCCGAACTAACTCACCCTCCAAATACACCTCTGCTGTTTTCAACCAAGATCTCAGCGATCACTGCCTCATTGCCTGCATCCGTAATTGGTCTGCGGTCAAACGACCACACCTCATCACTGTCAAATGCTCCCTAAAACACTTCTGCGAACAGGCCTTTCCAATTGACCTTGTCAGGGTATCCTGGAATGACATTGACTTTATCCCATCAGTAGAGGATGTCTGGTTACTCTTTAAAAGTACCTTCCTCACCATCTTAAATAAGTATGCTCCATTTAAAAAATGTAGAACTAGGAATAGATGTAGCCCTTGGTTCACTCCAGACCTGTCTGCCCTTGACCAGCACAAAAACATCCTGTGGCGTTTTGCATTAGCATCGAATAGCTCCCCTGATATGGAACTTTTCAGGGTAGTTAGGAACCAATATACACAGGCAGTTAGGAAAGCTAAGGCTAGCTTTTTCAAACAGAAATGTGCATCCTGTAGTACAAATTTGAAAAAGTTCTGTGACACTGTAAAGTCCATAGAGAATAAGAGCACCTCCTTTCAGCTGCCCACTGCACTGAGGCTAGGAAACATTGTCACTACCGATAAATCCACAATAATTGATCATTTCAATTAGCATTTTTCTATCGCTGGCCATGAAATCCACCTGGCTACCCCTACCCCGGTCAACAGCCCTGCGCTCGCCACAGCAACTCGCCCAAACCTCCCCAACTTCTCCTTCACCCAAATCCAAATAGCTGATGTTCTGAAAGAGCTGCTAAATCTGGACCCCTACAAATCAGCCGGGCTAGACTATCTGGACCCTCTCTTTCTAAAATGATCTGCCGAAATTATTGCAACCTATTACTAGCCTATTCAACCTGTATTTCGTATAGTCTGAGATTCCCATAGATTGGAAAGTTGCCGTGGTCATCCCCTCTTCAAAGGGGGAGGCACTCTAGACCCAAACTGCTACAGACCTACGTATATCTATTCTACCCTGCCTTTCGAAGGTCTTTGACAGCCAAGTTAACAAACAGATTACTGACATTTTCGAATCTCGCTGTACCTTATCCGCTATGCAATCTGGTTTCAGAGCTGGGTGCACCTCAGCCACGCTCAAGGTCCTAAACGATATCATAACCGGCATCGATAAGAGACATTACTATGCAGCCGTATTCATCGACCTGGCTAAGGCTTTCGACTCAGTCAATCACAACATTCTTATTGGCAGACTCAACAGCCTTGGTTTCTCAAATGATTGCCTCGCTTGGTTCACCAACTATTTCTCCGATAGAGTTCAGTATGTCAAATCGGAGGGCCTGTTGTCTGGATCTCTGGCAGTCTCTATGGGGGTACCACAGGGTTCAATTCTCGGGATGACTCTCTTCTCTGTAAACAACAATGATGTCGCTCTCACTGCTGGGGATTCTTTGATCCACCTCTACGCAGACAACACCGTTCTGTATACCTCTGGCCCTTCGTTGGACACTGTGTTAACTAACCTCCAGATGATCTTCAATGCCATACAACTCTCCTTCCGTGGCCTCCAATTGCTCTTAAAAGCAAGTAAAACTAAATGCATGCTCTTCAACCGATCGCTGCCTGCCCCTGCCCGCCCGTCCAGCATCACTACTCTGGACGGTTCTGACCTAGAATATGTGGACAACTACAAATACCTAGGTGTCTGGTTAGACTGTAAAATCTCCTTCCAGACTCACATTAAACATCTCCAATACAAAATTGAATCTAGAATCGGCTTCCTATTTCACAACAAAGCATCCTTCACTCATGCTGTCAAACGTACCCTCATTAAACTGACCATCCTACCGATCCACGACTTCGGCGATGTCATTTACAAAATAGCCTTCAACACTCTACTCAGCAAATTGGATGCAGTCTATCACAGTGCCATCCGTTTTGTCACCAAAGCCTCATATACTACCCTCCACTACGACCTGTATGCTCTCTTTGGCTGACACTCACTTCATACTCGGCACCAAACCCACTGGCTCCAGGTCAAATCAAATCAAATCAAATTTATTTATATAGCCCTTCGTACATCAGCTGATATCTCAAAGTGCTGTACAGAAACCCAGCCTAAAACCCCAAACAGCAAACAATGCAGGTGTAAAAGCACGGTGGCTAGGAAAAACTCCCTAGAAAGGCCAAAAAACCTAGGAAGAAACCTAGAGAGGAACCGGGCTATGTGGGGTGGCCAGTCCTCTTCTGGCTGTGCCGGGTAGAGATTATAACAGAACATGACCAAGATGTTCAAATGTTCATAAATGACCAGCATGGTCAAATAATAATAAGGCAGAACAGTTGAAACTGGAGCAGCAGCACAGTCAGGTGGACTGGGGACAGCAAGGAGCCATCATGTCAGGTAGTCCTGGGGCACGGTCCTAGGGCTCAGGTCCTCCGAGAGAGAAAGAAAGAAAGAGAGAATTAGAGAGAGCATATGTGGGGTGGCCAGTCCTCTTCTGGCTGTGCCGGGTGGAGATTATAACAGAACGTGGCCAAGATGTTCAAATGTAAATGTTCATAAATGACCAGCATGGTTGAATAATAGTAATAAGGTAATAATAGTAAGGTCATCTACAAGTCTCTGCTAGGTAAAGCCCCACCTTATCTCAGCTCACTGGTCACCATAGCAGCACCCACCCGTAGCATGTGCTCCAGAAGGTATATCTCACTGGCCATCCCAAAGCTAGTTCTTCCTTTGGCCGCCTCTCCTTCCAGTTCTCTGCTGCAAATGACTGGAACAAACTACAAAAAACTCTGAAGCTGGAGACTCTTACCTCCCTCACTAGCTTTAAGAGCAGCTCACAGGTCACTGCACCTGTACATAGCTCATCTGTAAATAGCCCATCCAATCTACCTCATCCCCATACTGTATTTAAAAAAAAATCTTGTTCCTTTGCACACCAGTGTCTCAACTTGCACATTCATCTTCTGCACATCCTACCATTCCAGTGTTTAATTGCTATTTTAGCAGTTTTCTTCCGTCAATGGAGAGGAGGACCAAAATGCAGCGTGGTTAGAGTTCATGGTTTTTAATATGAGACACTAAACATGAACACAATTACAAAACGTTGCAAAACCCGAAACAGTCCTATCTGGTGCAGCGAACACAAAGACAGGAAACAACCACCCACATTCCCCAACACAAAACAAGCTACCTAAATATGGTTCCCAATCAGAGACAATGACTAACACCTGCCTCTGATTGAGAACCATATCAGGCCATACATAGAAACGGACAAACTAGACACACAACATAGAATGCCCACCCAGCTCACGTCCTGACCAACACTAAAACAAGGAAAACACAAAAGAACTATGGTCAGAACGTGACAGCTATATTGTAATTACTTTCCCACCATGGCCTATTTATTGCCTTACCTCCCTTATCCTACCTCATTTACAGATGCTGTATTTCGATGTTCTACTGTATTATTGACTGTATGTTTGTTTATTCCATGTGTAACTGTGTTGTTGTTGTATGTGTCTTGCTTTATCTTGGCCAGGTAGCAGTTGCAAATGAGAACTTTTTCACAACTAGCCTACTTGGTTAAATAAAGGTTAAATATATATATTTTTCTCTAACATCCTGACAATGTATTACTCATTGAAGAAATATCCATTGGAACAGCCCCTTAGAAAATTCCATGTTTCCACATAGAAAAACACAAACAGTGATTTATCTTCTTTCTTACTTGGGGCTTTTTGTTGGTTCTTCATCTGTAAAAACCTGGACTTTTCATGCAATAAGAGTGTAAATGTTTATACCTTTTGAGAACTGAATCCCATTATTGTCTCAATACAAACAGACTTACATACGAACAATGGAATATGTCAATCATTCACTTTGAAGAGTCTCTGGTCTGGAGTATATTTTGGTTTGTTTGGTACTTATTTGGTTTCTGCATGATTCCATATGTGTTGTTTCGTGGTTTTGATGTCTTCGCTGTTATTCTACAGTGTGGAAGGTAGTGGAAGTGAAGGGAAACCCTGGAATGAATGGGCGTGTCCAAGCCTTTGACAAGTGCTGTATGTATGTCAAAAGCTTGGACACACAAATTTCTATCAGCATGGTAAATGTGTAACCAGAGGGAAAATAACTCTGGACCACCTATACTCCACACACAGAGACACATCAAAGCTCTCCCTCACCCTCTATTTGGCAAATCTGACCATAATTCCATCCTCCTGATTCCTTCTTACAAGCTCAAATTAAAACAGAAAGCACCAGTGACTAGATAAACAAAAACGTGGTCAGATGAAGCTGTTGCTAAGCTACAAGACTGTTTTTCTAGCACAGACTGAAATATGTTCTGGGATTCCTCCGATGGCATTGAGCAGTACACCACTGTCTTTGGCTTCAAAATAAGTGCACCGAGGACGTCATCCCCACAGTGACAGTATGTACATATCCCAACCAGAAGCCACAGCAGCATTACAGGCAGCACCCGCACTGAGCTAAAGGCTAGAGCTGCCACTTTCAAGGAGTGGGACTCGAACCCGGAAGCTTATAAGAAATCCCGCTATAACCTCCAACGAACCATCAAACAGGTAAAGCATCAATACAGGACTTAGATTGAGTTGTTGTACACTGGCTCTGATATTCGTCGGATGTGTCAGGACTTGCAAACTATTACAGGCTACAAAGGGAAGCACAGCCGAGAGCTGCCCAGTGACACGCGACTACCAGACGAGCTAAACTTCTTCTTTGCTCGCTTCAAGGCAAATAACACTGAAACATGCACGAGAGCTCCAGCTGTACTGGAAGATTTTGTGATCACGCTCTACACAGTCGATGTGAGTAAGACCTTAAGACAGATCAACATTCACAAAGCCGCAGGGCCAGATGGAGTACCAGGACGTGTACTGGGCGCATGCGCTGACAAACTGGCAAGTGTCTTCAATGACACTTTCAACCTCTCCCTGTCAGAGTCTGTAATATCAACATGTTTTAAGCAGACCACCATAGTGCCTGTTCCCAAGAGCACTAAGGTAACCTGACAAATGACTACCGACCCGTAGCACTCATGTCTGTAGCCATGAAGTGCTTTGAAAGGCTGGTCATGGCTCACATCCATACCATCACTCCAGAAACCCTAGACCCACTCCAAGTTGCATACCGCCCCAACAGATCCACAGATGATGCAATCTCTATTGCACTCCACACTGCCCTTTCCCAACTGGAGAAAAGGAACACCTATGTGAGAATGCTATTCATTGACTACAGCTCAGCATACCATAGTACCGTCAAAGCTCATCAATAAGCTAAGGACCCTGGGAATAAACACCTAACTCTGCAACTGGATCCTGGACTTCCTGATGGGCCGCCACCAGGTGGTAAGGGTAGGTGGCAACACATCCGCCGCGTTGATCCTCAACACAGGGGGCCCTCAGGGGTGCGTGCTCAGCCGCCTCCTGTACTCCCTGTTCACTCAGGACTGCATGGCCAGGCAAGACTCCAACACCAGCATTAAACAATGTGCCTGATCACCGACAACAACTAGACAGCCTATATAGAGGTGGTCAGAGACCTGGTCGTAAGGTGCCAGGACAACAACCTCTTCCTCAACGTGATCAAGACAAAGGAGTGGACTACATGAAAAAGAGGACCGAGCACACCCCCATTCTTATCCACGGTGCTGCAGTGGAGCAGGTTGAGAGCTTTTGGGGTCCACATCACCAACAAACTAGAATGGTCCAAGCACACCTAAAGACTGTTATGAAGCGGGCACGACAAAACCTATACCCCCTCAGGAGACTGAAAAGATTTGGCATGAGTCCTGAGATCCTCAAAAGGTTTTACAGCTTCACCATCAAGAGCATCTGGTTGCATCACTGCCTGGTTTGGCAACTGCTCGGACTCTGACCACAAGGCACTACAGAGTGTAGATGCGAACGGCCCAGTGCATCACTGGTGCCAAGCTTCCTGCCATCTAGGACCTCTATTCCAAGCGGTGTAAGAGCACCAGCATGAGAGCACTAGCTGTTCCGGAAGACTGTGTGATCACGATCTCCGCAGCCGATCAACATTCACAAGGCCGTGGATTACCTGGAAGTGTACTGCGGTGTCAGAGGAAGGGCCCTAGAAATTGTCAAAGACTCCATCCACCCTAGTCATAGACTGTTCTCTCTGCTACCGCAGGGCAAGTGGTACCGGCATGCCAAGTCTAGGTCCAAGAGGCTTCTAAACAGCTTCTACCCCCAAGCCATAAGACTCCTGAACATCTCATCAAATGGCTACCCGGACTATTTGCATTACCACCCCACCCTCACCACACCACTGCCACTCTCTGTTGTCATCTATGCATAGTCACTTTAATAACTCTACCTACATGTACATACTACCTCAACTAACCGGTGCCCCTGCACATTGATTCTTTACTGACACCCCCCTGTATATAGCTGCACATTGACTCTGTACCGGCACCCCCCTGTATATATCCTCCACATTGACTCTGTACCGGCACCCCCCTGTATATAGCCTGCACATCGACTCTGTACCTGTCATGTTTTGTCATTAATTATCATGTCTTGTCCCTGTGCTTCCCCTTCTATTCGTTTCCCTCTGCTGGTCTTATTAGGTTCTTTCCCTCTTTCTATCCCTCTCTCTCCCCCTCCCTCTCTCACTCTCTCGCTCTCTCTTCTCTCTATCGTTCCGTTCCTGCTCCCAGCTGTTCCTATTCCCCTAATCATCATTTAGTCTTCCCACACCTGTTCCCGATCCTTTTCCCTGATTAGAGTCCCTATTTCTCTCCTTGTTTTCCGTACCTGCCCTGTCGGATCCTCATCTATAATTCACCGTGCTGTGTCTATGTTTTGCCCTGTCGTGTCGTGTTTCCCTCAGATGCTGCGTGGTGAGCAGGTGTCTGAGTCTGCTAGGTTCAAGTGCCTTCCCGAGGCAACCTGCAGTTCTCGATCAAGTCTCCAGTCTGTTCTCGTCTTTACGAGTAGTATTATGCTTTTTGTTTTGTAAAGTTTATTACTGGATTAAATACTCTGTTTTCGCCAAGTCGCTTTTGGGTCCTCATTCACCTGCATGACAGAAGGATCCGACCGAGGAATGGACCCAGCGACTACAGACGCTCGTAACACTGCCATCGAGATCCAAGGAGCCATGCTCGGCAGACACGAGCAGGAATTGTCTGCTGCTCGCCATGCCGTGGAGAACCTGGCCGCTCAGGTTTCCGACCTCTCTGGACAGTTCCAGAGTCTTCGTCTCGTGCCACCTGTTACTTCCTGGCCTGCCGAGCCTCCAGAACCTAGGGTTAATAACCCACCTTGCTACTCCGGGCAGCCCACTGAGTGCCGCTCCTTTCTCACCCAGTGTGATATAGTGTTCTCTCTCCAACCCAACACATACTCTAGAGAGAGAGCTCGGGTTCTACGTCATTTCCTCCTTACTGGCCAGGCCCGAGAGTGGGGCACAGCTATCTGGGAGGCAAGGGCTGATTGTTCTAACAATTACCAGAACTTTAAAGAGGAGATGATTCGGGTTTTTGACCGTTCAGTTTTTGGTGGGGAGGCTTCTAGGGTCCTGGCTTCCCTATGCCAAGGTGATCGATCCATAACGGATTACTCTATAGAGTTTCGTACTCTTGCTGCCTCTAGTGACTGGAACGAGCCGGCGCTGCTCGCTCGTTTTCTGGAGGGACTCCACACAGTGGTCAAAGATGAGATTCTCTCTCGGGAGGTTCCTTCCAGTGTGGACTCTTTGATTGCTCTCGCCATCCGCATAGAACGACGGGTAGATCTTCGTCACCAGGCTCGTGGAAGAGAGCTCGCATCAACGGTGTTTCCCTGCTCCGCATCGCAACCATCTCCCTCCTCTGGCTCTGAGACTGAGCCCATGCAGCTGGGAGGGATTCGCATCTCGACTAAGGAGAGGGAACGGAGGATCACCAACCGCCTGTGCCTCTATTGCGGATTTGATGGACATTTTGTTAATTCATGTCCAGTAAGAGGCCAGAGCCCATCAGTAAGCGGAGGGCTACTGGTGAGCGCTACTACTCAGGTCTCTTCATCTAGATCCTGTACTACTATGTCGGTCCATCTACGCTGGACCGGTTCGGGTGCTACATGCAGTGCCTTGATTGACTCTGGGGCTGAGGGTTGTTTCATGGACGAAGCATGGGTTCGGAAACATAACATTCCTTTCAGACAGTTAGACAAGCCTACGCCCATGTTTGCCTTAGATGGTAGTCATCTTCCCAGTATCAGATTTGAGACACTACCTTTAACTCTCACAGTATCTGGTAACCACAGTGAGACTATTTATTTTTTGATTTTTCGTTCACCTTTCACACCTGTTGTTTTGGGTCATCCCTGGCTAGTATGTCATAATCCTTCTATTAATTGGTCTAGTAATTCTATCCTATCCTGGAAAGTATCTTGTCATGTGAAGTGCTTAATGTCTGCCATCCCTCCCATTTCTTCTGTCCCCACTTCTCAGGAGGAACCTGGCGATTTGACAGGAGTGCCGGAGGAATATCATGATCTGCGCACGGTCTTCAGTCGGTCCCAGCCAACTCCCTTCCTCCTCACCGGTCGTATGATTGTAGTATTGATCTCCTTCCGGGGACCACTCCTCCTCGGGGTAGACTATACTCTCTGTCGGCTCCCGAACGTAAGGCTCTCGAGGATTATTTATCTGTGTCTCTTGACGCCGGTACCATAGTGCCTTCTTCCTCTCCGGCCGGGCGGGGTTCTTTTTTGTTAAGAAGAAGGACGGTATATCGAGGGCTGAATGACATAACGGTTAAGAATCGTTATCCGCTTCCCCTTATGTCATCAGCCTTCGAGATTCTGCAGGGAGCCAGGTGCTTTACTAAGTTGGACCTTACGCTTACCATCTCGTGCGCATCAGAGAGGGGGACAGTGGAAAATGGCGTTTAACACTCCGTTAGGGCATTTTGAGTACCGGGTTCTGCCGTTTGGTCTCGCCAATGCGCCAGCTGTTTTTCAGGCATTAGTTAATGATGTTCTGAGAGACATGCTGAACATCTTTGTTTTTGTCTATCTTGACGATATCCTGATTTTTTCACCGTCACTCGAGATTCATGTTCAGCACCGTGTTCTACAGCGCCTTTTAGAGAATTGTCTCTACGTAAAGGCTGAGAAGTGCTCTTTTCATGTCTCCTCCGTTACTTTTCTCGGTTCCGTTATTTCCGCTGAAGGCATTCAGATGGATTCCGCTAAGGTCCAAGCTGTCAGTGATTGGCCCGTTCCAAGGTCACGTGTCGAGTTGCAGCGCAGGTTTCGCTAATTTCTATCGGCGTTTCATTCGTAATTTCGGTCAAGTTGCTGCCCCTCTCACAGCTCTTACTTCTGTCAAGACGTGTGTTAAGTGGTCCGGTTCCAGCTTTTGATCTTCTAAAGAACGTTTTCGTCCGCTCCTATCCTCGTTACTCCACGTCACTAGACAATTCATTGTCGAGGTTGACGCTTCAGATAGGCGTGGGAGCCATTCTATCCCAGCGCTTCCAGTCTGACGATAAGGTTCATCCTTGCGCTTATTTTTCTCATCGCCTGTCGCCATCTGAGCGCAACTATGATGTGGGTAACCGTGAACTGCTCGCCATCCGCTTAGCCCTAGGCGAATGGCGACAGTGGTTGGAGGGCGACCGTTCCTTTTGTCGTTTGGACAGACCATAAGAACCTTGAGTACATCCGTTCTGCCAAACGACTTAATGCCCGTCAAGCTCGTTGGGCGTTGTTTTTCGCTCGTTTCGAGTTTGTGATTTCTTACCGTCCGGGTAGCAAGAACACCAAGCCTGATGCCTTATCCCGTCTGTTTAGTTCTTCTGTGGCTTCTACTGATCCCGAGGGGATTCTTCCTTATGGGCGTGTTGTCGGGTTGACAGTCTGGGGAATTGAAAGACATCACTGCGTCCGCGCTTGTCCTAGTAACCTCCTTTTCGTTCCTGTTTCCACTCGTCTGGCTGTTCTTCAGTGGGCTCACTCTGCCAAGTTAGCTGGTCATCCCGGTGTTCGAGGCACTCTTGCGTCTATTCGCCAGCGCTTTTGGTGGCCGACTCAGGAGCGTGACACGCGCCGTTTCGTGGCTGCTTGTTCGGACTGCGCGCAGACTAAGTCGGGTAACTCTCCTCCTGCCGGTCGTCTCAGACCGCTCCCCATTCCTTCTCGACCATGGTCTCACATCGCCCTAGACTTCATTACCGGTCTGCCTTTGTCTGCGGGGAAGACTGTGATTCTTACGGTTGTCGATAGGTTCTCTAAGGCGGCACATTTCATTCCCCTCGCTAAACTTCCTTCCGCTATCCAAATCATTATCGAGAATGTGTTCAGAATTCATGGCCTCCCGTTAGACGCCGTTTCAGACAGAGGCCCGCAATTCACGTCACAGTTTTGGAGGGAGTTCTGTCGTTTGATTGGTGCGTCCGTCAGTCTCTCTTCCGGGTTTCATCCCCAGTCTAACGGTCAAGCAGAGGGCCAATCAGACGATTGGTCGCATACTGCCTTTCTTTCAGAAACCCTGCGTCTTGGGCAGAACAGCTCCCCTGGGCAGAATACGCTCACAACTCGCTTCCTTCGTCTGCTACCGGGTTATCTCCGTTTCAGAGTAGTCTGGGTTACCAGCCTCCTCTATTCTCTTCCCAGCTTGCCGAGTCCAGCGTTCCCTCCGCTCAAGCGTTTGTCCAACGTTGTGAGCGCACCTGGAGGAGGGTGAGGTCTGCACTTTGCCGCTACAGGGCACAGACTGTGAGAGCCGCCAATAAACGCAGGATTAAGAGTCCAAGGTATTGTTGCGGCCAGAGAGTGTGGCTTTCCACTCGCAACCTTCCTCTTACGACAGCTTCTCGTAAGTTGACTCCGCAGTTCATTGGTCCGTTCCGTGTCTCCCAGGTCGTCAATCCTGTCGCTATATTCGACATCTTCGTCGCGTCCATCCTGTCTTCCATGTCTCCTGTGTCAAGCCCTTTCTTCGCACCCCCGTTCGTCTTCCCTCCCCCCCTCCCATCCTTGTCGAGAGCGCACCTATTTACAAGGTACATAAGATCATGGACATGCGTTCTCGGGGACGGGGTCACCAATACTTAGTGGATTGGGAGGGTTACGGTCCTGAGGAGAGGAGTTGGGTTCCGTCTCGGGACGTGCTGGACCGTTCACTCATTGATGATTTCCTCCGTTGCCGCCAGGATTCCTCCTCGAGTGCGCCAGGAGGCGCTCGGTGAGTGGGGGGGTACTGTCATGTTTTGTCATTAATTATCATGTCTTGTCCCTGTGCTTCCCCTTCTATTCGTTTCCCTCTGCTGGTCTTATTAGGTTCTTTCCCTCTTTCTATCCCTCTCTCTCCCCCTCCCTCTCTCACTCTCTCGCTCTCTCTTCTCTCTATCGTTCCGTTCCTGCTCCCAGCTGTTCCTATTCCCCTAATCATCATTTAGTCTTCCCACACCTGTTCCCGATCCTTTTCCCTGATTAGAGTCCCTATTTCTCTCCTTGTTTTCCGTACCTGCCCTGTCGGATCCTCATCTATAATTCACCGTGCTGTGTCTATGTTTTGCCCTGTCGTGTCGTGTTTCCCTCAGATGCTGCGTGGTGAGCAGGTGTCTGAGTCTGCTAGGTTCAAGTGCCTTCCCGAGGCAACCTGCAGTTCTCGATCAAGTCTCCAGTCTGTTCTCGTCTTTACGAGTAGTATTATGCTTTTTGTTTTGTAAAGTTTATTACTGGATTAAATACTCTGTTTTCGCCAAGTCGCTTTTGGGTCCTCATTCACCTGCATGACAGTACCGGCACCCCCTGTATATATCCTCCACATTGACTCTGTACCGGCACCCCCCTGTATATAGCCTGCACATTGACTCTGTACCGGCACCCCCCTGTATATATCCTCCACATTGACTCTGTACCGGCACCCCCCTGTATATATCCTCCACATTGACACTGTACCGGCACCCCCTGTATATATCCTCCACATTGACTCTGTACCGGCACCCCCTGTATATATCCTCCACATTGACTCTGTACCGGCACCCCCCTGTATATATCCTCCACATTGACTCTGTACCGGCACCCCCTGTATATATCCTCCACATTGACTCTGTACCGGCACCCCCTGTATATATCCTCCACATTGACTCTGTACCGGCACCCCTGTATATATCCTCCACATTGACTCTGTACCGGCACCCCTGTATATATCCTCCACATTGACTCTGTACCGGCACTGTATATATCCTCCACATTGACTCTGCACCGGCACCCCTGTATATATCCTCCACATTGACTCTGTACCGGCACCTGTATATATCCTCCACATTGACTCTGTACCGGCACCCCCTGTATATATCCTCCACATTGACTCTGTACCGGCACCCCCTGTATATATCCTCCACATTGACTCTGTACCGGCACCCCCTGTATATATCCTCCACACCCCCTGTATATATCCTCCACATTGACTCTGTACCGGCACCCCCTGTATATATCCTCCACATTGACTCTGTACCGGCACCCCCTGTATATATCCTCCACATTGACTCTGTACCGGCACCCCCTGTATATATTGTTATTTTTTTTACTGCTGCTGTGCTTGTTACTTTCATCTCTTATTCGTATCCGTATATATATTTTTTAAAACTGCACTGTTGGTTAGGGGCTCCTAAATCAGCATTTCACTGTAAGGTCTACACCTGTTTTATCCGGTGCATGTGACTAGTAAAATTTGATTTGATTCTCCAGATCCTTAACTAGTCTAAATCAGAACAACAATTTTCAGCTGTGCTAACATAATTGCAAAAGGATTTTCTAATGATCAATTAGGCTTTTAAAATGATAAACTTGGATTAGCTAACACAACGTGCCATTGGAACACAGGAGTGATGGTTGCTGATAATGGGCCTCTGTAAGCCTATGTAGATATTCCATAAAAAATCTGCCGTTTCCAGCTACAATAGTCATTTACAACATTAACAATGTCTACAAAGTATTATTTTAATGGACAAAAATGTGCTTTTCTTTCAAAAACAAGGAAAGCTCTAAGTGACCACAAACATTTGAACGTTAGAATATACATATATATATATATATATATATACACTACCGTTCAAATGTTTGCCGAAGAATATATGGGGGATTGGAAGTGATGCAAAAATGACATTGATGGAAGCTACAATCTACCTGCAATATTAATATTGATCTACCCCCTAAAAAATGGAAAATAAATCAAATAAAAAATCATTCAACACGTTGACAGATTATCACAGGTGTCACGCCTTGGTCATTGTATTTTGTGTTTTTGGTATATGTTTGGGTAGGCCAGGGTGTGACATGGGTTTATATGTTGTGTTTCGTATTGGGGTTTGTATTAATTGGGATTGTGTATGATTAGGGATGTGTCTAGTTAGGCTTGGCTGCCTGAGGCGATTCTCAATTGGAGTCAGGTCATTCTCGTTGTCTCGGATTGGGAACCGTATTTAGGTAGCCTGAGTTCGCGTTGTATTTTGTGGGTGTTTGTTCCTGTCTCTGTGTTGTTGTCACCAGATAGGCTGTAATTAGTTCACGTTTCGTTTGTTGTTTTCGTAATTCAGTTATTTCATGTACCGTTGTCATTCATTAAAGTCATGAGTAACCTACACACTGCATTTCGGTCTGACTCTCTTCATTCAACAGACGAACGACGTTACAGAAACACCCACCACTCACAGACCGAGCAGTGTGTAAACTGGCAGGAGCTAAAGGAGGACGTTATGGACAGCAGAAGCATGGATTATACGACGTGGGAAGAAATCAACAGGTGGGCGGCCGACCCAGAGAGAGTGCAGGCGCCCGCCTGGGATTCGCTTCAGCAGTGCGAAGAGGGCTACAGGCGAATCGAGTCAAAGAAAAAGACACGCCGGGAAAAACGGAGAGGCGTTGGTTTAAACAGGCAGCGACAGCTGGAGCAGCAAAGGGAGGATGAATTATTTGGAGAATGGACATGGGAAGACGTGTTGGATGGTAAAGGTTGTTACACTTGGGAGGAGATATTGGCCGGAAGAGATCGCCTCCCATGGAAACAGGTGGAGACACTAAGGAGAGCAGAGGCAGCGGGAGATAGGAGCCGACGATACGAGGGAACACGGTTGGCAAGGAAACCGGAAAAGCAGCCCCAAAAAATTATTGGGGGGGGGCTAGAAGGGAGAATAGTTATGCCAGGTAGGAGACCTGCGCATACTCCCTGTGCTCACCGTTGGGCTAGAGAGACCGGGCAGGCACCGTGTTATGCTATGGAGCGCACAGTGTTTTCAGTGCGGGAGCATAGCCCGGTGCGGCACATACCAGCTCTTCCTATTGGCCGGGCTAGAGTGGGCATCGAGCCAGGTAAGCTTGGGCAGGCTCGGTGCTCAAGAGCTCCAGTGCGCCTGCACGGTCCTGTCTATCCAGAGCCACCTCTACACACCAGTCCTCCGGTAGCAGCTCCCCGCACCAGGCTTCCTGTGCGTGTCCTCGAGCCAGTACCACCAGTTCCAGCTCCACGCACCAGGCCTCCAGTGCGCCTCGCCTGTTCAGCGCAGCCAGCGCTTTTCTCCTCTCCTGCGCTATCGGAGTCTCCCGCCTGTTTAGCGCAGCCAGAGCCTTTCTCCTCTCCTGTGCTGCCGGAGTCTCCAGTCTTCCCAGCGCCGCCAGTGCTCCCAGTCGGCCCAGCGCGGCCAGTGCTCCCAGTCTGCCCAACGCGGCCAGTGCTCCCAGTCTGCCCAGCGCGGCCAGTGCTCCCAGTCTGCCCAGTGCTCCCAGTCTGCCCAGCGCGGCCAGTGCTCCCAGTCTGCCCAGCGCCGCCAGTCTGCCCAGCTCCGCCAGTGCCGCCAGTCTGCCCAGCGCCGCCAGTGCCGCCAGTCAGCCCAGCGCTGCCCGACAACCAGTCTCTTCCAGATCTGCCCGACAACCAGTCTCTTCCAGATCTGCCCGACAACCAGTCTCTTCTAGATCTGCCAGCCAGCCAGGATTTACCGGAGCCTACTACCTGCCTGAGCTTCATCTCAGTACTGGGCTTCCTCTCAGTATTGGGCTTCCTCTCAGTATTGGGCTTCCCCTCAGTCCCGGGCTGCTTCGGTCCCGAGCTGCCCCTCTGTCCCGAGCTGCCCCTCTGTCCCGAGCTGCCCCTCTGTCCCGAGCTGCCCCTCAGTCCCGGGCTGCCCCTCTGTCCCGGGCTGCCCCTCTGTCCCGAGATGCCCCTCTGTCCCGAGATGCCCCTCTGTCCCGAGCTGCCCCTCTGTCCCGAGCTGCCCCTCAGTTATGTGGGGATCTGGGTGAGGACTATTAGGCCGTGGTCGGCGGAGAAGGTGAATGATCCCAGGACGAGAAGGGGAGGAACTAGGACATTTATGGAGTGGGGTCCACGTCCCGAGCCAGAACCGCCACCATGGACAGATGCCCACCCGGACCCTCCCTATGCTCTTGAGGTGCGTCCGGGAGTCCGCACCTTAGGGGGGAGGTTCTGTCACGCCTTGGTCATTGTATTTTGTGTTTTTGGTATATGTTTGGGTAGGCCAGGGTGTGACATGGGTTTATATGTTGTATTTCGTATTGGGGTTTGTATTAATTGGGAGTGTGTATTATTAGGGGTGTGTCTAGTTAGGCTTGGCTGCCTGAGGCGATTCTCAATTGGAGTCAGGTGATTCTCGTTGTCTCGAATTGGGAACCGTATTTAGGTAGCCTGAGTTCGCGTTGTATTTTGTGGGTGTTTGTTTCTGTCTCTGTGTTGTTGTCACCAGATAGGCTGTAATTAGTTCACGTTTCGTTTGTTGTTTTCGTAATTAAGTTATTTCATGTACCGTTGTCATTCATTAAAGTCATAAGTAACCTACACGCTGCATTTCGGTCTGACTCTCTTCATTCAACAGACGAACGGCGTTACAACAGGAGCTACAGTGGGGTGTTGAGAGAACAGCTGTTTTTTTACCTGCTATACTGGGGTGTTGAGAGAACAGCTGTTTTTTTACCTGCTATAATGGGGTGTTGGGAGAACAGCTGTTTTTCACCTGCTATATTGGGGTGTTGGGAGAACAACTGTTTTTCACCTGCTATATTGGGGTGTTGGGAGAACAGCTGTTTTTCACCGGCTATATTGGGGTGTTGGGAGAACAGCTGTTTTTTACCTGCTATACTGGGGTGTTGGGAGTACAGCTGTTTTTCACCTGCTATATTGGGGTGTTGGGAGAACAGCTGTTCCTTGTTCATCACTAACCTTAGCTACGGATCCACGTCCTGGTTCATCCCTGATCCTAGCTACGGATCCACGTCCTGGTTCATCCCTGATCCTAGCTACGGATCCACGTCCTGGTTCATCCCTGATCCTAGCTACGGATCCACGTCCTGGTTCATCCCTGATCCTAGCCTCACACCACCAGCAGATGTTCTGTGTTATTGTACGGCACAGGTTAGCCAGCTAGCTGAGGTGTTTTGGGCAGAGATGGTACTATATTTCTGGCCTGTTTCAGGCCTTTGCAGTGGGTTATGAAATGTGCCAGAAGGGCTGTTAAAGAGGTGCCAGCCAGGCAGGAGAGTAGGAGGGCAGGGGTAGAGTGGGAGGTGGTGATGGTGGTTTGTTGTGTGTGTGTGTGTGTGTGTGTGTGTGTGTGTGTGTGTGTGTGTGTGTGTGTGTGTGTGTGTGTGTGTGTGTGTGTGTGTGTGTGTGTGTGTGTGTGTGTGTGTGTGTGTGTGTGTGTGTGTGTGTGTGTGTGTGTGTGTGTGTGTGTGAGAGGTGGTTTAGGGGTTGGACTAGGGGTGTTAAAGAGGTGCCAGCCAGGCAGGGGAGTAGGAGGGCAGGGGTAGAGTGGGAGGTGGTGATGGTGGTTTGTGTGTGTGTGTGTGTGTGTGTGTGTGTGTGTGTGTGTGTGTGTGTGTGTGTGTGTGTGTGTGTGTGTGTGTGTGTGTGTGTGTGTGTGTGTGTGTGTGTGTGTGTGTGTGTGTGTGTGTGTGTGTGAGAGAGAGAGAGAGAGAGAGAGAGAGAGAGAGAGAGAGAGAGAGAGGTGGTGTAGGGGTTGGACTAGGGGTGTGGTGAAGTGCAGGTTTGAAATGTTTTTCAGGGGCTTGGCCCGAGGCTGCATGTCTGGCGGATTTGGCCAGGTGAGCATCTAGAATGTGTGGGCGGGCGTGCTGGGAGCCAGAGGGTCGATGGAGCGCGGAGGAAAACAAACGGTGTCATGGAACAGGCAGAGGGCTCTTGAAAGGCTGGTGAGAGAGATGGGGGGGAGAGAGAAAGAGAGAGAGAGACACAGAGAGAGAGATATATAGAGAGAGATTCAGAGAGAGAGAGAACATTAGCCAGATGCAGTCCTGCAGGCCCCTTGCAGTCGAAGACTTTAAACATGTTCTCTCTGTGTGTAAATGAGCCAGCTTAAAGTAATAATGTGAATGTGAGATAGGTCATCTTGACAGAATTTAATCATTTCATAATTAAAAAATGTCATATAGTTTGGAGGAAGTTGGGCTCTCCCCCAAGTGTAACAGTTATCAGATAACCAGATGCTGATAAAACACAAGCCCAAACAGTCCGCAACACACACACACACACACACACACACACACACACACACACACACACACACACACACACACACACACACACACACACACACACACACACACACACACACACACACACACACACACACACACACACACACACACACACACACACACACACACACACACACACACACAACTGTCATTTCCATTCTCCCTGCCCCAGATATACCGCACATGCTTCCAGTGTTGACCGGCTACACGGTAGGGTTATTTAACACATGGCCATGTCAAGAAACTCTTATTTTTTCAGCTGATGACGTTGATCCATGCTAAATCATTTCAAAGCATGCAATGGGCGTACCGCGGTCTCGACTGGTGCATATTAATGTATTTTTAGCTTGTGGGAGCCTGCGGTTAAAAAAAACTGAGGCGGCTCCGGCCATCCTCTTGATATAAATACATGAAATATGATGTGTCCCTAATGCAAAACATACAGGCTGTCCCTCTGTACACTCTCTTCCAGGGGAGAGAGAGTAAAAAAATATCTTCAGTCTTTAAAACACAAACCCCTATTGATGCCTTCAACTTGGATCTCCAGTGAACTGCATTGAATATAACCTGGGGTTCAATCTGCAGGCCACAGAGTATTTATTGAGTCACATCTGCAATTGTCATCAATGCTGAGTCGGCCCGGCGGAGCGAGAGAGGGAGACGGAATGGGAAAATTACTTGTGGATGTGTAATGAGGGTTCAAATCAAATCAAATCAAATCAAATTTATTTATATAGCCCTTCGTACATCAGCTGATATCTCAAAGTGCTGTACAGAAACCCAGCCTAAAACCCCAAACAGCAAACAATGCAGGTGTAAAAGCACGGTGGCTAGGAAAAACTCCCTAGAAAGGCCAAAACCTAGGAAGAAACCTAGAGAGGAACCGGGCTATGTGGGGTGGCCAGTCCTCTTCTGGCTGTGCCGGGTAGAGATTATAACAGAAAATGACCAAGATGTTCAAATGTTCATAAATGACCAGCATGGTCAAATAATAATAAGGCAGAACAGTTGAAACTGGAGCAGCAGCACAGTCAGGTGGACTGGGGACAGCAAGGAGCCATCATGTCAGGTAGTCCTGGGGCACGGTCCTAGGGCTCAGGTCCTCCGAGAGAGAGAAAGAAAGAGAGAATTAGAGAGAGCATATGTGGGGTGGCCAGTCCTCTTCTGGCTGTGCCGGGTGGAGATTATAACAGAACGTGGCCAAGATGTTCAAATGTTCATAAATGACCAGCATGGTTGAATAATAGTAAGGCAGAACAGTTGAAACTGGAGCAGGAGCATGGCCAGGTGGACTGGGGACAGCAAGGAGTCCTCATGTCAGGTAGTCCTGGGACATGGTCCTAGGGCCCAGGCCAGTTGAAACTGGAGCAGCAGCATGGCCAGGTGGACTGGGGACAGCAAGGAGTCATCATGTCAGGTAGTCCTGGGGCATGGTTCTAGGGCTCAGGTCCTCCGAGAGAGAGAAAGAAGGAGAGAAGGAGAGAATTAGAGAACGCACACTTAGATTTACACAGGACACCGAATAGGACAGGAGAAGTACTCCAGATAAACAAACTGACCCTAGCCCCCGACACATAAACTACTGCAGCATAAATACTGGAGGCTGAGACAGGAGGGGTCAGGAGACACTGTGGCCCCATCCGAGGACACCCCGGACAGGGCCAAACAGGAAGGATATAACCCCACCCACTTTGCCAAAGCACAGCCCCCACACCACTAGAGGGAAATCTACAACCACCAACTTACCATCCTGAGACAAGGCCGAGTATAGCCCACAAAGATCTCCGACACGGTACAACCCAAAGGGGGGGGGGAACCCAGACAGGCCGACCACAACAGTGAATCAACCCACCCAGGTGACGCACCCCCCCCAGGGACGGCACGAGAGAGCCCCAGCAAGCCAGTGACTCAGCCCCGTAACAGGGTTAGAGGCAGAGAATCCCAGTGGAAAAAGGGGAACCGGCCAGGCAGAGACAGCAAGGGCGGTTCGTTGCTCCAGAGCCTTTCCGTTCACCTTCCCACTCCTGGGCCAGACTACACTCAATCATATGACCCACTGAAGAGATGAGTCTTCAGTAAAGACTTAAAGGTTGAGACCGAGTTTGCGTCTCTGACATGGGTAGGCAGACCGTTCCATAAAAATGGAGCTCTATAGGAGAAAGCCCTGCCTCCAGCTGTTTGCTTAGAAATTCTAGGGACAATTAGGAGGCCTGCGTCTTGTGACCGTAGCGTACGTATAGGTATGTACGGCAGGACCAAATCAGAGAGGTAGGTAGGAGCAAGCCCATGTAATGCTTTGTAGGTTAGCAGTAAAACCTTGAAATCAGCCCTTGCTTTGACAGGAAGCCAGTGTAGAGAGGCTAGCACTGGAGTAATATGATCAAATTTTTTGGTTCTAGTCAGGATTCTAGCAGCCGTATTTAGCACTAACTGAAGTTTATTTAGTGCTTTATCCGGGTAGCCGGAAAATAGAGCATTGCAGTAGTCTAACCTAGAAGTGACAAAAGCATGGATTAATTTTTCTGCATCATTTTTGGACAGAAAGTTTCTGATTTTTGCAATGTTACGTAGATGGAAAAAAGCTGTCCTCGAAATGGTCTTGATATGTTCTTCAAAAGAGAGATCAGGGTCCAGAGTAACGCCGAGGTCCTTCACAGTTTTATTTGAGACGACTGTACAACCATTAAGATTAATTGTCAGATTCAACAGAAGATCTCTTTGTTTCTTGGGACCTAGAACAAGCATCTCTGTTTTGTCCGAGTTTAATAGTAGAAAGTTTGCAGCCATCCACTTCCTTATGTCTGAAACACATGCTTCTAGCGAGGGCAATTTTGGTGCTTCACCGTGTTTCATTGAAATGTACAGCTGTGTGTCATCCGCATAGCAGTGAAAGTTTACATTATGTTTTCGAATAACATCCCCAAGAGGTAAAATATATAGTGAAAACAATAGTGGTCCTAAAACAGAACCTTGAGGAACACCGAAATGTACAGTTGATTTGTCAGAGGACAAACCATTCACAGAGACAAACTGATATCTTTCCGACAGATAAGACCTAAACCAGGCCAGAACATGTCCGTGTAGACCAATTTGGGTTTCCAATCTCTCCAAAAGAATGTGGTGATCGATGGTATCAAAAGCAGCACTAAGGTCTAGGAGCACGAGGACAGATGCAGAGCCTCGGTCCGATGCCATCAAAATGTCATTTACCACCTTCACAAGTGCCGTCTCAGTGCTATGATGGGGTCTAAAACCAGACTGAAGCATTTCGTATACATTGTTTGTCTTCAGGAAGGCAGTGAGTTGCTGCGCAACAGCCTTCTCTAAAATCTTTAAGAGGAAGAGTGGAGTTCGGGGACTGGGGATAGGAAAGATGGATCTGTCTAGGTCAGACCTTTGCAGTACTGCCATGTGACAGAGAAACAGAGAGGACCCATCTGAATTCAGCGCTCTTATAAGGCACAATTTGATGATACTTTACTCAGAAGGTACAAATTGTTGTTGATTTGTTCCCATATTAACACACCTGGTTAAACTAATCAGCTAATTAACCTGGCCCCATAATAACACACCTAGTTCAACTAATCATCTAATTAACCTGGCCCCATAATAACACACCTAGTTCAACTAATCATCTAATTAACCTGGCCCCATAATAACACACCTGGTTCAACTAATCATCTAATTAACCTGGCCCCATAATAACACACCTAGTTCAACTAATCATCTAATTAACCTGGCCCCATAATAACACACCTAGTTCAACTAATCAGCTAATTAACCTGGCCCCATAATAACACACCTAGTTCAACTAATCATCTAATTAACCTGGCCCCATAATAACACACCTGGTTCAACTAATCATCTAATTAACCTGGCCCCAACATAACACACCTAGTTCAACTAATCATCTAATTAACCTGGCCCCATAATAACACACCTGGTTCAACTAATCATCTAATTAACCTGGCCCCATAATAACACACCTGGTTCAAGATAAAGCAAAGCAGTTCGACAGATACAACGACACAGAGTTACACATGGAGTAAAACAAACATACAGTCAATAATACAGTATAAACAAGTCTATATACAATGTGAGCAAATGAGGTGAGAAGGGAGGTAAAGGCAAAAAAGGCCATGGTGGCAAAGTAAATACAATATAGCAAGTAAAACACTGGAATGGTAGTTTTGCAATGGAAGAATGTGCAAAGTAGACATAAAAATAATGGGGTGCAAAGGAGCAAAATAAATAAATAAATAAAATACAGTTGGGAAAGAGGTAGTTGTTTGGGCTAAATTATAGGTGGGCTATGTACAGGTGCAGTAATCTGTAAGATGCTCTGACAGTTGGTGCTTAAAGCTAGTGAGGGAGATAAGTGTTTCCAGTTTCAGAGATTTTTGTAGTTCGTTCCAGTCACTGGCAGCAGAGAACTGGAAGGAGAGGCGGCCAAAGAAATAATTGGTTTTGGGGGTGACCAGAGAGATATACCTGCTGGAGCGTGTGCTACAGGTGGGAGATGCTATGGTGACCAGCGAGCTGAGATAATGGGGGACTTTACCTAGCAGGGTCTTGTAGATGACATGGAGCCAGTGGGTTTGGCGACGAGTATGAAGCGAGGGCCAGCCAACGAGAGCGTACAGGTCGCAATGGTGGGTAGTATATGGGGCTTTGGTGACAAAACGGATTGCACTGTGATAGACTGCATCCAATTTGTTGAGTAGGGTATTGGAGGCTATTTTGTAAATGACATCGCCAAAGTCGAGGATTGGTAGGATGGTCAGTTTTACAAGGGTATGTTTGGCAGCATGAATGAAGGATGCTTTGTTGCGAAATAGGAAGCCAATTCTAGATTTAACTTTGGATTGGAGATGTTTGATATGGGTCTGGAAGGAGAGTTTACAGTCTAACCAGACACCTAAGTATTTGTAGTTGTCCACGTATTCTAAGTCAGAGCCGTCCAGAGTAGTGATGTTGGACAGGCGGGTAGGTGCAGGTAGCGATCGGTTGAAGAGCATGGATTTAGTTTTACTTGTATTTAAGAGCAATTGAAGGCCACGGAATGAGAGTTGTATGGCATTGAAGCTTGCCTGGAGGGTTGTTAACACAGTGTCCAAAGAAGGGCCGGAAGTATACAGAATGGTGTCGTCTGCGTAGAGGTGGATCAGGGACTCACCAACAGCAAGAGCGACCTCATTGATGTATACAGAGAAGAGAGTCGGTCCAAGAATTGAACCCTGTGGAACCCCCATAGAGACTGCCAGAGGTCCGGACAGCAGACCCTCCGATTTGACACACTGAACTCTATCAGAGAAGTAGTTGGTGAACCAGGCGAGGCAATCATTTGAGAAACCAAGGCTGTCGAGTCTGCCGATGAGGATGTGGTGGTTGACAAAATCGAAAGCCTTGGCCAGATCAATGAATACGGCTGCACAGTAATGTTTCTTATCGATGGCGGTTAAGATATCGTTTAGGACCTTGAGCGTGGCTGAGGTGCACCCATGACCAGCTCTGAAACCAGATTGCATAGCAGAGAAGGTATGGTTAGATTCGAAATGGTCGGTAATCTGTTTGTTGATCTAATTAACCTGGCCCCATTATAACACACCTGGTTCAACTAATCATCTAATTAACCTGGCCCCATAATAACACACCTGGTTCAACTAATCATATAATTAACCTGGCCGCATAATAACACACCTGGTTCAACTAATCATCTAATTAACCTGGCCCCATAATAACACACCTGGTTCAACTAATCATCTAATTAACCTGGCCCCATAATAACACACCTGGTTCAACTAATCATCTAATTAACCTGGCCCCATAATAACACACCTGGTTCAACTAATCATATAATTAACCTGGTTCAACTAATCATATAATTAACCTGGCCGCATAATAACACACCTGGTTCAACTAATCATCTAATTAACCTGGCCCCATAATAACACACCTGGTTCAACTAATCAGCTAATAACATGGCCCCATAATAACACACCTGGCTCAACTAATCATCTAATTAACCTGGCCCCATAATAACACAACTAGTTCAACTAATCATCTAATTAACCCTGGTTCAACTAATCATCTAATTAACCTGGCCCCATAATAACACACCTGGTTCAACTAATCATAATAACACACCTGGCTCAACTAATCATCTAATTAACCTGGCCCCATAATAACACAACTAGTTCAACTAATCATCTAATTAACCTGGCCCCATAATAACACACCTGGTTCAACTAATCATCTAATTAACCTGGCCCCATAATAACACACCTAGTTCAACTAATCATCTAATTAACCTGGCCCCATAATAACACACCTGGCTCAACTAATCATCTAATTAACCTGGCCCCATAATAACACACCTAGTTCAACTAATCATCTAATTAACCTGGCCCCATAATAACACACCTGGTTCAACTAAGCATCTAATTAACCTGGCCCCATAATAACACACCTAGTTCAACTAATCATCTAATTAACCTGGCCCCATAATAACACACCTAGTTCAACTAATCAGCTAATTAACCTGGCCCCATAAAAACACACCTGGTTCAACTAATCATCTAATTAACCTGGCCCCATAATAACACACCTGGTTCAACTAATCATCTAATTAACCTGGCCCCATAATAACACACCTAGTTCAACTAATCATCTAATTAACCTGGCCCCATAATAACACACCTGGTTCAACTAATCATATAATTAACCTGGCCGCATAATAACACACCTGGTTCAACTAATCATCTAATTAACCTGGCCCCATAATAACACACCTGGTTCAACTAATCATCTAATTAACCTGGCCCCATAATAACACACCTGGTTCAACTAATCATCTAATTAACCTGGCCCCATAATAACACACCTGGTTCAACTAATCATATAATTAACCTGGCCGCATAATAACACACCTGGTTCAACTAATCATCTAATTAACCTGGCCCCATAATAACACACCTGGTTCAACTAATCATCTAATTAACCTGGCCCCATAATAACACACCTGGTTCAACTAATCATCTAATTAACCTGGCCCCATAATAACACACCTGGTTCAACTAATCATCTAATTAACCTGGCCCCATAATAACACACCTGGTTCAACTAATCATATAATTAACCTGGCCGCATAATAACACACCTGGTTCAACTAATCATCTAATTAACCTGGCCCCATAATAACACACCTGGTTCAACTAATCATCTAATTAACCTGGCCCCAACATAACACACCTGGGTCAACTAATCATCTAATTAACCTGGCCCCAACATAACACACCTAGTTCAACTAATCATCTAATTAACCTGGCCCCATAATAACACACCTGCTTCAACTAATCAGCTAATAACATGGCCCCATAATAACACACCTGGCTCAACTAATCATCTAATTAACCTGGCCCCATAATAACACACCTGGTGCAACTAATCATCTAATTAACCTGGCCCCATAATAACACACCTGGTTCAAGTAATAATCTAATTAACCTGGCCCCATAATAACACACCTGGTTCAACTAATCATCTAATTAACCTGGCCCCATAATAACACACCTAGTTCAACTAATCATCTAATTAACCTGGCCCCATAATAACACACCTGGTTAAACTAATCATCTAAATAACCTGGCCCCATAATAACACACCTGGTTCATCTAATCATCTAATTAACCTGGCCCCATAATAACACACCTAGTTCAACTAATCATCTAATTAACCTGGCCCCATAATAACACACCTAGTTCAACTAATCATCTAATTAACCTGGCCCCATAATAACACACCTAGTTCAACTAATCATCTAATTAACCTGGCCCCATAATAACACACCTGGTTCATCTAATCATCTAATTAACCTGGCCCCATAATAACACACCTAGTTCAACTAATCATCTAATTAACCTGGCCCCATAATAACACACCTAGTTCAACTAATCAGCTAATTAACCTGGCCCCATAAAAACACACCTGGTTCAACTAATCATCTAATTAACCTGGCCCCATAATAACACACCTGGTTCAACTAATCATCTAATTAACCTGGCCCCATAATAACACACCTAGTTCAACTAATCATCTAATTAACCTGGCCCCATAATAACACACCTGGTCCAACTAATCATCTAATTAACCTGGCCCCATAATAACACACCTGGCTCAACTAATCAGCTAATTAACCTGGCCCCATAATAACACACCTGGTTCAACTAATCATATAATTAACCTGGCCGCATAATAACACACCTGGTTCAACTAATCATCTAATTAACCTGGCCCCATAGTAACACACCTGGTTCAACTAATCATCTAAGTAACCTGGCCCCATAATAACACACCTGGTTCAACTAATCATCTAGTTAACCTGGCCCCATAATAACACACCTGGTTCAACTAATCATATAATTAACCTGGCCGCATAATAACACACCTGGTTCAACTAATCATCTAATTAACCTGGCCCTATAATAACACACCTGGTTCAACTAATCATCTAATTAACCTGGCCCCAACATAACACACCTGGGTCAACTAATCATCTAATTAACCTGGCCCCAACATAACACACCTAGTTCAACTAATCATCTAATTAACCTGGCCCCATAATAACACACCTGCTTCAACTAATCAGCTAATAACATGGCCCCATAATAACACACCTAGTTCAACTAATCAGCTAATTAACCTGGCCCCATAAAAACACACCTGGTTCAACTAATCATCTAATTAACCTGGCCCCATAATAACACACCTAGTTCAACTAATCATCTAATTAACCTGGCCCCATAATAACACACCTGGTTCAACTAATCATCTAATTAACCTGGCCCCATAATAACACACCTGGCTCAACTAATCAGCTAATTAACCTGGCCCCATAATAACACACCTGGTTCAACGAATCATATAATTAACCTGGCCCCAAAATAACACACCTGCTTCAACTAATCAGCTAATTAACCTGGCCCCATAATAACACACCTGGCTCAACTAATCATCTAATTAATGTGGCCCCATAATAACACACCTGGCTCAACTAATCATCTAATTAACCTGAACCCATAATAACACACCTGGTTCAACTAATCATCTAATTAACCTGGCCCCAACATAACACACCTGGGTCAACTAATCATCTAATTAACCTGGCCCCAACATAACACACCTAGTTCAACTAATCATCTAATTAACCTGGCCCCAACATAACACACCTGGGTCAACTAATCATCTAATTAACCTGGCCCCAACATAACACACCTGGGTCAACTAATCATCTAATTAACCTGGCCCCATAATAACACACCTGGTTCAACTAATCATCTAATTAACCTGGCCCCATAATAACACACCTGGTTCCACTAATCATCTAATTAACCTGGCCCCATAATAACACACCTGGTTCAACTAATCATCTAATTAACCTGGCCCCATAATAACACACCTGGTTCAACTAATCATCTAATTAACCTGGCCCCATAATAACACACCTGGTTCCACTAATCATCTAAATAACCTGGCCCCATAATAACACACCTGGTTCAACTAATCATCTAATTAACCTGGCCCCATAATAACACACCTGGTTCAACTAATCATCTAATTAACCTGGCCCCATAATAACACACCTGGTTCCACTAATCATCTAAATAACCTGGCCCCATAATAACACACCTGGTTCAACTAATCATCTAATTAACCTGGCCCCATAATAACACACCTGGTTCAACTAATCATCTAATTAACCTGGCCGCATAATAACACACCTGGTTCAACTAATCATCTAATTAACCTGGCCCCATAATAACACACCAGGTTCAACTAATCATCTAATTAACCTGGTCCCAACATAACACACCTGGGTCAACTAATCATCTAATTAACCTGGCCCCAACATAACACACCTAGTTCAACTAATAATCTAATTAACCTGGCCCCATAATAACACACCTGGTTCAACTAATAATCTAATTAACCTGGCCCCATAATAACACACCTGGTTAAACTAATCATCTAATTAACCTGGCCCCATAATAACACACCTAGTTCAACTAATCATCTAATTAACCTGGCCCCATAATAACACACCTGGTTCAACTAATCATCTAATTAACCTGAACCCATAATAACACACCTGGTTAAACTAATCATCTAATTAACCTGGCCCCATAATAACACACCTGGTTAAACTAATCATCTAATTAACCTGAACCCATAATAACACACCTGGTTAAACTAATCATCTAATTAACCTGAACCCATAATAACACACCTGGTTAAACTAATCATCTAATTAACCTGGCCCCATAATAACACACCTGGTTCAACTAATCATCTAATTAATCTGAACCCATAATAACACACCTGGTTAAACTAATCATCTAATTAACCTGGCCCCATAATAACACACCTGGTTAAACTAATCATCTAATTAACCTGGCCCCATAATAACACACCTGGTTAAACTAATCATCTAATTAACCTGGCCCCATAATAACACACCTGGTTCAACTAATCATCTAATTAACCTGGCCCCATAATAACATACCTAGTTCAACTAATCATCTAATTAACCTGGCCCCATAATAACACACCTAGTTCAACTAATCATCTAATTAACCTGGCCCCATAATAACACACCTTGTTCAACTAATCATCTAATTAACCTGGCCCCATAATAACACACCTGGCTCAACTAATCAGCTAATTAACCTGGCCCCATAATAACACACCTGGTTCAACTAATCATCTAATTAACCTGGCCCCATAATAACACACCTGGTTCAACTAATCAGCTAATAACATGGCCCCATAATAACACACCTGGCTCAACTAATCATCTAATTAACCTGGCCCCATAATAACACACCTAGTTCAACTAATCATCTAATTAACCTGGCCCCATAATAACACACCTGGTTCAACTAATCATCTAATTAACCTGGCCCCATAATAACACACCTGGTTCAACTAATCATATAATTAACCTGGCCGCATAATAACACACCTGGTTCAACTAATCATCTAATTAACCTGGCCCCATAATAACACACCTGGTTCAACTAATCATCTAATTAACCTGGCCCCATAATAACACACCTGGTTCAACTAATCATCTAATTAACCTGGCCCCATAATAACACACCTGGTTCAACTAATCATATAATTAACCTGGCCGCATAATAACACACCTGGTTCAACTAATCATCTAATTAACCTGGCCCCATAATAACACACCTGGTTCAATTAATCATCTAATTAACCTGGCCCCAACATAACACACCTGGGTCAACTAATCATCTAATTAACCTGGCCCCAACATAACACACCTAGTTCAACTAATCATCTAATTAACCTGGCCCCATAATAACACACCTGCTTCAACTAATCAGCTAATAACATGGCCCCATAATAACACACCTGGCTCAACTAATCATCTAATTAACCTGGCCCCATAATAACACACCTGGTGCAACTAATCATCTAATTAACCTGGCCCCATAATAACACACCTGGTTCAAGTAATAATCTAATTAACCTGGCCCCATAATAACACACCTGGTTCAACTAATCATCTAATTAACCTGGCCCCATAATAACACACCTAGTTCAACTAATCATCTAATTAACCTGGCCCCATAATAACACACCTGGTTAAACTAATCATCTAATTAACCTGGCCCCATAATAACACACCTGGTTCATCTAATCATCTAATTAACCTGGCCCCATAATAACACACCTAGTTCAACTAATCATCTAATTAACCTGGCCCCATAATAACACACCTAGTTCAACTAATCATCTAATTAACCTGGCCCCATAATAACACACCTGGTTCATCTAATCATCTAATTAACCTGGCCCCATAATAACACACCTGGTTAAACTAATCATCTAATTAACCTGGCCCCATAATAACACACCTAGTTCAAATAATCATCTAATTAACCTGGCCCCATAATAACACACCTAGTTCAACTAATCAGCTAATTAACCTGGCCCCATAAAAACACACCTGGTTCAACTAATCATCTAATTAACCTGGCCCCATAATAACACACCTGGTTCAACTAATCATCTAATTAACCTGGCCCCATAATAACACACCTGGCTCAACTAATCAGCTAATTAACCTGGCCCCATAATAACACACCTGGTTCAACGAATCATTTAATTAACCTATTTAAAAAATAACACACCTGCTTCAACTAATCATCTAAATAACCTGGCCCCATAATAACACACCTGGTTCAACTAATCATCTAATTAACCTGGCCCCATAATAACACACCTGGTTCAACTAATCATCTAATTAACCTGGCCGCATAATAACACACCTGGTTAAACTAATCATCTAATTAACCTGGCCCCATAATAACACACCTGGTTCAACTAATCATCTAATTAACCTGGTCCCAACATAACACACCTGGGTCAACTAATCATCTAATTAACCTGGCCCCAACATAACACACCTAGTTCAACTAATAATCTAATTAACCTGGCCCCATAATAACACACCTGGTTCAACTAATAATCTAATTAACCTGGCCCCATAATAACACACCTGGTTAAACTAATCATCTAATTAACCTGGCCCCATAATAACACACCTAGTTCAACTAATCATCTAATTAACCTGGCCCCATAATAACACACCTGGTTCAACTAATCATCTAATTAACCTGAACCCATAATAACACACCTGGTTAAACTAATCATCTAATTAACCTGGCCCCATAATAACACACCTGGTTAAACTAATCATCTAATTAACCTGAACCCATAATAACACACCTGGTTAAACTAATCATCTAATTAACCTGAACCCATAATAACACACCTGGTTAAACTAATCATCTAATTAACCTGGCCCCATAATAACACACCTGGTTCAACTAATCATCTAATTAACCTGAACCCATAATAACACACCTGGTTAAACTAATCATCTAATTAACCTGGCCCCATAATAACACACCTGGTTAAACTAATCATCTAATTAACCTGGCCCCATAATAACACACCTGGTTAAACTAATCATCTAATTAACCTGGCCCCATAATAACACACCTGGTTCAACTAATCATCTAATTAACCTGGCCCCATAATAACATACCTAGTTCAACTAATCATCTAATTAACCTGGCCCCATAATAACACACCTAGTTCAACTAATCATCTAATTAACCTGGCCCCATAATAACACACCTTGTTCAACTAATCATCTAATTAACCTGGCCCCATAATAACACACCTGGCTCAACTAATCAGCTAATTAACCTGGCCCCATAATAACACACCTGGTTCAACTAATCATCTAATTAACCTGGCCCCAAAATAACACACCTGCTTCAACTAATCAGCTAATAAACCTGGCCCCATAATAACACACCTGGCTCAACTAATCATCTAATTAACCTGAACCCATAATAACACACCTGGTTCAACTAATCATCTAATTAACCTGGCCCCATAATAACACACCTGGTTCAACTAATCATCTAATTAACCTGAACCCATAATAACACACCTGGTTAAACTAATCATCTAATTAACCTGGCACCATAATAACACACCTGGTTAAACTAATCATCTAATTAACCTGAACCCATAATAACACACCTGGTTCAACTAATCATCTAATTAACCTGGCCCCATAATAACACACCTGGTTCAACTAATCATCTAATTAACCTGAACCCATAATAACACACCTGGTTAAACTAATCATCTAATTAACCTGGCCCCATAATAACACACCTTTTTAAACTAATCATCTAATTAACCTGGCCCCATAATAACACACCTGGTTCAACTAATCATCTAATTAACCTGGCCCCATAATAACACACCTGGTTCAACTAATCATCTAATTAACCTGGCCCCATAATAACATACCTAGTTCAACTAATCATCTAATTAACCTGGCCCCATAATAACACACCTAGTTCAACTAATCATCTAATTAACCTGGCCCCATAATAACACACCTTGTTCAACTAATCATCTAATTAACCTGGCCCCATAATAACACACCTGGCTCAACTAATCAGCTAATTAACCTGGCCCCATAATAACACACCTGGTTCAACGAATCATATAATTAACCTGGCCCCAAAATAACACACCTGCTTCAACTAATCAGCTAATTAACCTGGCCCCATAATAACACACCTGGCTCAACTAATCATATAATTAACCTGGCCGCATAATAACACACCTGGTTCAACTAATCATCTAATTAACCTGGCCCCATAATAACACACCTGGTTCAACTAATCATCTAATTAACCTGGCCCCATAATAACACACCTGGTTCAACTAATCATCTAATTAACCTGGCCCCATAATAACACACCTGGTTCAACTAATCATATAATTAACCTGGCCGCATAATAACACACCTGGTTCAACTAATCATCTAATTAACCTGGCCCCATAATAACACACCTGGTTCAACTAATCATCTAATTAACCTGGCCCCAACATAACACACCTGGGTCAACTAATCATCTAATTAACCTGGCCCCAACATAACACACCTAGTTCAACTAATCATCTAATTAACCTGGCCCCATAATAACACACCTGCTTCAACTAATCAGCTAATAACATGGCCCCATAATAACACACCTGGCTCAACTAATCATCTAATTAACCTGGCCCCATAATAACACACCTGGTGCAACTAATCATCTAATTAACCTGGCCCCATAATAACACACCTGGTTCAAGTAATAATCTAATTAACCTGGCCCCATAATAACACACCTGGTTCAACTAATCATCTAATTAACCTGGCCCCATAATAACACACCTAGTTCAACTAATCATCTAATTAACCTGGCCCCATAATAACACACCTGGTTAAACTAATCATCTAATTAACCTGGCCCCATAATAACACACCTGGTTCATCTAATCATCTAATTAACCTGGCCCCATAATAACACACCTAGTTCAACTAATCATCTAATTAACCTGGCCCCATAATAACACACCTAGTTCAACTAATCATCTAATTAACCTGGCCCCATAATAACACACCTGGTTCATCTAATCATCTAATTAACCTGGCCCCATAATAACACACCTGGTTAAACTAATCATCTAATTAACCTGGCCCCATAATAACACACCTAGTTCAACTAATCATCTAATTAACCTGGCCCCATAATAACACACCTAGTTCAACTAATCAGCTAATTAACCTGGCCCCATAAAAACACACCTGGTTCAACTAATCATCTAATTAACCTGGCCCCATAATAACACACCTGGTTCAACTAATCATCTAATTAACCTGGCCCCATAATAACACACCTGGCTCAACTAATCAGCTAATTAACCTGGCCCCATAATAACACACCTGGTTCAACGAATCATATAATTAACCTGGCCCCAAAATAACACACCTGCTTCAACTAATCATCTAAATAACCTGGCCCCATAATAACACACCTGGTTCAACTAATCATCTAATTAACCTGGCCCCATAATAACACACCTGGTTCAACTAATCATCTAATTAACCTGGCCGCATAATAACACACCTGGTTAAACTAATCATCTAATTAACCTGGCCCCATAATAACACACCTGGTTCAACTAATCATCTAATTAACCTGGTCCCAACATAACACACCTGGGTCAACTAATCATCTAATTAACCTGGCCCCAACATAACACACCTAGTTCAACTAATAATCTAATTAACCTGGCCCCATAATAACACACCTGGTTCAACTAATAATCTAATTAACCTGGCCCCATAATAACACACCTGGTTAAACTAATCATCTAATTAACCTGGCCCCATAATAACACACCTGGTTCAACTAATCATCTAATTAACCTGGCCCCATAATAACATACCTAGTTCAACTAATCATCTAATTAACCTGGCCCCATAATAACACACCTAGTTCAACTAATCATCTAATTAACCTGGCCCCATAATAACACACCTTGTTCAACTAATCATCTAATTAACCTGGCCCCATAATAACACACCTGGCTCAACTAATCAGCTAATTAACCTGGCCCCATAATAACACACCTGGTTCAACTAATCATCTAATTAACCTGGCCCCAAAATAACACACCTGCTTCAACTAATCAGCTAATTAACCTGGCCCCATAATAACACACCTGGTTCAACTAATCATCTAATTAACCTGGCCCCATAATAACACACCTGGTTAAACTAATCATCTAATTAACCTGGCCCCATAATAACACACCTAGTTCAACTAATCATCTAATTAACCTGGCCCCATAATAACACACCTAGTTCAACTAATCATCTAATTAACCTGTCCCCATAATAACACACCTAGTTCAACTAATCATCTAATTAACCTGGCCCCATAATAACACACCTGGCTCAACTAATCATCTAATTAACCTGAACCCATAATAACACACCTAGTTCAACTAATCATCTAATTAACCTGGCACCATAATAACACACCTAGTTCAACTAATCGTCTAATTAACCTGAACCCATAATAACACACCTAGTTCAACTAATCATCTAATTAACCTGGCCCCATAATAACACACCTAGTTCAACTAATCATCTAATTAACCTGGCCCCATAATAACACACCTGGTTAAACTAATCATCTAATTAACCTGGCACTATAATAACACACCTAGTTCAACTAATCATCTAATTAACCTGAACCCATAATAACACACCTAGTTCAACTAATCATCTAATTAACCTGGCCCCATAATAACACACCTGGTTCAACTAATCATCTAATTAACCTGAACCCATAATAACACACCTAGTTCAACTAATCATCTAATTAACCTGGCCCCATAATAACACACCTAGTTCAACCAATCATCTAATTAACCTGGCCCCATAATAACACACCTGGTTCAACTAATAATCTAATTAACCTGGCCCCATAATAACACACCTAGTTCAACTAATCATCTAATTAACCTGTCCCCATAATAACACACCTGGTTCATCTAATCATCTAATTAACCTGGCCCCATAATAACACACCTAGTTCAACTAATCATCTAATTAACCTGGCCCCATAATAACACACCAAGTTCAACTAATCATCTAATTAACCTGGCCCCATAATAACACACCTGGTTCAACTAATCATCTAATTAACCTGGCCCGATAATAACACACCTGGTTCAACTAATCATCTAATTAACCTGGCCCCATAATAACACACCTAGTTCAACTAATCATCTAATTAACCTGGCCCCATAATAACACACCTGGTTAAACTAATCATCTAATTAACCTGGCCCCATAATAACACACCTAGTTCAACTAATCATCTAATTAACCTGGCCCCATAATAACACACCTAGTTCAACTAATCAGCTAATTAACCTGGCCCCATAAAAACACACCTGGTTCAACTAATCATCTAATTAACCTGGCCCCATAATAACACACCTGGTTCAACTAATCATCTAATTAACCTGGCCCCATAATAACACACCTGGCTCAACTAATCAGCTAATTAACCTGGCCCCATAATAACACACCTGGTTCAACGAATCATATAATTAACCTGGCCCCAAAATAACACACCTGCTTCAACTAATCAGCTAATTAACCTGGCCCCATAATAACACACCTGGCTCAACTAATCATCGAATTAACGTGGCCCCATAATAACACACCTGGCTCAACTAATCATCTAATTAACCTGAACCCATAATAACACACCTGGTTCAACTAATCATCTAATTAACCTGTCCCCATAATAACACACCTGGTTCATCTAATCATCTAATTAACCTGGCCCCATAATAACACACCTAGTTCAACTAATCATCTAATTAACCTGGCCCCATAATAACACACCAAGTTCAACTAATCATCTAATTAACCTGGCCCCATAATAACACACCTGGTTCAACTAATCATCTAATTAACCTGGCCCGATAATAACACACCTGGTTCAACTAATCATCTAATTAACCTGGCCCCATAATAACACACCTAGTTCAACTAATCATCTAATTAACCTGGCCCCATAATAACACACCTGGTTAAACTAATCATCTAATTAACCTGGCCCCATAATAACACACCTAGTTCAACTAATCATCTAATTAACCTGGCCCCATAATAACACACCTAGTTCAACTAATCAGCTAATTAACCTGGCCCCATAAAAACACACCTGGTTCAACTAATCATCTAATTAACCTGGCCCCATAATAACACACCTGGTTCAACTAATCATCTAATTAACCTGGCCCCATAATAACACACCTGGCTCAACTAATCAGCTAATTAACCTGGCCCCATAATAACACACCTGGTTCAACGAATCATATAATTAACCTGGCCCCAAAATAACACACCTGCTTCAACTAATCAGCTAATTAACCTGGCCCCATAATAACACACCTGGCTCAACTAATCATCGAATTAACGTGGCCCCATAATAACACACCTGGCTCAACTAATCATCTAATTAACCTGAACCCATAATAACACACCTGGTTCAACTAATCATCTAATTAACCTGGCCCCAACATAACACACCTGGGTCAACTAATCATCTAATTAACCTGGCCCCATAATAACACACCTAGTTCAACTAATCATCTAATTAACCTGGCCCCATAATAACACACCTGGTTCAACTAATCATCTAATTAACCTGGCCCCATAATAACACACCTGGTTCAACTAATCATATAATTAACCTGGCCGCATAATAACACACCTGGTTCAACTAATCATCTAATTAACCTGGCCCCATAATAACACACCTGGTTCAACTAATCATCTAATTAACCTGGCCCCATAATAACTCACCTGGTTCAACTAATCATCTAATTAACCTGGCCCCATAATAACACACCTGGTTCAACTAATCATATAATTAACCTGGCCGCATAATAACACACCTGGTTCAACTAATCATCTAATTAACCTGGCCCCATAATAACACACCTGGTTCAACTAATCATCTAATTAACCTGGCCCCAACATAACACACCTGGGTCAACTAATCATCTAATTAACCTGGCCCCAACATAACACACCTAGTTCAACTAATCATCTAATTAACCTGGCCCCATAATAACACACCTGCTTCAACTAATCAGCTAATAACATGGCCCCATAATAACACACCTGGCTCAACTAATCATCTAATTAACCTGGCCCCATAATAACACACCTGGTGCAACTAATCATCTAATTAACCTGGCCCCATAATAACACACCTGGTTCAAGTAATAATCTAATTAACCTGGCCCCATAATAACACACCTGGTTCAACTAATCATCTAATTAACCTGGCCCCATAATAACACACCTAGTTCAACTAATCATCTAATTAACCTGGCCCCATAATAACACACCTGGTTAAACTAATCATCTAATTAACCTGGCCCCATAATAACACACCTGGTTCATCTAATCATCTAATTAACCTGGCCCCATAATAACACACCTAGTTCAACTAATCATCTAATTAACCTGGCCCCATAATAACACACCTAGTTCAACTAATCATCTAATTAACCTGGCCCCATAATAACACACCTGGTTCATCTAATCATCTAATTAACCTGGCCCCATAATAACACACCTGGTTAAACTAATCATCTAATTAACCTGGCCCCATAATAACACACCTAGTTCAACTAATCATCTAATTAACCTGGCCCCATAATAACACACCTAGTTCAACTAATCAGCTAATTAACCTGGCCCCATAAAAACACACCTGGTTCAACTAATCATCTAATTAACCTGGCCCCATAATAACACACCTGGTTCAACTAATCATCTAATTAACCTGGCCCCATAATAACACACCTGGCTCAACTAATCAGCTAATTAACCTGGCCCCATAATAACACACCTGGTTCAACGAATCATATAATTAACCTGGCCCTAAAATAACACACCTGCTTCAACTAATCATCTAAATAACCTGGCCCCATAATAACACACCTGGTTCAACTAATCATCTAATTAACCTGGCCCCATAATAACACACCTGGTTCAACTAATCATCTAATTAACCTGGCCGCATAATAACACACCTGGTTAAACTAATCATCTAATTAACCTGGCCCCATAATAACACACCTGGTTCAACTAATCATCTAATTAACCTGGTCCCAACATAACACACCTGGGTCAACTAATCATCTAATTAACCTGGCCCCAACATAACACACCTAGTTCAACTAATCATCTAATTAACCTGGCCCCATAATAACACACCTGGTTAAACTAATCATCTAATTAACCTGAACCCATAATAACACACCTGGTTAAACTAATCATCTAATTAACCTGAACCCATAATAACACACCTGGTTAAACTAATCATCTAATTAACCTGGCCCCATAATAACACACCTGGTTCAACTAATCATCTAATTAACCTGAACCCATAATAACACACCTGGTTAAACTAATCATCTAATTAACCTGGCCCCATAATAACACACCTGGTTAAACTAATCATCTAATTAACCTGGCCCCATAATAACACACCTGGTTAAACTAATCATCTAATTAACCTGGCCCCATAATAACACACCTGGTTCAACTAATCATCTAATTAACCTGGCCCCATAATAACATACCTAGTTCAACTAATCATCTAATTAACCTGGCCCCATAATAACACACCTAGTTCAACTAATCATCTAATTAACCTGGCCCCATAATAACACACCTTGTTCAACTAATCATCTAATTAACCTGGCCCCATAATAACACACCTGGCTCAACTAATCAGCTAATTAACCTGGCCCCATAATAACACACCTGGTTCAACTAATCATCTAATTAACCTGGCCCCAAAATAACACACCTGCTTCAACTAATCAGCTAATAAACCTGGCCCCATAATAACACACCTGGCTCAACTAATCATCTAATTAACCTGAACCCATAATAACACACCTGGTTCAACTAATCATCTAATTAACCTGGCCCCATAATAACACACCTGGTTCAACTAATCATCTAATTAACCTGAACCCATAATAACACACCTGGTTAAACTAATCATCTAATTAACCTGGCACCATAATAACACACCTGGTTAAACTAATCATCTAATTAACCTGAACCCATAATAACACACCTGGTTCAACTAATCATCTAATTAACCTGGCCCCATAATAACACACCTGGTTCAACTAATCATCTAATTAACCTGAACCCATAATAACACACCTGGTTAAACTAATCATCTAATTAACCTGGCCCCATAATAACACACCTTTTTAAACTAATCATCTAATTAACCTGGCCCCATAATAACACACCTGGTTCAACTAATCATCTAATTAACCTGGCCCCATAATAACACACCTGGTTCAACTAATCATCTAATTAACCTGGCCCCATAATAACATACCTAGTTCAACTAATCATCTAATTAACCTGGCCCCATAATAACACACCTAGTTCAACTAATCATCTAATTAACCTGGCCCCATAATAACACACCTTGTTCAACTAATCATCTAATTAACCTGGCCCCATAATAACACACCTGGCTCAACTAATCAGCTAATTAACCTGGCCCCATAATAACACACCTGGTTCAACGAATCATATAATTAACCTGGCCCCAAAATAACACACCTGCTTCAACTAATCAGCTAATTAACCTGGCCCCATAATAACACACCTGGCTCAACTAATCATCTAATTAACCTGGCCCCATAATAACACACCTGGTTCAACTAATCATCTAATTAACCTGGCCCCATAATAACACACCTGGTTCAACTAATCATCTAATTAACCTGGCCGCATAATAACACACCTGGTTAAACTAATCATCTAATTAACCTGGCCCCATAATAACACACCTGGTTCAACTAATCATCTAATTAACCTGGTCCCAACATAACACACCTGGGTCAACTAATCATCTAATTAACCTGGCCCCAACATAACACACCTAGTTCAACTAATAATCTAATTAACCTGGCCCCATAATAACACACCTGGTTCAACTAATAATCTAATTAACCTGGCCCCATAATAACACACCTGGTTAAACTAATCATCTAATTAACCTGGCCCCATAATAACACACCTAGTTCAACTAATCATCTAATTAACCTGGCCCCATAATAACACACCTGGTTCAACTAATCATCTAATTAACCTGAACCCATAATAACACACCTGGTTAAACTAATCATCTAATTAACCTGGCCCCATAATAACACACCTGGTTAAACTAATCATCTAATTAACCTGAACCCATAATAACACACCTGGTTAAACTAATCATCTAATTAACCTGAACCCATAATAACACACCTGGTTAAACTAATCATCTAATTAACCTGGCCCCATAATAACACACCTGGTTCAACTAATCATCTAATTAACCTGAACCCATAATAACACACCTGGTTAAACTAATCATCTAATTAACCTGGCCCCATAATAACACACCTGGTTAAACTAATCATCTAATTAACCTGGCCCCATAATAACACACCTGGTTAAACTAATCATCTAATTAACCTGGCCCCAAAATAACACACCTGCTTCAACTAATCATCTAAATAACCTGGCCCCATAATAACACACCTGGTTCAACTAATCATCTAATTAACCTGGCCCCATAATAACACACCTGGTTAAACTAATCATCTAATTAACCTGGCCCCATAATAACACACCTGGTTCAACTAATCATCTAATTAACCTGGTCCCAACATAACACACCTGGGTCAACTAATCATCTAATTAACCTGGCCCCAACATAACACACCTAGTTCAACTAATCATCTAATTAACCTGGCCCCATAATAACACACCTGGTTAAACTAATCATCTAATTAACCTGAACCCATAATAACACACCTGGTTAAACTAATCATCTAATTAACCTGAACCCATAATAACACACCTGGTTAAACTAATCATCTAATTAACCTGGCCCCATAATAACACACCTGGTTCAACTAATCATCTAATTAACCTGAACCCATAATAACACACCTGGTTAAACTAATCATCTAATTAACCTGAACCCATAATAACACACCTGGTTAAACTAATCATCTAATTAACCTGGCCCCATAATAACACACCTGGTTCAACTAATCATCTAATTAACCTGGCCGCATAATAACACACCTGGTTCAACTAATCATCTAATTAACCTGGCCCCATAATAACACACCTGGTTCAACTAATCATCTAATTAACCTGGCCCCAACATAACACACCTGGGTCAACTAATCATCTAATTAACCTGGCCCCAACATAACACACCTAGTTCAACTAATCATCTAATTAACCTGGCCCCATAATAACACACCTGGTTCAACTAATAATCTAATTAACCTGGCCCCATAATAACACACCTGGTTAAACTAATCATCTAATTAACCTGGCCGCATAATAACACACCTGCTTCAACTAATCAGCTAATAACATGGCCCCATAATAACACACCTGGTTCAACTAATCATCTAATTAACCTGGCCCCATAATAACACACCTGGCTCAACTAATCAGCTAATTAACCTGGCCCCATAATAACACACCTGGTTCAACGAATCATATAATTAACCTGGCCCCAAAATAACACACCTGCTTCAACTAATCAGCTAATTAACCTGGCCCCATAATAACACACCTGGCTCAACTAATCATCGAATTAACGTGGCCCCATAATAACACACCTGGCTCAACTAATCATCTAATTAACCTGAACCCATAATAACACACCTGGTTCAACTAATCATCTAATTAACCTGGCCCCAACATAACACACCTGGGTCAACTAATCATCTAATTAACCTGGCCCCAACATAACACACCTAGTTCAACTAATCATCTAATTAACCTGGCCCCAACATAACACACCTGGGTCAACTAATCATCTAATTAACCTGGCCCCAACATAACACACCTGGGTCAACTAATCATCTAATTAACCTGGCCCCATAATAACACACCTGGTTCAACTAATCATCTAATTAACCTGGCCCCATAATAACACACCTGGTTCAACTAATCATCTAATTAACCTGGCCCCATAATAACACACCTGGTTCAACTAATCATCTAATTAACCTGGCCCCATAATAACACACCTGGTTCAACTAATCATCTAATTAACCTGGCCGCATAATAACACACCTGGTTCAACTAATCATCTAATTAACCTGGCCCCATAATAACACACCTGGTTCAACTAATCATCTAATTAACCTGGCCCCAACATAACACACCTGGGTCAACTAATCATCTAATTAACCTGGCCCCAACATAACACACCTAGTTCAACTAATCATCTAATTAACCTGGCCCCATAATAACACACCTGGTTCAACTAATAATCTAATTAACCTGGCCCCATAATAACACACCTGGTTAAACTAATCATCTAATTAACCTGGCCCCATAATAACACACCTGGTTCAACTAATCATCTAATTAACCTGGCCCCATAATAACACACCTGGTTCAACTAATCATATAATTAACCTGGCCGCATAATAACACACCTGGTTCAACTAATCATCTAATTAACCTGGCCCCATAATAACACACCTGGTTCAACTAATCATCTAATTAACCTGGCCCCAACATAACACACCTGGGTCAACTAATCATCTAATTAACCTGGCCCCAACATAACACACCTAGTTCAACTAATCTTCTAATTAACCTGGCCCCATAATAACACACCTGCTTCAACTAATCAGCTAATAACATGGCCCCATAATAACACACCTGGCTCAACTAATCATCTAATTAACCTGGCCCCATAATAACACACCTGGTGCAACTAATCATCTAATTAACCTGGCCCCATAATAACACACCTGGTTCAAGTAATCATCTAATTAACCTGGCCCCATAATAACACACCTGGTTAAACTAATCATCTAATTAACCTGGCCCCATAATAACACACCTGGTTCAACTAATCATCTAATTAACCTGAACCCATAATAACACACCTGGTTAAACTAATCATCTAATTAACCTGGCCCCATAATAACACACCTGGTTCAACTAATCATCTAATTAACCTGGCCCCATAATAACACACCTGGTTCAACTAATCATCTAATTAACCTGGCCCCATAATAACACACCTGGTTCAACTAATCATCTAATTAACCTGGCCGCATAATAACACACCTGGTTCAACTAATCATCTAACTAACCTGGCCCCATAATAACACACCTGGTTCAACTAATCATCTAATTAACCTGGCCCCAACATAACACACCTGGGTCAACTAATCATCTAATTAACCTGGCCCCAACATAACACACCTAGTTCATCTAATCATCTAATTAACCTGGCCCCATAATAACACACCTGGTTCAACTAATAATCTAATTAACCTGGCCCCATAATAACACACCTGGTTAAACTAATCATCTAATTAACCTGGCCCCATAATAACACACCTGGTTCAACTAATCATCTAATTAACCTGGTCCCATAATAACATACCTAGTTCAACTAATCATCTAATTAACCTGGCCCCATAATAACACACCTAGTTCAACTAATCATCTAATTAACCTGGCCCCATAATAACACACCTTGTTCAACTAATCATCTAATTAACCTGAACCCATAATAACACACCTAGTTCAACTAATCATCTAATTAACCTGGCCCCATAATAGCACACCTTGTTCAACTAATCATCTAATAATCCTGGCCCCATAATAACACACCTGGCTCAACTAATCAGCTAATTAACCTGGCCCCATAATAACACACCTGGTTCAACTAATCATCTAATTAACCTGGCCCCATAATAACACACCTAGTTCAACTAATCATCTAATTAACCTGGCCCCATAATAACACACCTGGTTCAACTAATCATCTAATTAACCTGAACCCATAATAACACACCTGGTTCAACTAATCATCTAATTAACCTGAACCCATAATAACATACCTAGTTCAACTAATCATCTAATTAACCTGAACCCATAATAACACACCTAGTTCAACTAATCATCTAATTAACCTGGCCCCATAATAGCACACCTTGTTCAACTAATCATCTAATTAACCTGGCCCCATAATAACACACCTGGCTCAACTAATCAGCTAATTAACCTGGCCCCATAATAACACACCTGGTTCAACTAATCATCTAATTAACCTGGCCCCATAATAACACACCTAGTTCAACTAATCATCTAATTAACCTGAACCCATAATAACACACCTAGTTCAACTAATCATCTAATTAACCTGGCCCCATAATAACACACCTAGTTCAACTAATCATCTAATTAACCTGGCCCCATAATAACACACCTTGTTCAACTAATCATCTAATTAACCTGGCCCCATAATAACACACCTGGTTCAACTAATCATCTAATTAACCTGAACCCATAATAACATACCTAGTTCAACTAATCATCTAATTAACCTGAACCCATAATAACACACCTAGTTCAACTAATCATCTAATTAACCTGGCCCCATAATAACACACCTGGTTCAACTAATCATCTAATTAACCTGGCCCCATAATAACACACCTGGTTCAACTAATCATCTAATTAACCTGGCCCCATAATAACACACCTGGCTCAACTAATCAGCTAATTAACCTGGCCCCATAATAACACACCTGGTTCAACTAATCATCTAATTAACCTGGCCCCATAATAACACACCTGGTTCAACTAATCATCTAATTAACCTGAACCCATAATAACACACCTAGTTCAACTAATCATCTAATTAACCTGGCCCCATAATAACACACCTAGTTCAACTAATCATCTAATTAACCTGGCCCCATAATAACACACCTTGTTCAACTAATCATCTAATTAACCTGGCCCCATAATAACACACCTGGTTCAACTAATCATCTAATTAACCTGAACCCATAATAACATACCTAGTTCAACTAATCATCTAATTAACCTGAACCCATAATAACACACCTAGTTCAACTAATCATCTACTTAACCTGGCCCCATAATAACACACCTTGTTCAACTAAACAACCAAATAACCTGGCCCCATAATAACACACCTGGTTCAACTAATCATCTAATTAACCTGGCCCCATAATAACACACCTGGTTCAACTAATCATCTAATTAACCTGGCCCCATAATAACACACCTGGTTCAACTAATCATCTAATTAACCTGAACCCATAATAACACACCTAGTTCAACTAATCATCTAATTAACCTGGCCCCATAATAACACACCTAGTTCAACTAATCATCTAATTTACCTGGCCCCATAATAACACACCTGGTTCAACTAATAATCTAATTAACCTGGCCCCATAATAACACACCTAGTTCAACTAATCATCTAATTAACCTGGCCCCATAATAACACACCTGGTTCATCTAATCATCTAATTAACCTGGCCCCATAATAACACACCTAGTTCAACTAATCATCTAATTAACCTGGCCCCATAATAACACACCTAGTTCAACTAATCATCTAATTAACCTGGCCCCATAATAACACACCTGGTTCAACTAATCATCTAATTAACCTGGCCCCATAATAACACACCTGGTTCAACTAATCATCTAATTAACCTGGCCCCATAATAACACACCTGGTTAAACTAATCATCTAATTAACCTGGCCCCATAATAACACACCTCGTTCAACTAATCAGCTAATTAACCTGGCCCCATAAAAACACACCTGGTTCAACTAATCATCTAATTAACCTGGCCGCATAATAACACACCTGGTTCAACTAATCATCTAATTAACCTGGCCCCATAATAACACACCTGGTTCAACTAATCATCTAATTAACCTGGCCCCATAATAACACACCTGGTTCAACTAATCATCTAATTAACCTGGCCCCATAATAACATACCTAGTTCAACTAATCATCTAATTAACCTGGCCCCATAATAACACACCTGGTTCAACTAATCATCTAATTAACCTGAACCCATAATAACACACCTGGTTCAACTAATCATCTAATTAACCTGAACCCATAATAACATACCTAGTTCAACTAATCATCTAATTAACCTGAACCCATAATAACACACCTAGTTCAACTAATCATCTAATTAACCTGGCCCCATAATAGCACACCTTGTTCAACTAATCATCTAATTAACCTGGCCCCATAATAACACACCTGGCTCAACTAATCAGCTAATTAACCTGGCCCCATAATAACACACCTGGTTCAACTAATCATCTAATTAACCTGGCCCCATAATAACACACCTAGTTCAACTAATCATCTAATTAACCTGGCCCCATAATAACACACCTGGTTCAACTAATCATCTAATTAACCTGAACCCATAATAACACACCTGGTTCAACTAATCATCTAATTAACCTGAACCCATAATAACATACCTAGTTCAACTAATCATCTAATTAACCTGAACCCATAATAACACACCTAGTTCAACTAATCATCTAATTAACCTGGCCCCATAATAGCACACCTTGTTCAACTAATCATCTAATTAACCTGGCCCCATAATAACACACCTGGCTCAACTAATCAGCTAATTAACCTGGCCCCATAATAACACACCTGGTTCAACTAATCATCTAATTAACCTGGCCCCATAATAACACACCTAGTTCAACTAATCATCTAATTAACCTGAACCCATAATAACACACCTAGTTCAACTAATCATCTAATTAACCTGGCCCCATAATAACACACCTAGTTCAACTAATCATCTAATTAACCTGGCCCCATAATAACACACCTTGTTCAACTAATCATCTAATTAACCTGGCCCCATAATAACACACCTGGTTCAACTAATCATCTAATTAACCTGAACCCATAATAACATACCTAGTTCAACTAATCATCTAATTAACCTGAACCCATAATAACACACCTAGTTCAACTAATCATCTAATTAACCTGGCCCCATAATAACACACCTGGTTCAACTAATCATCTAATTAACCTGGCCCCATAATAACACACCTGGTTCAACTAATCATCTAATTAACCTGGCCCCATAATAACACACCTGGCTCAACTAATCAGCTAATTAACCTGGCCCCATAATAACACACCTGGTTCAACTAATCATCTAATTAACCTGGCCCCATAATAACACACCTAGTTCAACTAATCATCTAATTAACCTGGCCCCATAATAACACACCTAGTTCAACTAATCATCTAATTAACCTGGCCCCATAATAACACACCTAGTTCAACTAATCATCTAATTAACCTGGCCCCATAATAACACACCTTGTTCAACTAATCATCTAATTAACCTGGCCCCATAATAACACACCTGGTTCATCTAATCATCTAATTAACCTGGCCCCATAATAACACACCTAGTTCAACTAATCATCTAATTAACCTGGCCCCATAATAACACACCTAGTTCAACTAATCATCTAATTAACCTGGCCCCATAATAACACACCTAGTTCAACTAATCATCTAATTAACCTGGCCCCATAATAACACACCTGGTTCATCTAATCATCTAATTAACCTGGCCCCATAATAACACACCTGGTTCATCTAATCATCTAATTAACCTGGCCCCATAATAACACACCTAGTTCAACTAATCATCTAATTAACCTGGCCCCATAATAACACACCTGGTTCAACTAATCATCTAATTAACCTGGCCCCATAATAACACACCTGGCTCAACTAATCAGCTATTTAACCTGGCCCCATAATAACATACCTGGCTCAACTAATCAGCTATTTAACCTGGCCCCATACCAATACACCTGCTTCAACTAATCAGCTAATTAACAAGCCGTTAATCAGTTTATTCAGGTGTATTGGTGCGTGTCAATAAAAATGTGCAGTCTTATCCCACAGTGAACGATGTCTTTAAGTCTTAGTAATATATTTGCTTTTTCCTCTGTGGTTCCCTTCCTGAAACATCCCAGGTCCTAGGAGTTGGCCCAAATCTGGAAGCGTCTCTCATGTCCACTGGTCATGTGATTCCAGGCTACAGAGAATAAACAGGGTACACAAACATGCTGAAAGTGGCTCAGAGTACAAACCTCTTTGTTTATATTTGCCGGGTACATTGTCAGACATTTCCGATTGTTATTAACATTATTTTATTTATTTTTTATTTATTTGATCATGAACTTGTGATTGGAATTTCCCAAAGAAGAGCATCGAAAAGCAAGATTATGAAGTAGTAGAGGGAAGGAAGATCATGCTGTTACACAACCAGATCACACCACTGGAATGAATAGACATAATGACGGTCCTTGTTAAACATATTTGTCATTTCACTGAAGACATCCATAAGTAACCGTTGTCCAGAACTGTATGACTGCTTTCAGGACTCAGGAGACAAACTAGAAGCCAGGCAAACAGAGCTTAACCGCACTCCAATATCAGTTTGACAGCAAGCCTGAGGGAATCCCCTCCTGGATCTTCGGATGGGACAGACGAGCTACAGTAGCTTTCTAAACAAGCAGGCAGGCGTGGCCCTGGCTGGTTTTGACCTTGTTAACGACAGCCCTGGACTCTTCGGAGATGTGTCACGTCGAGCTCCAGCAGAGGCTCCAGCCTTACTGGGCCAACTTTCTGTCAGCAGGAGCCAGGTTATGAGGACTGAGTCCGGAACCCTCTGGTCACCTCTCTGAGCCTCGCCTGGGACTCCCGGGACCTCCCTGGACAGTCAAGTGTGTGTGTTTGTGTGTGTGTGTGTGTGTGTGTGTGTGTGTGTGTGTGTGTGTGTGTGTGTGTGTGTGTGTGTGTGTGTGTGTGTGTGTGTGTGTGTGTGTGTGTGTGTGTGTGTGTGTGTGTGTGTGTGTGTGTGTGTGTGTGTAGGTAGGTAGGTAGGTAGGTAGGTAGGTAGGTAGGTAGGTAGGTAGGTAGGTAGGTAGGTAGGTAGGTAGGTAGGTAGGTAAGTAGTCCAAGCAGAAACACACGTATATTGGTTTATCACACGCTATACAGTATTGCGTTCATGTGCTGTTGATGAACCATATGTGTCATGTTGTACATTGGGTTTCCCTGACTGTGAAGGGGATCAGTGGTTAACTGTGAGGGGAAGATAGACAACTCTTGGGTGTTATCAACTCAGGGAATGTTTCCATCATTCTGTCAGATGCTTCTCAGCCAAGTCCACTGCTATTCCTTCCAACGTAATAATCCTTTAAGCATGAAAAAGAGAAAACTTGCGCTCTCATTACAGAAAGTGTTATGGTTCCAATTACGTAAAACAGCAACATTGAATCATCTGCGGCGGTGGCGTCAGCAGCATTGGAGTCTCTGGAGACATTAGATTTCCTCGTGCCTTTGGGGTTAGGTCTTAACGTCCAATCCACGAGAGACAGATTTGGCCAGCCTGGCTGTGGTGGATGTTACAGCGGTGTCCTGTTGTTCTTTCTTCTTCGCTCTCTTTGCGTCACGGGGGTGAGCCAGGGGTATCGCTTATCAGCAGCCCGCTGCAAAGTGCCCGCTGCCAGTGGAGATTGTCGTTCGGGATGTGTCCGTCATCCACGCCACAGACATGACCCAGCCAGTGGAGAAGTCGCTGCCTCAGGACACAATACATACTGGGTAGCTGTGCTCTCTATATTTGCCTAAGCCAACACATCTTAACAAACATCTACGATTAAATTGTTCATTATGAAATGTTGCTCTCACATAGTTGGAATGAAGACAGTTGGAACCAGAACATATGTATTCTAAAACAGTTGACAGACAACAAATGCAAAAAGATCACAGTCAAGCTCCTTCTGTCAATGTCTGTTGGACGTTTGTTCATGTTCAGGATGCATGTATACATGTGCCTCCTCTCAAATGTATATATGTGTCTTTGCGAGGATGACAAGAAGTATGTTTCTCCTCAAGCATCGCATGGTTCAGTACATACCACTGTATTAGGTTTCTATACAGTAGTGGGTTTTGGTTTTTGCTCCGCGGCCATGTTCGTATGATCATATACTAAAATATCAAAAGTAAATGTAATTGCTCAAATATACTTAAAGTATCAAAAGTAACAGTAAAATAATAAATAATTTATAATTACGTATATTAAGCAAACAAGACAGCATGTATATATATTTATATATATTTCTACATTTACAGATAGCCAACACTCAGACATAATTTACAAATGAAGCATGTGTGTTTATTGAGTCTGTCAGATCAGAGGCAGTAGCGATGACCAGGGATGTTCGCTTGATAACTGCGGGAATTGGACGATTTTCCTGTCATGCTAAGCATTCAAAATGTAACAAGTACTTCACCGTATCAGGGAAAATATATGGAGTAAAACATACATTATTTTCTTTACTAATGTAGTGAAGTAAAAGTTGTCAAAAATATAAATAGCCAAGTAAAGTACAGATACCCAAAGACCACTGGGTGTAATGCAATTTTCATGCATCTGTCAATCTAGTTACCAAGTTATCAAAGAATGCAATGAAGGGAGCTTGGGGAAGGGACACATTTACTACAGCCAATGAAGGGAACTTGGGGAAGGGACACATTTACTATAGCCAATGAAGGGAACTTGGGGAAGGGACACATTTACTACAGCCAATGAAGGGAACTTGGGGAAGGGACACATTTACTACAGCCAATGAAGGGAACTTGGGGAAGGGACACATTTACTACAGCCAATGAAGGGAACTTGGGGAAGGGACACATTTACTACAGCCAATGAAGGGAACTTGGGGAAGGGACACATTTACTACAGCCAATGAAGGGAACTTGGGGAAGGGACACATTTACTACAGCCAATGAAGGGAACTTGGGGAAGGGACACATTTACTACAGCCAATGAAGGGAACTTGGGGAAGGGACACATTTACTACAGCCAATGAAGGGAACTTGGGGAAGGGACACATTTACTACAGCCAATGAAGGGAACTTGGGGAAGGGACACATTTACTACAGCCAATGAAGGGAACTTGGGGAAGGGACACATTTACTACAGCCAATGAAGGGAACTTGGGGAAGGGACACATTTACTACAGCCAATGAAGGGAACTTGGGGAAGGGACACATTTACTACAGCCAATGAAGGGAACTTGGGGAAGGGACACATTTACTACAGCCAATGAAGGGAACTTGGGGAAGGGACACATTTACTACAGCCAATGAAGGGAACTTGGGGAAGGGACACATTTACTACAACCAATGAAGGGAACTTGGGGAAGGGACACATTTACTTCAGCCAATGAAGGGAACTTGGGGAAGGGACACATTTACTACAGCCAATGAAGGGAACTTGGGGAAGGGACACATTTACTACAGCCAATGAAGGGAACTTGGGGAAGGGACACATTTACTACAGCCAATGAAGGGAACTTGGGGAAGGGACACATTTACTACAGCCAATGAAGGGAACTTGAAGGGAAGGGACACATTTACTACAGCCAATGAAGGGAACTTGGGGAAGGGACACATTTACTACAGCCAATGAAGGGAACTTGGGGACACATTTACTACAACCAATGGGAACACATTTACTTCAGCCAATGAAGGGAACTTGGGGAAGGGACACATTTACTACAACCAATGAAGGGAACTTGGGGAAGGGACACATTTACTTCAGCCAATGAAGGGAACTTGGGGAAGGGACACATTTACTTCAGCCAATGAAGGGAACTTGGGGAAGGGACACATTTACTACAGCCAATGAAGGGAACTTGGGGAAGGGACACATTTACTACAGCCAATGAGTAATGTTCTGAATTGAATGAAGGGAACTTGGGGAAGGGACACATTTACTACAGCCAATGAGTAATGTGCTGAATTGTAAAAGCACATCGCTCTTATGATTTTTATTATTACCATGTATCTGCACTTAATTTTAACCACATAAAATGGTTATTTATGTACAGCCAAACCCCACAAAAATGCACATTTTAATATATTACATGTGTTTTCATAGAAAAGTTGAGAGAATGATTTTGGAAGGTGTTCATCTTTTCGTGAGGTGTCAAAGTGCCTTACATTGTTGCTCATTGAACTCATTTTATTCAACACCAATGTAACACCCACCAGAGTTTCTTCAAAACCCTTTCTGGCAGCAACTAGATACTCTGAGGGGGCCAACTTCCCATCTGGCCCAATACTGCTTTATTTCAGACAAAACCTAGCAGATAAATGGAAGGTGGTGAGACTTCTGGCAGAAGAGAGAAACTTTTCAAATTTGAGTTTAGAGGAATAGATACCGACTGGAATGAGGTTTTAATCAATCAGCTTTCTGGATAAGACCCACCCGTTGTATAATATATGATAAACTATTATCACTGGAAACATCAACCATTTACATCATGTTTCCATTGCTTGTACTGAGCAGATTCCATCTGTTGCGACATACTTTGATCAGTGAAATACTTTACTGAGGTGAGATGAAATAAATATTTTCATCAAGCTTCAATGAAATTGAATGTGGAAATAAAATATGAATGTAGGGATATACAGTTGAAGTCAGAAGTTTGCATACACTTAGGTTGGAATCATTAAAACTCATTTTTCAAACACTCCACAAATTTCTTGTTAACAAACTATAGTTTTGGCAAGTCGGTTAGAACATCTACTTTGTACATGACACAAGTAATTTATCCAATAATTGTTTAGACAGATTATTTCACTGTATCACAATTCCAGTGGGTCAGAAGTTTACATACACTAAGTTGACTGTGCCTTTAAACAGCTTGGAAAATTCCAGAAAATGATGTCATGGCTTTAGAAGATTCTAATTGGCTTATGGACATCATTTGAGTCAATTGGAGGTGTACCTGTAGATGTATTTCAAGGCCTACCTTCAAACTCAGTGCCTCTTTGCTTGACATCATGGGAAAATCAAAAGAAATTGAAAAATTTGTAGACCTCCACCTCCAAGTCTGGTTCATCCTTGTGAGCAAATTCCAAACACCTGAAGGTACCAAGTTCATCTGTACAAGCAATAGTACGCAAGTATAAACACCGTGGGACCACACAGCCGTGATACCGCTCAGGAAGGAGATGCATTCTGTCTCCTAGAGATTAACGTATTTTGGTGCGAAAAGTGCAAATCAATCCCAGAACAACTGCAAAGGACCTTGTAAAGATGTTGGAGGAAACAGGTATAAAAGAATCCATATCCACAGTAAAACGAGTCCTATATCGACATAACCTGAAAGGCCGCTCAGCAAGGAATAAGCTACTGCTCCAAAACCACCATAAAAAAGCCAGACTACACTTTGTAACTGCACATAGGGACAAAGATCATACTTTTTGGATAAATGTCTACTGGTCTGATGAAATAAAAATAGAACTGTTCGTCCATAATGACCATTGTTATGTTTAGAGGAAAAAGGTGGAGGCTTGCAAGCTGAAGAACACCATCCCAACCATGAAGAACGGGGGTGGAAGCATCATGTTCTGGGGGTGCTTTGCTGGAGGAGGGACTGGTGCACTTCACAAAATAGATGGCATCATGAGGGGGGAAAATGCTGTGGATGTATTGAAGCAGTTAGGAAAATAAAGTTTGGTCGCACATGGGTCTTCCAAATGGACAATGACCCCAAGCATACTTCCAGAGTTGTGGCAAAATGGCTTAAGGACAACAAAGTCAAGGTATTGGAGTGGCCATCACAAAGCCCTGACCTCAATCCAATCGAAAATGTGTGGGCAGAACTGAAAAAGCGTGTGCAATCAAGGAGGCCTACAAACCCGACTCAGTTACACTAGCTCTGTCAGGAAGAATGGGCCACAATTCACGGAACTTATTGTGGGAAGCTTGTGGAACGTTTGACCCAAGTTAAATAATTTTAAGGCAAAGCTACCAAATACTTATTGAGTGTATGTAAACTTCTGACACACTGGAATTGTGATGAAAGAAAAAAAACTGAAATAAATAATTATCTCTACTATTATTCTGACATTTCACATTCTTAAAATAAACTGGTGATCCTAACTGACCTAAGACAGGGAATGTTTACTAGGATTAAATGTCAGGAATTGTGAATGTATGACTAAGGTGTATGTAAACTTCCAACTTCAACTTTAAACACAGCATCCCATTGAATATTATGTAAACAGGAGAGTTTGAACATTCTGTAAACTGGAGAGTTTGAACATTCTGTAAACTGGAGAGTTTGAACATTCTGTAAACTGGAGAGTTTGAACATTCTGTAAACTGGAGAGTTTGAACATTCTGTAAACTGGAGAGTTTGAACATTCTGTAAACTGGAGAGAGTGCGGTCACCATTATTATATTTTTTGAGGACAGTTTTGTGTGAGCTGTGTTTTGTGTGAGCTGATTCCCACATGGTTTGCCATTCCATGGCAGCCCACGGGATCTGGTCTACGACCGGAGGGAACCTTTCCATGGCAGCCCACGGGTTCTGGTCTATGACTGGAGGGAACCTTTCCATGGCAGCCCACGGGTTCTGGTCTACAACTGGAGGGAACCGTTCTCATGGCAGCCCACGGGTTCTGGTCTACGACTGGAGGGAACCTTTCCATGGCAGCCCACGGGTTCTGGTCTACAACTGGAGGGAACCGTTCTCATGGCAGCCCACGGGTTCTGGTCTACGACTGGAGGGAACCTTTCCATGGCAGCCACGGGTTCTGGTCTACAACTGGAGGGAACCTTTCTCATGGCAGCCCACGGGTTCTGTTCATGACAGGAGGGATCCTGTGCTTTAGCCCCCCGTACGGTGTGAAATATGTGTGGCCTATGCTTCAGCTCTACTCCATCTCCAGTTCAAATTCACTGCTATCGCATATGCATTGTACACACAATAGACAGACGCACCTTATCTACAGCACCTGTAACCTGCTAGTTTTACCTCTACCTCCCCATCTCCTCCTCTCTCCCCTTTCGCTCCACTTCATGCCATCCTGGATCCAAAATAGGGGCTTTGCTCTGCTCCAAAAATAACTCATTCAAATTTATAGGCATTGTTTATTGCATACGTTCTGTTCTATATGAGCTGAGTTCAACATAGTGAGTTGTTTTAGAAAGTTGGCTACCCAGGAGCCAAGGTGAAATTTGCTAATTCTTTACAACTCAGTACATATCCATGGATGCACTTAAATTCACCCCAAAACACATTTGTTTTTATATAAATTCATCGTCTTCCCAAATCCCCAAATTGGGGAAGCTATTAACAAGGTGAGAAAACTGGACGCGGAGCTGACTCAACACATATCTCAGAATGAATAAAGACAGCCTTCTCTTTTTAATAACTTGTTAACATTTATATGAAGGACGGGGACAACGGGAGCAGTAAAAGGAAATTGAAAGATTTTTTGGCTTGGCAATTTTGGAGGTATTTGGCACAAACTATTACATGGAGGCAAGGGCATAAACACACTGGAAGCGCTACAAAAATAAAACTCCAACTTTCTCCTTGCCCTGATATAATGAGAAATTGATTAGATTTTGAAATCTGTCTGTCTGTTGCCATGGTACCATATCTGAAAACCACAAAAAATAAAGACTTTGAAACCTTATGAACAGTTTTACAACGTTCTATACCTGAGCTCCATTCACACCTGTCTTAATCCAAAACAAAGACTGCATTTCTACAAAACATAGGATCAGACAAAAACTCCTAACTTCTTTTTTTCAGAAAACAATAAAGGGGATAGGAGGACCTGCCTCCAATGGAGAAGGTCCCGGACATGCAGCCATTGATGATGCCAGCAGCACTGTAGTCAATGGAGCCAGAGCTGTCCCCACACATTCCTGTCACCTCTGCATTCGGACCTGCCCTTGGACCTTAAAAGTGAAGCCTCTTCCCTAGTCATTGGAACCCTGTGCTGCAACTTGTACTCAACACTTTTACTTGTATTATACATAATTGTATTGCTGTTTTAGCCTAGTGGTTAGAGCATTGGGTCAGAAAACAAAAGGTTGCTAGATCAAATCGGCGAGCTGAAAAGGTAAAAATCTGTCATTCTGCCCCTGAACAAGGCAGTTAACCCACTGTTCCTAGGCCGTCATTGTAAATAAGAATTTGTTCTGAACGGACTTTCCTAGTTAAAAAAAGGTTAAATAAATAAATATTATTAGGCTATTCAGATTTTAACACAGTTAGTTGCCAAATGATGAAGGGAATAGTTGACTGCAACCTTAGGGCTTGATTCAATCCGTAGTGCTGAAGATCCGCTGTAAAGCACAATTGAAATTTAAAGCAAAGTTCCACCATTCGCGGACACTGCATTTACGGTAAACGGTTCATATGTTGGCTCAATTACTTTTACATTTCAATTGTGTTGATCTTCAGCTCTATGGGTTGAACCGAGCCCTTAGATTAAAGTCGGGCAGGATTGAATCCTGGTCATACCCTCCTCACAGACTTCAGACTGTGGTATGTTTTGCACCGCTGACCCTGACTCTCCTGGTTCTCTCACAAGCAGTGCTTATTTACATTTCAGTCCAACCCACAACGGTACTGGCACTGTGCACTTCTTGTGCCCCTGTTGTTCCTCCCTCCCTCCCCTCCTCTTCCTTCCCTCTCCTCTTCCTCGATCCCCCATCCGCTGTCCTCGCTCTGCCTTGCCAGCAGTGTCTATCTTCATTAGCTATGTCCTGGGAACCTGTAACACACAGTTGGCTTTGGCCCTCCAACGTCCCATGTCTAGACCCAGAACACCCCTCTCTCCCTCTTCCCCTGCCCACCTTTACCCTACCCTGGCTGGGACCCCGGCGGCGACTGTCTCCCTACGAGTCTGAAAGGCTGGTAGGGAGGAACCACGCCCGAACCGTGATTTACGGCTCTTTCTCTGCACTCCTGACAAGCCATCAGAGGGATCTCGGCTAGGGCTGAGCTGAGGCCACCGGGCCCATTTGGTTTTGGTTTCCTCCCGCTGCCACACGGGCCACACCTATAGCATGTTGGAGTCAATGAGAACAGTGTGGCTCTGGGGCTTGGGAAAAGGCAGACACGCAATGCAGGCAGGCAAGCAGACACACAGGCAAGCAGGAGGCCCTAGTCCCACTTTCTGTCTGTCAATTTGACTTTTAACCAGTCCTACACCCTTTCCTTTCCACCTTCTTTATAATAAGTGGTTCTAAAACCTTTATTGTTACATGATACATAGGCAGGTACCCCCATCCAAAACATGTTTAAGGCTACTTCGTCTAAAGCCTTCCCTCTTCGTCTTCGGCTTGCCTCCTCGGAGCACGCTATCCTATCTCATTTCACTCATTTCACTCATTTCACTCGGATTAACAAGCCATTGCCCAGGTTGTCGCTCAGTGACCTTTGACCTCTTTGTGAAGATGGGGGTCACCCTGCATGTGCACTCCAATGCGGGTTGATCTGTGTGCAAATCCACATTCCACGGTAGATCTCTACCCTACCCTACGCTCTCCTCTTTAACCCTTAACTTATCACATGCACAGGAAGTAGCCTTGAACTCTGCTTAGATCTCCTTCCCAACTGCTGTCTGTGCTTGACACCACACCACCCCCTCACTCCAAACAACATTAGCATCAACAACAATCACTCTCTCTCTCAAAGTAATTTTTGCTTGTAAGCAGGAATCAGGAGGATAGAGTTGTGGTCGGATTTACCAAATGGAGGGCGAGGGAGAGCTTTGTACGCGTCTCTGTGTGGAGTGTACAGGTGAGCTATATATTTTTTTCCATCTGGTTGCACATTTAACATGTTGATAGAAATTTGGGAGAACTGATTTACGTTTCCCTGCATTAAACTCTCCAGCCACTAGGAGTGCCGCCTTTCGGTGAGTGGTTTCCTGTTTGCTTATTTCCTTATACAGCTGACTGAGTGCGGTCTTAGTGCCAGCATCTGTCTGTGGTGGTAAATAAACATCCACGAAAAGTAAGGCTGAAAACTCTCTAGGCAAGTAGTGTGGCCTGCAATTTATCACAATATTCTCTACTTCAGGCGAGCAAAATCTAGAGACTTCCTTAGATTTCATGCACCAGCTGATGTTTACAAATAAGCACAGACTGACCCCTCTCGACTTGCCGGAATGTGCTGTTCTATCTTGCCGGTGCAGCGTATATCCTGCTAGCTGAATATCCATGTTGTCATTCAGCCACTATTCTGTGAAACATTGGATATTAAAGTTTTGAATGTCCCGTTGGTAGGATATTCATGATCGTACCTCGTCTAATTCATTGTCCAATGATTACACGTTGTCGAGTAATATTGACGGTAATGGAAGCTTTCCCACTCGCCTTCTGCGGGTCCTCATGAGGCATCCGGCTCTGTGTCCTCTGTATCTGCGCCTCTTCCTCTTGAAAATAATGGGAATTCGGCCCTGTCGGGTGTTTGGAGAATGTCTTGTTTGTCCTGCTTGTTGTAGAAAATAATCTTTGTCTAATCCCAGTTGAGTGATCTTTGTCCTTATACCCAGAAGCTCTTTTTTTGCCGTAAGATACGGTTGCGGACACATTCCGTTTAAAAAAATGCGAGAAAACCCCCCCCACACAATTGGTTGGGCGCCCGTAAAACTGCTGCCATTTCTTCCCTTTGCCATTTTCACTAACAACTCATGCCAGTTGTGTTTGGGCAGGAGCATCCTCCTTGTCTGATTAGCTCAACACACATCAACACTCCACTGGAGATGGTCAGGCTCATATTATGTCTCACCTGGGGCTCACAGAAAACATTATCAGTATTTTTATCTCCTTCATGTTCTTTCAGTTGCCCCTCAGGCTTCGTAATTCTGCAGAAACTGCTGATTTCCCCTTGAAATGTTGTATGCAAATACAATGTGTATGTGCGTGCATGTATGTGTGTGGCTTCCGCCACTGGCTGTCGGCATGGATTTGCTTGACAGAAGGTAAAACTTGACCCTGCCCCTCCGACATACAGTATGTATACAAAAGCAAGTGGACACCCCTTCAAATTAGTGGATTCGGCTATTTCAGCCACACCCGTTGCTGACAGGTGTATACAATGAAGCACACAGTCATTTGATGTCCATAGACAAACATTTTTTTGGAAAAGAACTTGACTGGCCTGCACCGAGTCCTGACCTCAACCCAATCGATCATCTTTGGGATGAACTGGAACGCCGACTGCGAGCCAGGCCTAATCAGCCAATATCAGTGCCCAACCTCACTAATGCTCTTGTGACTGAATGGAAGTCCCCGCAGCAATGTTCCAACATCTAGTGGAAAGCCTTCCCAGGAGAGTGGAGGCTGTTGTAGCAGCAATGTTCCAACATCTAGTGGAAAGCCTTCCCAGGAGAGTGGAGGCTGTTGTAGCAGCAATGTCCCAACATCTAGTGGAAAGCCTTCCCAGGAGAGTAGAGGCTGTTGTAGCAGCAATGTTCCAACATCTAGTGGAAAGCCTTCCCAGGAGAGTGGGGGCTGTTATAGCAGCAATGTTCCAACATCTAGTGGAAAGCCTTCCCAGGAGAGTGGAGGCTGTTGTAGCAGCAATGTTCCAACATCTAGTGGAAAGCCTTCCCAGGAGAGTGGAGGCTGTTATAGCAACAATGTTCCAACATCTAGTGGAAAGCCTTCCCAGGAGAGTGGAGGCTGTTGTAGCAGCAATGTTCCAACATCTAGTGGAAAGCCTTCCCAGGAGAGTGGAGGCTGTTGTAGCAGCAATGTTCCAACATCTAGTGGAAAGCCTTCCCAGGAGAGTGGAGGCTGTTGTAGCAGCAATGTTCCAACATCTAGTGGAAAGCCTTCCCAGGAGAGTGGAGGCTGTTATAGCAGCAATGTTCCAACATCTAGTGGAAAGCCTTCCCAGGAGAGTGGAGGCTGTTGTAGCAGCAATGTTCCAACATCTAGTGGAAAGCCTTCCCAGGAGAGTGGAGGCTGTTGTAGCAGCAATGTTCCAACATCTAGTGGAAAGCCTTTCCAGGAGAGTGGAGGCTGTTGTAGCAGCAATGTTCCAACATCTAGTGGAAAGCCTTCCCAGGAGAGTGGAGGCTGTTGTAGCAGCAATGTTCCAACATCTAGTGGAAAGCCTTCCCAGGAGAGTAGAGGCTGTTGTAGCAGCAATGTTCCAACATCTAGTGGAAAGCCTTCCCAGGAGAGTGGGGGCTGTTATAGAAGCAATGTTCCAACATCTAGTGGAAAGCCTTCCCAGGAGAGTGGAGGCTGTTGTAGCAGCAATGTTCCAACATCTAGTGGAAAGCCGTCCCAGAAGAGTGGAGGCTGTTATAGCAGCAATGTTCCAACATCTAGTGGAAAGCCTTCCCAGGAGAGTGGAGGCTGTTGTAGCAGCAATGTTCCAACATCTAGTGGAAAGCCTTCCCAGGAGAGTGGAGGCTGTTGTAGAAGCAAAGGGGGACCAACTCCATATTAAACGCAATGATTTTAGAATGAGATGTTTAGAATGAGGTGTCCACATACCTTTGGTCATGTAGTGTATTAAATAATTTTCTCTGAGGGTCCATCCCCACAAGGTGGAGTGGTGGTGCTACGGATGTCCCGGAGGTCGAGATAATACTCCCCAAAAGGCCCCAGCATCACCCCAAATTAAAATATACAGTCATGAACCGGAAGACCGGCTCGGGATAGAGCTTGATCTCAGGCACAGATCTAGAATCAGCTCACCTTCTGGGAATCTGACGTTCTGTGAGACGTTGTATATATACATCAATTTGTATGTGTAGACTTGACAGAAAAAGTAACAAAAATTGAATGTTGTACGTTGTTGGACACATATCCACAAAAAAAGTTTGCCTTCAGAATTCATTACATAGCATCTTAATTCTATCATTCTTTTGTGGTCCTTCTGTAGCTCAGTTGGTAGAGCATGGCGCTTGTAACGCCAGGGTAGTGGGTTCGATCCCCGGGACCACCCATACGTAGAATGTATGCACACATGACTGTAAGTCGCTTTGGATAAAAGCGTCTGCTAAATGGCATATATTATTATATTTATTATTATATTTTGTTTCGGAGAATTTTCCTGCACTGTAGGAAATGCAGATGAGCTTAACTGAAAACCAACACTACAACACGATCATATTAACAGGACTACACTTTTTATGTAGCCTGTATTTGACAAACTAACAGCCTAACCACCAATCAAACAACATTATGGACTAAATGTTCTTATCCCAGTTCTGCAGGATTGTTTTGCTATGACAATACTGGTCAAATGAAGATCATACAGCTGTACTTCTCGAAGACTTAACCAGGCTGTTGGCTTGACGTGATTGGTAGTCCTCGGAGCATTACCTCTCACTTTGAGACATTTGATTGGCAGTCCTCGGAGCATTATCTCTCACTTTGAGACATTTGATTGGTTGTCCTCGGAGCATTACCTCTCACTTTGAGACATTTGATTGGCAGTCCTCAGAGCATTACCTCTCACTTTGAGACTTTTGATTGGCAGTCCTCGGAGCATTACCTCTCACTTTGAGACATTTGATTGGCAGTCCTCGGAGCATTACCTCTCACTTTGAGACATTTGATTGGCAGTCCTCGGAGCATTACCTCTCACTTTGAGACATTTGATTGGCAGTCCTCGGAGCATTACCTCTCACTTTGAGACTTTTGTCTGTCGCAATTTAAACAGAGCAGAAAATTCCTCAATGACAATACAATTAGGCCACTGTTTTAATTCAGAACCTGAAGCGAAGTATCAACTTTGCATTTATTTGAAACAGCTTACCCCTGTCTAGAAGAATACATGTCCTTATTATAGGTTTGTTCTGTCATGGATAATAAACATTGTCTATAGGTTTGTTCTGTCATGGAAAAAATGGAGAAGGTTGCTTTTATATTGTGTGTGTGTTTCGTCTCTGCTCTGTGTGGGTGTGTATGTGTAGGTCGGTATGTTTACAGCAGGGTTGAGTCTTCATCCACGGGGCACACTTAGAAGGAGTTCTTAGTGTTCTGGAATGTCAGTAATCCTGTCTGGCATGTGTGTTGTGGATGAGACTGTGAAAGAGTATGACCCAGAAGAGTGCTTGTGAGAGTGAGACAGTTAGCGTGTGTTTGTGTGTGTGTGTGTGTGTGTGTATGCAGGTATGTATACATACAGACTGTCTGGGGCTGAGCTGTATGTCTGTAGTTGTGGGAGTGGTGGGGGTTGTGCTGGGTTGGTTTGGGAGGGGGGTAAGCACTGTACTGACACAACTTGTTTCGGGATGATTCCCAGTTAATCTCCTGCCTGACAGCTCCTGTCATCTCCCAGTCCACATCGCTTCGGCACCTCAGAGACAGGTTTAGTGATGCCCAAGGCTGGGCCTGGATTACCATTAGTCAGGCTTTTCACTTAGGAAAAACCTTCAACCACACAAACAGGCACGTCAAGTGTACTTCCATATGTTTCTCTGTGTGTGTGTGTGTGTATGTGTGTGTATATGTGTGCATGTGCGTGTGTGTGTGTGTGTGTGTGTGTGTGTGTGTGTGTGTGTGTGTGTGTGTGTGTGTGTGTGTGTGTGTGTGTGTGTGTGTGTGTGTGTGTGTGTGTGTATATGTGTGTGTGTGTGTATATGTGTGTGTATATGTGTGCGTGTGTGTGTGTGTGTGTGTGTGTATATATGTGTGTGTGTGTATATGTGTGTGTATATGTGTGCGTGTGTGTGTGTGTGTGTGTGTGTGTGTGTGTGTGTATATATGTGTGTGTGTGTGTATATGTGTGTGTATATGTGTGCGTGTGTGTGCAGTGGTGATCTTGGTAGGGCAACAAAAACAACAACAAAAAATCTGTGGGATGCATGACAGCAAAGCCATTGCACAACACAAAACTAAACAATACATTAATTACACCATAACGGTGACAAATGATGCCCACAAACTGGCAGGGCCTACATAAAGCCATCCCAACATCTTACCACTACTACACCTGGCTATTAGCGGAGCCTTGTCTGGCAGCGAAACAGTTAATTCAGCCTCATTTGCTGCTTTAAAAAAACATAGCGGATATGGCTGACTTGCTCAAACAAATATGGTTTCTAATGACAGTTGAGATGTACAAACTATGGCATAAGGGAACGACAAACTATGGCATAAGGGAACGACAATCGGATAAGAGACATTCATGTGCGAATGTGGTTATGTTTTTTTAAAGGCAGTAAATGAGACTGAATTAACTGTTTCTTTACCAGACGATGCTTCGCTGATAGCCAGGTGTAGGCCCTTACAGCTTGTGGTCAACTTTTGTCACCGTTATGGTGCAATTAATGGCTTGTGTTGTGTAGTGGCTTTGCTGTCACGGGTCTCACTTATTTTTTTGGGTCAATATAACTATTTGCTGAGCACTTCTGAAATGTACAGCGACAGAATTCATGACATGGGCCGATCTTACAGTGTTCTCTCTGTACACCAAGTCAGGTTCCGGACCGTGGACCGTCTCAGGACGTTCCATTTACATTACATTTAAGTCATTTAGAAGACGCTCTTATCCAGAGCGACTTACAAATTGGTGCATTCACCTTATGACATCCAGTGGGACAGTCACTTAACAATAGTGCATCTAAAACTTAGGGGGGGTGGGGTGAGAGGGATTACTTAACCTATCCTAGGTATTCCTTAAAGAGGTGGGGTTTCAGGTGTCTCCGGAAGGTGGTGATTGACTCCGCTGTCCTGGCGTCGTGAGGGAGTTTGTTCCACCATTGGGGGGCCAGGGCAGCGAACAGTTTTGACTGGGCTGAGCGGGAGCTGTACTTCCTCAGTGGTAGGGAGGCGAGCAGGCCAGAGGTGGATGAACGCAGTGCCCTTGTTTGGGTGTAGGGCCTGATCAGAGCCTGGAGGTACTGAGGTGCCGTTCCCCTCACAGCTCCGTAGGCAAGCACCATGGTCTTGTAGCGGATGCGAGCTTCAACTGGAAGCCAGTGGAGAGAACGGAGGAGCGGGGTGACGTGAGAGAACTTGGGAAGGTTGAACACCAGACGGGCTGCGGCGTTCTGGATGAGTTGAAGGGGTTTAATGGCACAGGCAGGGAGCCCAGCCAACAGCGAGTTGCAGTAATCCAGACGGGAGATGACAAGTGCCTGGATTAGGACCTGCGCCACTTCCTGTGTGAGGCAGGGTCGTACTCTGCGGATGTTGTAGAGCATGAACCTACAGGAACGGGCCACCGCCTTGATGTTAGTTGAGAACGACAGGGTGTTGTCCAGGATCACGCCAAGGTTCTTGGCGCTCTGGGAGGAGGACACAATGGAGTTGTCAACCGTGATGGCGAGATCATGGAACGGGCAGTCCTTCCCCGGGAGGAAGAGCAGCTCCGTCTTGCCGAGGTTCAGCTTGAGGTGGTGATCCGTCATCCACACTGATATGTCTGCCAGACATGCAGAGATGCGATTCGCCACCTGGTCATCAGAAGGGGGAAAGGAGAAGATTAATTGTGTGTCGTCTGCATAGCAATGATAAGAGAGACCATGTGAGGTTATGACAGAGCCAAGTGACTTGGTGTATAGCGAGAATAGGAGAGGGCCAAGAACAGAGCCCTGGGGACACCAGTGGTGAGAGCGCGTGGTGAGGAGACAGATTCTCGCCACGCCACCTGGTAGGAGCGACCTGTCAGGTAGGACGCAATCCAAGCGTGGGCCGTGCCGGAGATGCCCAACTCGGAGAGGGTGGAGAGGAGGATCTGATGGTTCACAGTATCGAAGGCAGCCGATAGATCTAGAAGGATGAGAGCAGAGGAGAGAGAGTTAGCTTTAGCAGTGCGGAGCGCCTCCGTGATACAGAGGAGAGCAGTCTCAGTTGAATGACTAGTCTTGAAACCTGACTGATTTGGATCAAGAAGGTCATTCAGAGAGAGATAGCGGGAGAGCTGGCCAAGGACGGCACGTTCAAGAGTTTTGGAGAGAAAAGAAAGAAGGGATACTGGTCTGTAATTGTTGTCATCGGAGGGATCGAGTGTAGGTTTTTTCAGAAGGGGTGCAACTCTCGCTCTCTTGAAGACGGAAGGGACGTAGCCAACGGTCAGGGATGAGTTGATGAGCGAGGTGAGGTAAGGGAGAAGGTCTCCGGAAATGGTCTGGAGAAGAGAGGAGGGGATAGGGTCAAGCGGGCAGGTTGTTGGGCGGCCGGCCGTCACAAGACGCGAGATTTCATCTGGAGAGAGAGGGGAGAAAGAGGTCAGAGCACAGGGTAGGGCAGTGTGAGCAGAACCAGCGGTGTCGTTTGACTTAGCAAACGAGGATCGGATGTCGTCGACCTTCTTTTCAAAATGGTTGACGAAGTCATCTGCAGAGAGGGAGGAGGGGGAGGGGGCGGAGGATTCAGGAGGGAGGAGAAGGTGGCAAAGAGCTTCCTAGGGTTAGAGGCAGATGCTTGGAATTTAGCGTGGTAGAAAGTGGCTTTAGCAGCAGAGACAGAGGAGGAAAATGTAGAGAGGAGGGAGTGAAAGGATGCCAGGTCCGCAGGGAGGCGAGTTTTCCTCCATTTCCGCTCGGCTGCCCGGAGCCCTGTTCTGTGAGCTCGCAATGAGTCATCGAGCCACGGAGCGGGAGGGGAGGACCGAGCCGGCCTGGAGGATAGGGGGCATAGAGAGTCAAGGGATGCAGAGAGGGAGGAGAGGAGGGTTGAGGAGGCAGAATCAGGAGATAGGTGGGAGAAGGTTTGAGCGGAGGGAAGAGATGATAGGATGGAAGAGGAGAGAGTAGCGGGGGGAGAGAGAGCGAAGGTTGGGACGGCGCGATACCATCCGAGTAGGGGCAGTGTGGGAGGTGTTGGATGAGAGCGAGAGGGAAAAGGATACAAGGCAGTGGTCGGAGACTTGGAGGGGAGTTGCAATGAGGTTAGTGGAAGAACAGCATCTAGTAAAGATGAGGTCGAGCGTATTGCCTGCCTTGTGAGTAGGGGGAAGGTGAGAGGGTGAGGTCAAAAGAGGAGAGGAGTGGAAAGAAGGAGGCAGAGAGGAAAGAGTCAAAGGTAGACGTGGGGAGGTTAAAGTCGCCCAGAACTGTGAGCGGTGAGCCGTCCTCAGGAAAGGAGCTTATCAAGGCATCAAGCTCATTGATGAACTCTCCGAGGGAACCTGGAGGGCGATAAATGATAAGGATGTTAAGCTTGAAAGGGCTAGTAACTGTGACAGCATGGAATTCAAAGGAGGCGATAGACAGATGGGTAAGGGGAGAAAGAGAGAATGACCACTTGGGAGAGATGAGGATCCCGGTGCCACCACCCCGCTGACCAGACGCTCTCGGGGTGTGCGAGAACACGTGGGCGGACGAAGAGAGAGCAGTAGGAGTAGCAGTGTTGTCTGTGGTGATCCATGTTTCCGTCAGTGCCAAGAAGTCGAGGGACTGGAGGGAGGCATAGGCTGAGATGAACTCTGCCTTGTTGACCGCAGATTGGCAGTTCCAGAGGCTACCGGAGACCTGGAACTCCACGTGGGTCGTGCGCGCTGGGACCACCAGAGTAGGGTGGCCGCGGCCACGCGGTGAGGAGCGTTTGTATGGTCTGTGCAGAGAGGAGAGAACAGGGATAAACAGACACATAGTTGACAGGCTACAGAAGAGGCTACGCTAATGCAAAGGAGATTGGAATGACAAGTGGACTACACGTCTCGAATGTTCAGAAAGTTAAGCTACGTAGCAAGAATCTTATTGACTAAAATGATTAAAATGATACAGTACTGCTGAAGTAGGCCAGCTGGCAGTGGGTGCGTTGTTGACACTACACTAATCAAGTCGTTCCGTTGAGTGTAATAGTTTCTGCAGTGTTGCTATTCGGGGGCTAGCAGGCTAGCTAGCAGTGTTGTTTACGTTACGTTGCGTTAAAAGAACGACAATAGATGGCTAGCGAACCTAGAAAATCGCTCTAGACTACACAATTATCTTTGATACAAAGACGGCTATGTAGCTAGCTAAGTAGCTAGCTACGATCAAACAAATCAAACCGTTGTACTGTAATGAAATGAAGTGAAAATGTGATACAACCTGTGAATGCGACCGGGTAGTTGAGTTCTATACAGAAGACGTTGGCTAGCGTTGGCTAGCTGTTGGCTAGCTAGCAGAGTCACCTACGTTAAGGACGACAAATAGCTGGCTAGCTAACCTCGGTAAATTAAGATAATCACTCTAAGACTACACACTCTAAACCTAAACAACACAATTATCTTGGATACGATGATACGATGATACGAAGACAGCAAAGACAGCTATGTAGCTAGCTAACACTAAACTAATCAAGTCGTTCAGTTGAGTGTAATAGTTTCTCCAGTGCAGCTAATCAGTGGACGTTAGCTAGCTGGCTAGTGAAGACTACGTTAGGACGGCGAAATACGATAATTACGCAATTATCTTTGATACAAAGACGGCTATGTAGCTAGCTGAGAAGAAATTGCTAAGATAAGACAAATCAAACCGTTGTGATATAATGAACTGTGGACTGTCTCAGGAGGCTCCGGACTGTGGACTGTCGTTGGAGGTTCCGGACTGTGGCCGTTGTTGAAGGTACCGGACTGTGGCCGTTGTTGGAGATTCCGGACTGGGAACTGTCGCCGGAAAATCTGGACTGGGAACGGTCGCCGGAAAATCAGGACTGGCAACCGTCGCCGGAAGCTCTGGACTGGGAACCGTCGCCGCAAGCTCTGGACTGGGAACCATCGCCGGAAGCTCTGGACTGGGAACCGTCGCCAGAAGCTCTGGACTGGGAACCGTCGCCAGAAGCTCTGGACTGGGAACCGTCGCCGGAAGCTCTGGACTGGGAACCGTCGCCAGAAGCTCTGGACTGGGAACCGTCGCAGGAAGCTCTGGACTGGGGATCGTCGCAGGAAGCCAGGTGCGTGGGGCTGGCACTGGTGGAATTAACTGGTGACACGCACCTCAGGGTGAGCGCGAGGATCAGGCACAGGACCTACCGGACAGGGGAGGCGCACTGGAGACCTGATGCGTGGGACCGGCACAGATTGCACCGGACTGGTAGCATGCTCCTCCTCCGCATACTCCTCGCCAACTCCATTCACTGGTATCTCTCCTCGCACTGTTCCATTGACTCCCATGCGGATTCTGGCACTCTCCCTGGGTCGACCGCCCACCTCTCTACCTCCTCCCATGTTGTCACTGGTTCACACCTCGGCTCTCCCGACCACCCCATGTACCCCCTCCAAAAAATCTGTGGGCTTTCTTTTGGGCTTTCCTTGTGGCAGCGAACCCAGGCGTTGTCGCTGTCCTCCCTTCTCTCCTTGCATCTCCCGCCAAGGAAGGCGATCCTGTCCTCCTAGGATTTCTTCTCAAGTCCAGGATACACTCTCCTCCTGGGCACGCTGCTTGGTCCTGTTGTGGTGGGATATTCTGTCACGATCGTTTCTAGAAACGGACCACGGCGCAGGGGATGTTGAGTTCCACATCCTTTATTAATGAACAAAAACAATAAACAATAAACAAACAACGAACCGTGACTACAGAGGTGCTACATACACTTACTCAAAATACAAAATACAATATCCCACAAACACAGGTGGGAACAAACACTACTTAAATATGATCCCCAATTAGATACAACGATTACCAGCTGCCTCTAATTGGGAATCATACAAATCACCAACATAGAAACATGACAAACTAGAACACCCACATAGAAAAAAAAACCGACTAACCCCCCCAGTCACACCCTGACCTACTCCACCATAGAAAATAAGGACTCTCTATGGTCAGAACGTGACAACCACTTTGAAGATGCAAAATATTTTTATTGTGTGTGCATAACCATTCCCACCCCCAAAGTCATACTTTGTAGAGCCACCTTTTGCAGCAATTACAGGTGCAAGTCTCTTGGGGTATATCTCTATAAGCTTGGCACATCTAGACACTGGGATTTTTGACCATTCTTCAAGGCAAAACAGCTCCAGCTCCTTCAAGTTGGATGGGTTCCGCTGGTGTACAGCAATATTTATGTCATACCACAGATTCTCAATTGGATTGAGGTCTGGGCTTTGACTAGGCCATTCCAAGACATGTAAATGTTTCCCCTTAAACCATTCGATTGTTACTTTAGCAGTATGCTTGGGTCATTGACCTGCCTAAAGGTGAACCTCCGTCCCAGTCTCAAATCTCTGGAAGACTGAAACAGGTTTCCCTCAAGAATATCCCTGTATTTAGTGCAATTCATCATTCTTTCAATTCTGACTAGTTTCTCATCCCCTGCCGATGAAAAAAAATGGTGAAATGGATGGTGTTCTCGGATGATGGGAGGTGTTGGGTTTGCGCCAGACATAGTGTTTTCTTTGATGGCCAAAAAGCTCAATTTTAGTCTCATCTGACCAGAGTGGTCCTGTGTAGCTCAGTTGGTAGAGCATGGCGCTTGTAACGCCAGGGTAGTGGGTTCGATCCCCGGGACCACCCATACGTAGAATGTATGCACACATGACTGTAAGTCGCTTTGGATAAAAGCGTCTGCTAAATGGCATATATTATTATTATATATATTACTTTCTTCCATATGTTTGGGGAGTCTCCCAGATGCCTTTTGGTGAACACCAAACATGTTTGCTTATTTTTCTCTGGCCACTCTTCCATAAAGCCCAGCTCTGTGGAGTGTACGGTTTAAAGTGGTCCTATGGGCAGATACTCCAATCTCCGATGTGAGGCTTTGCAGCTCCTTCGGGGTTATCTTTGTTACCTCTGTGATTAATGCCCTCTTTGCCTGGTCTGTGAGTTTTGATGGGCATCCCTCTCTTGGCAGGTTTTTTGTGGTACCATATTCTTTCCATTTTATTTACAATGGATAAATGGTGCTCTGTGGGATGTTTTTTTTAAACAAGTAATGTTTTTCATTTCAATTCACCAATTTGGACTATTTTAGTATGTCCATTGAATGAAATCCAAATAAAATCCCATTTACATTACCGTTTGTAATGCAACAAAATAGGAAAAAACACAAAGGGGGGTGAATACTTTGGCAAGGCACTGTATAAGCAGACAATGAAAGCTCTTACAATATTCCATTATTGCATTTCTCTAAAACAGGTTAAATGCTACATGTGCACCACCAAGTCAGAACAGTATGCAAAATTAAGAGGGGTAAATAGACAAAATAATTAGGGATAGACACATGGGCTACAGTTTACTACACAACATACACTGAGTATTACTTTCTCAGCTACAGTAACATATCTCCCTGTCATATTACATCATTTAAGCAGCAGCATACAATACATTTTTGGACTCACCTTGTTGTGCTGTGCTCACTTGAACAGGAAAGGTGGTGCGGCAGTCCTTCGTGGGAAAATGTTGTCATCAAAGTCTGGCATTCTCTGGATTTATGGTGCTTTCAAAACAACTGTAGGCCGGATTTCCAATTCCGAGTTAGATGACAGTTCAAAATGTATTTTCCCAGTCGGAGCTCATTTATTCCCGACTTCCCAGTTGTCTTGAACTCTATGAAGTCAAGTTTTCGCAGTTCCGAGTTAACAGTTGTTTTGAGCGCGGTACAAATCATGCTGCATTGCCAGCATGACCAATGTCTAATGTTTATCATTCTAAACTTGGAAAAGAGCCCCTTATTCCCAGATTTGGGACCACACAGCCACAGTCACTGATTCCTTCCAAACCACTCATTGTTCAATTTGAGATTTCCAACTTGTGGTGTAATGTTTAAGTCTAATGGCCGAGGAGCACCGATACGTTTTATCTATAATGTCTCTTCATTATTTGTCTTCATATGACTAGGATTGAAAAGGATTTGCCAGTAGATTGTCGATTTGATTCATAAGGATGACTGCTAGCTATTATTTTGAAAGTATGATGTTGACATGATCAGTCCAATCAACGCTACTGTACATAAAACGTGACATCATTTTATCTGTGGCCAATTACCTTGAGCCTTTTTGGATGCACCTGTAATGTAACTCTATGGTAGCACCCAAGGGGCTAGAATTTTAGATGTCTAACCTTAGACTTGGCGGTGACGTAGTGTCCCCATGAGTGACAAAACACTGAGCCAATCACGGCGCAGCGCTCTGTATTTTCTGCTGGCTTGTCCCACCAACACAGAAAGCACTGAGCTAGGCTGGAATAGGGCTGCAGTGGAGCAGTTTGAGAGCTTCAAGTTCCTTGGCGTCCACATCACCAACAAACTATCATGGTCCAAACACACTAAGACCGTCGTGAAAAGGGCACGACAAAATCTATTCCCCCTCAGGAGACTGAAAAGTTTTGGCACGGGTCCTCAGATCCTCAAAAGGTTCTATAGCTGCACCATCGAGAGCATACTGCCTTGTATGGCAACTGCTCAGCATATATAGCCCTGCTATTGTTATTTACTGCTGCTCTTAAATAATTTGTTTTTCTTATCTCTTACTTTTTTGGGGGTATTTTATTAAAACTAGAATGTTAGTTAAGGGCTTGTCAGTAAGCATTTCAATGTAAGGTTGTATTCGACACATGTGACAAACAACTGATTTGATTTGATAAGTAGAACTTAACTACTACTTTCGAATACATTCACATTTTGTTTTGTTTTAGTTTGAAGGGTAAGTTCCCATCTGATACAGAAAGAATTGATGCTCTGTTTTTTTCAGGTCAGCAAAAGCAGGGCTATAAAAAGCAGCAATTCAGTGACCCTTAGTGTAGCCACAGGTCTGGCAGTCATCCCAATGCACAAAACATGAAGGGAAAGTACTTGTCTTTAGGAGGAAAGGACAACATAGGAGGCATGTTGTGCTTGAACGCCGTGCCAATGGAACAGAGGAGTTGAAATCTAAAAATACCACCGCAACACACTTTCGTTCCCAACACACCAGTGCCCTTTGCCATGAAAGATCTGAAACCTTGACTGCAATTACACAAAATGACTATATATTTTTGTATTTTTCATAATTTCCAGTTGTAATTCCTCTGTTTGTGTGTGTCAGCATCAAGCACGGCAGAAAGGGAAACGGGTAACGCCTTGTGCTATTTAAAGCCGAAGGTATTCCAGGTATACTTCCAGACTTTGCTTACTCTACCATGCCAAACATTTACCAAAAGCCTCAGTGCTTGACACCTGTGACCAAGTCACGCCATCCCATTAGTTTAAACCAAACATAGACCATAACAGTTACTCAATGGTACTAGTAAGGAGTAAAAACATTACATGACAATTAGAAAACTCTCCGAAAGAAAACATAATCAGTTTTTCCATAAACCTACTTAATGTGTGTGGAAAGATCTGTTCCAGTTATGTAAGGTTTTTTATGGTTTGAATTGGTTGTAATTTTAAAGTGAACACAAAAATCAGTGTACTGAAAAGCAGGCAGTTGTTTTGTGTCCAGAGAAACAGAGCAATTGATCAATGGTTATAAGGACATAAATATATATGGACCCCACTGACCCCAATGTGGTTGTGTCTGAAACGACTTCAATGTGCTTAAAAACGTGAGCACAGGAATTGTGCAGGCTAATGCCAAAATGCTGACAAGGCCAATATGTAGCAAAATTCGAAATCCAAAATACACCATGGTGAAATTCCATGTCTGAAGTGGACGCTCCCAAGCTTTGAAAGCAGATACAAGAGTTAAGAAGAAATAACAGCACTTTAAAATATGGGATGGATTTACAACCATCTGGATGGGAATCAGACGTGGTTCACGAGACAATCCAGCTGACGACAAAAGCACCCTGCAATGAAATTTAATCTAATTCAAAATTCTTGAAAAGTGTTTCTGGTCAGCAGATCTATTAACTTTTCTCTCGTTCTTTCACTCTCTCAGACTCCTTGTCTTCCTCTGAGGGCAAACACCAAACGGCTGACAGAGGGATCACTTTTGATTGTGGTGGACCAAAACCCAGACTGTCTACCGACACATATTATGAACACTGACTAGAAGGCTCAGAGGTAAAGAGATGTTGAAGAATGGAAGTAGGCAGAGCCGTGTGGGTTGAGCTGGCAGCCACAAGGTTGTGAAACACTTCCACAGGGGTAGAGCCAACTGAACTGGCTTCCGTCTACAATTCCATGGATCAAAACGAACCAGTTCGCCAAGTCTCCAAAAAAACATGTAGCTGGAGGTGTACATATTTAGATACTCTAACCCTATTTAAAGGTGTCTATAAACAAATGTGAATATATATTCAATGTCACAGCATACATATTGTTTGTGTTAATAAGACAAAGCAGTGTGGTTTCATATCTTTAATTAATGGTTCATGGTGAAATCTGTAAGTGGGCACCATTAGAGGTAATAGATAATAGACAGTCCTTTTGTATATATTTTTTTATTTCACCTTTATTTTGCCAGGTAGGCTAGTTGAGAACAAGTTCTCATTTACAACTGCGACCTGGCCTAGATAAAGCATAGCAGTGTGAACAGACAACAACACAGAGGTACACATGGAGTAAACAATAAACAAGTCAATAACACAGTAGAAAAAAAAGAGTCTATATACATTGTGTGCAAAAGGCATGAGGAGGTAGGTGAATAATTACAATTTAGCAGATTAACACTGGAGTGATAACTGATCAGATGATCATGTGCAAGTGGAGAACAGTATGGGGATGAGGTAGGTAAATTGGGTGGGATATTTACAGATGGACTATGCACAGCTGCAGCGATCGGTTAGCTGCTCAGATAGCAGATGTTTAAAGTTGGTGTTGGTGAGGGAAATAAAAGTGTCTAACTTGAGCGAATTTTTCAATTCGTTCCAGTCACAGCTAGCAGAGAACTGGAAGGAAAGACGGCCAAATGAGGTGTTGGCTTTAGGGATGATCAGTGAGATACACCTGCTGGAGAGCATGCTACGGGTAGGTGTTGCTATCATGACCAGTGAACTGAGATAAGGCGGAGCTTTACCTAGCATGGACTTGTATATGAGCTGGAGCACGTGGGTCTGGCAACGAATATGTAGCGAGGGCCAGCCGACTAGAGCATACAGGTCGCAGTGGTGGGTGGTATAAGGTGCTTTAGTAACACTGTGATAAACTGCATCTAGTTTGCTGAGTATAGTATTGGAAGCTATTTTGTAGATGACATCGCTGAAGTCGAGCATCAGTAGGATAGTCAGTTTTACTAGGGTAAGTTTGGTGGCATGAGTGAAGGAGGCTTTGTTGCAAAATAGAAAGCCGACTCTAGATTTGATTTTGGAATGGAGATGTTTGATATGAGTCTGGAAGGAGGGTTTACAGTCTAGCCAGACACCTAGGTACTTTTTGATGTCCACATATTCTGGGTCGGCACAATCCAGGGTGGTGATGCTAGTCGGGCATGCGGGTGCAGGCAGCAAACGATTGAAAAGCATGCATTTGGTTTTACTAGCGTTTAAGAGCAGTTGGAGGCCACGGAAGGAGTGTTGTATTGCATTGAAGCTCATTTGAAGGTTAGATAGCTCAGTGTCCAAGGAAGGGCCAGAAGTATACAGAATGGTGTCGTCTGCGTAGAGGTGGATCAGGGAATCGCCCGCAGCAAGAGGAACATCATTGATATATGCAGAGATAAGAGTCGGCCCGAGAATTGAACCCTGTGGTACCCCCATAGAGACTGCCAGAGGACCGGGCAACATGCCCTCCGATTTTACACACTGATCTCTGTCTGCAAAGTAGTTGGTGAACCAGGCAAGGCAGTCATTAGAAAAAACCGAGGCTACTGAGTCTGCCGATAAGAATATGGTGATTGACAGAGTCGAAAGCCTTGGCCAGGTCGATGAAGACGGCTGCTCAGTACTGTCTTTTATCGATGGCAGTTATGATATCGTTTACATTTACATTTACATTTAAGTCATTTAGCAGACGCTCTTATCCAGAGCGACTTACAAATTGGTGCATTCACCTTATGACATCCAGTGGGACAGTCACTTAACAATAGTGCATCTAAAACTTAGGGGGGGTGGGGTGAGAGGGATTACTTAACCTATCCTAGGTATTCCTTAAAGAGGTGGGGTTTCAGGTGTCTCCGGAAGGTGGTGATTGACTCCGCTGTCCTGGCGTCGTGAGGGAGTTTGTTCCACCATTGGGGGGCCAGGGCAGCGAACAGTTTTGACTGGGCTGAGCGGGAGCTGTACTTCCTCAGTGGTAGGGAGGCGAGCAGGCCAGAGGTGGATGAACGCAGTGCCCTTGTTTGGGTGTAGGGCCTGATCAGAGCCTGGAGGTACTGAGGTGCCGTTCCCCTCACAGCTCCGTAGGCAAGCACCATGGTCTTGTAGCGGATGCGAGCTTCAACTGGAAGCCAGTGGAGAGAACGGAGCAGCGGGGTGACGTGTGAGAGAACTTGGGAAGGTTGAACACCAGACGGGCTGCGGCGTTCTGGATGAGTTGAAGGGGTTTAATGGCACAGGCAGGGAGCCCAGCCAACAGCGAGTTGCAGTAATCCAGACGGGAGATGACAAGTGCCTGGATTAGGACCTGCGCCGCTTCCTGTGTGAGGCAGGGTCGTACTCTGCGGATGTTGTAGAGCATGAACCTACAGGAACGGGCCACCGCCTTGATGTTAGTTGAGAACGACAGGGTGTTGTCCAGGATCACACCAAGGTTCTTGGCGCTCTGGGAGGAGGACACAGTGGAGTTGTCAACCGTGATGGCGAGATCATGGAACGGGCAGTCCTTCCCCGGGAGGAAGAGCAGCTCCGTCTTGCCGAGGTTCAGCTTGAGGTGGTGATCCGTCATCCACACTGATATGTCTGCCAGACATGCAGAGATGCGATTCGCCACCTGGTCATCAGAAGGGGGAAAGGAGAAGATTAATTGTGTGTCGTCTGCATAGCAATGATAAGAGAGACCATGTGAGGTTATGACAGAGCCAAGTGACTTGGTGTATAGCGAGAATAGGAGAGGGCCAAGAACAGAGCCCTGGGGGACACCAGTGGTGAGAGCGCGTGGTGAGGAGACAGATTCTCGCCACGCCACCTGGTAGGAGCGACCTGTCAGGTAGGACGCAATCCAAGCGTGGGCCGCGCCGGAGATGCCCAACTCGGAGAGGGTGGAGAGGAGGATCTGATGGTTCACAGTATCGAAGGCAGCCGATAGATCTAGAAGGATGAGAGCAGAGGAGAGAGAGTTAGCTTTAGCAGTGCGGAGCGCCTCCGTGATACAGAGGAGAGCAGTCTCAGTTGAATGACTAGTCTTGAAACCTGACTGATTTGGATCAAGAAGGTCATTCAGAGAGAGATAGCGGGAGAGCTGGCCAAGGACGGCACGTTCAAGAGTTTTGGAGAGAAAAGAAAGAAGGGATACTGGTCTGTAATTGTTGACATCGGAGGGATCGAGTGTAGGTTTTTTCAGAAGGGGTGCAACTCTCGCTCTCTTGAAGACGGAAGGGACGTAGCCAACGGTCAGGGATGAGTTGATGAGCGAGGTGAGGTAAGGGAGAAGGTCTCCGGAAATGGTCTGGAGAAGAGAGGAGGGGATAGGGTCAAGCGGGCAGGTTGTTGGGCGGCCGGCCGTCACAAGACGCGAGATTTCATCTGGAGAGAGAGGGGAGAAAGAGGTCAGAGCATAGGGTAGGGCAGTGTGAGCAGAACCAGCGGTGTCGTTTGACTTAGCAAACGAGGATCGGATGTCGTCGACCTTCTTTTCAAAATGGTTGACGAAGTCATCTGCAGAGAGGGAGGGGGGGGAGGGGGCGGAGGATTCAGGAGGGAGGAGAAGGTGGCAAAGAGCTTCCTAGGGTTAGAGGCAGAAGCTTGGAATTTAGCGTGGTAGAAAGTGGCTTTAGCAGCAGAGACAGAGGAGGAAAATGTAGAGAGGAGGGAGTGAAAGGATGCCAGGTCCGCAGGGAGGCGAGTTTTCCTCCATTTCCGCTCGGCTGCCCGGAGCCCTGTTCTGTGAGCTCGCAATGAGTCATCGAGCCACGGAGCGGGAGGGGAGGACCGAGCCGGCCTGGAGGATAGGGGACATAGAGAGTCAAGGGATGCAGAGAGGGAGGAGAGGAGGGTTGAGGAGGCAGAATCAGGAGATAGGTGGGAGAAGGTTTGAGCGGAGGGAAGAGATGATAGGATGGAAGAGGAGAGAGTAGCGGGGGAGAGAGAGCGAAGGTTGGGACGGCGCGATACCATCCGAGTAGGGGCAGTGTGGGAGGTGTTGGATGAGAGCGAGAGGGAAAAGGATACAAGGCAGTGGTCGGAGACTTGGAGGGGAGTTGCAATGAGGTTAGTGGAAGAACAGCATCTAGTAAAGATGAGGTCGAGCGTATTGCCTGCCTTGTGAGTAGGGGGGGAAGGTGAGAGGGTGAGGTCAAAAGAGGAGAGGAGTGGAAAGAAGGAGGCAGAGAGGAAAGAGTCAAAGGTAGACGTGGGGAGGTTAAGGTCGCCCAGAACTGTGAGAGGTGAGCCGTCCTCAGGAAAGGAGCTTATCAAGGCATCAAGCTCATTGATGAACTCTCCGAGGGAACCTGGAGGGCGATAAATGATAAGGATGTTAAGCTTGAAAGGGCTAGTGACTGTGACAGCATGGAATTCAAAGGAGGCGATAGACAGATGGGTAAGGGGAGAAAGAGAGAATGACCACTTGGGAGAGATGAGGATCCCGGTGCCACCACCCCGCTGACCAGACGCTCTCGGGGTGTGCGAGAACACGTGGGCGGACGAAGAGAGAGCAGTAGGAGTAGCAGTGTTGTCTGTGGTGATCCATGTTTCCGTCAGGGCCAAGAAGTCGAGGGACTGGAGGGAGGCATGGGCTGAGATGAACTCTGCCTTGTTGACCGCAGATTGGCAGTTCCAGAGGCTACCGGAGACCTGGAACTCCACGTGGGTCGTGCGCGCTGGGACCACCAGAGTAGGGTGGCCGCGGCCACGCGGTGAGGAGCGTTTGTATGGTCTGTGCAGAGAGGAGAGAACAGGGATAAACCGACACATAGTTGACAGGCTACAGAAGAGGCTACGCTAATGCAAAGGAGATTGGAATGACAAGTGGACTACACGTCTCGAATGTTCAGAAAGTTAAGCTACGTAGCAAGAATCTTATTGACTAAAATGATTAAAATGATACAGTACTGCTGAAGTAGGCCAGCTGGCAGTGGGTGCGTTGTTGACACTACACTAATCAAGTCGTTCCGTTGAGTGTAATAGTTTCTGCAGTGTTGCTATTCGGGGGCTAGCAGGCTAGCTAGCAGTGTTGTTTACGTTACGTTGCGTTAAAAGAACGACAATAGATGGCTAGCGAACCTAGAAAATCGCTCTAGACTACACAATTATCTTTGATACAAAGACGGCTAAGTAGCTAGCTACGATCAAACAAATCAAACCGTTGTACTGTAATGAAAATGAAGTGAAAATGTGATACAACCTGTGAATGCGACCGGGTAGTTGAGTTCTATACAGAAGACGTTGGCTAGCGTTGGCTAGCTGTTGGCTAGCTAGCAGAGTTGGCTAGCTAGCAGAGTCACCTACGTTAAGGACGACAAATAGCTGGCTAGCTAACCTCGGTAAATTAAGATAATCACTCTAAGACTACACACTCTAAACCTAAACAACACAATTATCTTGGATACGATGATACGATGATACGAAGACAGCAAAGACAGCTATGTAGCTAGCTGACACTAAACTAATCAAGTCGTTCAGTTGAGTGTAACAGTTTCTCCAGTGCAGCTAATCAGTGGACGTTAGCTGGCTAGTGAAGACTAGTGAAGACTACGTTAGGACGGCGAAATACGATAATTACGCAATTATCTTTTGATACAAAGACGGCTATGTAGCTAGCTGAGAAGAAATTGCTAAGATAAGACAAATCAAACCGTTGTGATATAATGAAATATAATGAAAAAGTTATACTACCCGTTGGAGCGACGTGCAGATGCGACCACTCGCTCCAACCGGAACCGGAAACAGATTAGAGCGTGGCTGAGGTGCACCCGTGACTGGCTCGGAAACCAGATTGCACAGCGGAGAATGTACGGTGGGATTCGAGATGGTCCGTGATCTGTTTGTTGACTTGGCTTTCGAAGACCTTAGATAGGGAGGGCAGGATGGATATAGGTCTGTAACAGTTTGGGTCCAGGGTGTCTCCCCCTTTGAAGAGGGGGATGACCGCGGCAGCTTTCCAATCCTTGGGGATCTCAGACGATACGAAAGAGAGGTTGAACAGGCTGGTAATAGGGGTTGCGACAATGGTGGCGGATAGTTTCAGAAATAGAGGGTCCAGATTGTCAAGCACAGCTGATTTGTATGGGTCCAGGTTTTGCAGCTCTTTCAGCACATCTGCTATGTGGATTTGGGTAAAGGAGAAGCTGGGGAGGCTTGGGCGAGTAGCTGCGGGGGGGATGGAGCTGTTGGCCGGGGTTGGAGGAGCCAGGAGGAAGACATGGCCAGCCGTTGAGAAATGCTTGTTGAAATTTTCAATTAACATGGATTTATCGGTGCTGACCGTGTTACCTAGCCTCAGTGAAGTGGGAAGCTGGGAGGAGGTGCTCTTGTTCTCCATGGACTTTACAGTGTCCCAGAACTTTTTGGAGTTAGAGCTACAGGATGCAAATTTCTGCTTGAAAAAGCTGGCCTTTGCTTTCCTGACTGACTGTGTGTATTGGTTCCTGACTTCCCTGAATAGTTGCATATCGCGGGGACTATTCGATGCTATTGCCGTCCGCTACAGGATGTTTTTGTGCTGGTCGAGGGCAGTCAGGTCTGGAGTGAACCAAGGGCTATATCTGTTCATTACCTATTAAAAATAAGTATCACATTTACTAAAGTTTTCAGACTCTTTACTCAATACTATTTTGAAGCACCTTTGGCAGCAATTATAGCCTCTTGGGTATGAAATTTGGCCCACCTGTATTTGGGGAGTTTCTCCCATTCTTCTCTGAGGATCCTCTCAAGCTCTGTCAGGTTGAATGGGGAGCGTCGCTGCACTGTCACGCCTTGGTCATTGTATTTTGTGTTTTCGTTATATATTTGGTCAGGCCAGGGTGTGACATGGGTTTATATATTGTATTTTCGTATTGGGGTTTGTAGTATTTGAAATTGCGGCTGAGTAGGGGTGTTGTATAGGCTTGGCTGCCTGAGGCGGTTCTCAATCAGAGTCAGATGATTCTCGTTGTCTCTGATTGTGAACCGTATTTAGGTAGCCGGGGTTTCTCTGTGTATTTCGTGGGTGGTTGTTCCTGTCTCTGTGTAGTGTTCACCAGATAGGCTGTAATAGGTTTCACGTTCCGTTTTTTTTGTTTTTGTATTTATTAGTTATTTCATGTATCGTTCCGCTTTTCTTCATTAAAGACATGAGTAACCACCACGCTGCATTTCGGTCCGACTCTCTTTCCACAAACGAAGAACGTCGTTACATGCACAGCTATTTTCCGGTTCATGTCCGGGATCTGGCTGGGCCACACAAGGACATTCAGAGACTTGTCCCGAAGCAACTCCTGTGTTGTCTTGGCTGTGTGCTTGGGGTTGTGGTCCTGTTGGAAGGTGAACCTTCGCCCCAGTCTGAGGCCTTGAGCGCTCTGGAGCAGGTTTTCATCAAGGATCTCTCTGTACATTGCTCCGTTCATCTTTCCTTTGATCCTAACTAGACCTCCAGTCCCTGTCACTGAAAAACATCCCCACAGCATTATAAATGCCACCCCCATGCTTCACCGTAGCGATGGTGCCATGTTTCCCCTAGAAGTGACGCTTGGCATTCAGACCAAAGAGTCCAATCTTGGTTTCATCAGATCAGGGAGTCAGTAAAATGTAACATTTATTTAACAAGGAAAGTCAGTTAACCTCATAGTCCGCCCCATCCCGCATGCGGTCGCATTACTACAGCCTCAAGCTCATTACCATAACGCAACGTTAGCGATTTCAAAAAATCGCAAATGAAATGAAATAAATATGCCTGCTCTCACTCAAGCTTATCTTTTTCTTAACAATCCTGTCGTCTCAGATTTTCAAAATATGCTTTAGAACCAGAGAAAATCAATAATTTGTGTAAGAGTGGTGATAGCTAGCTTAGCATTTAGCGTTAGCATTTAGCACGCAACATATTCACAAAAACCAGCAAAGGGATCAAATAAAATAATTTACCTTTGAAGAACTTCAGATGTTTCAATGAGGAGACTCTCAGTTACATAGCAGATGTCCAGTTTTTCCTGAAAGATTCTTGTGTAGGACACAACGTTCCGTTTTGTTACTATGCATTTGGCTACCGAAACTAACTGAAAATTCAGTCACCTACACGTCGAACATTTTTCCGAATTAACTCCATAATATCGACTGAAACATGGAAAACGTTGTTTGAATCAATCCTCAAGGTGTTTTGTCATATATCTCTTCATTGAAATGGCAGTCCTAGAAGCCTTCTTTGTTCTCTGATTCGGATGGAAAAATACTGGTAGCTGACTTTTGCGCACCAATTTCCACGCAGACACCGTGCGGGACACTTGGCAATTGTAGTCTCTTATGGTCAATCTTCCAATGATATGCCTACAAATACGTCACAATGCTGCATGCAGACACCTTGGGGAAACGCTAGAAAGTGTCCGTTCATTCCTGTCGCATTCACAGCCATATAAGGCGATCATGGAAAACGTACCTTCAGGATTCCTGTTAATTTCCTGGTCGCTCAAACATCTTGGTTTTGCCTGTAGCTTTTGTTCTAAGGCACTCACAGTGAAAATCTTTGCAGTTCTGGAAACGTCAGAGTGTCTTCTTTCCAAAACTATCAAGCATAGTCGAGCATCTTTTCGTGACAAAATATTGCGCTTAAAACGGGCACGTCTTTTTATCCAAAAATGAAATACTGCCCCTAGAGTCTTAAGAGGTTAAGGACAAATTCTTATTTACAATGGCCGAACCCGGATAACGCTGGGCCAATTGTGCGCTCCCCTATGGGACTCCAAATCATGGCTGGTTGTGATACAGCCTGGAATCACACCAGAGTGTCTGTATTGATGCCTCACACACTGAGATGCAATAATAATAATAATAATAATAATAATAATAATAATAATAATACCTTAGACCTTAGACTGCTGCAACACTCAGGAGCCTGAGACCTTTAGGTGCCTTTTGGCAAACTCCAAGAGGGCTGTCATGTGCCTTGTACTGAGGAGTGGCTTCCGTCTGGCCACTCTACCATAAAGGCCTGATTGGTGGAGTGCTTCAGAGATGGTTGTCCTTCTGGAAGGTTCTCACATCTCCACGGAGGAACTCTGGAGTTCTGTCAGAGTGATCATCAGGTTCTTGGTCACCTCCCTGACCAAGGCCCTTCTCCCCTGATTGCTCTGACTCTAGGAAGAGTCTTGATGGTTCCAAATTGATGAAGGCCACTGTGTTCTTGAGGACCTTCAATGCTGCAGAAATGTTTTGGTACCCTTCCCCAGAACTCTGCCTCGACACAATCCTGTTTTTGAGCTCTTCAGACAATTCCTCCGACCTCATGGCTTGGTTTTTGCTATGACACACACTGTCAACTGTGAGAAGTTATGTAGACAGGTGTGTGACTTTCCAAATCATGTCCAATTAATTGAATTTACCACGGATGGACACCAATAAAGTTGTAGAAGCATCTCAAGTATCATCAATGGAAACAGGATGCACCTGAGCTCAATTTCGAGTCAGGTAGCAAAGGGTCTGAAAACATACAGTTGAAGTCGGAAGTTTACATACACTTAGGTTGGAGACATTAAAACTCGTTTTTCAACAACTCCACACATTTCTTGTTAACAACCTATAGTTTTGGGAAGAGGATTAGGACATCTACTTTGTGCATGACACAAGTAATTTTTCCAACAATTGTTTACAGACAGATTATTTCACTTATAATTCACTGTATCACAATTTCAGTGGGATAGAAGTTTACATACACTAAGTTGACTGTGCCTTTAAATAGCTTGGAAAATTCCAGAATATTATGTAATGGCTTTAGATGCTTCTGATAGGCTAATTGATATTATTTGAGTCATTTGGAGGTACCTGCAATTTAAGGCCTATCTTCAAACTCAGTGCCTCTTTCCTTGACATCATGCGGAAATCAAAAGAAAAAAAATTGTAGACGTCCACAAGTCTGGTTCATCCTTGGCGGCAATTTCCAAACGCCCGAAGCTACCACGTTCATCTGTACAAACAATAGGACGCAAGTATAAACACCATGGGACCACGCATCCGTCATACCACTCAAGGGGAGACGCATTCTGTCTCCTAGAGATGAACATACTTTCGTGCAAAAAGTGAAAATCAATCCCAGAACAACAGCAAAGGACCTTGTGAAGATGCTGGAGGAAACAGGTACAAAAGTATCTATATCCACAGTAACATAACTGTGAAAGGCCGCTCAGCAAGGAAGAAGCCACTGCTCCAAAACCACCATAAAAAAAGCCAGACTACGGTTTGCAACTGCACATGGAGACAGAGATCATACTTTTTGGAGAAATGTCCTCTGGTCTGATTAAACAAAAATATAACTTTTTGGCCATAATGACCATCATTATGTTTGGAGGTAAAAGGGTGATGCTTGCAAGTCGAAGAACACCATCCCAACCGTGAAGCACAGGGGGTGGCAGCATCATGTTGTGGGGGTGCTTTGCTGCAGGAGGGACTGGTGCACTTCACAAAATAGATGGCTTCATGAGGGAGGAAGATTATGTGGATATTTTGAAGCAACATCTCAAGATATCAGTCAGGAAGTTAAAGCTTGGTTGTGAATGGCTCTTCCAAATGGACAATGACCTCAAGCACACTTCCAAAGCTGTTGCAAAATGGCTTAAGGACAACAAAGTCAAGGTATTGGAGAGGCCATCACAAAGCCCCGACCTCAATCCTATAGAACATTTGTGGGCAGAACTGAAAAAGTGTATGTGAGCAAGGAGGCCTACAAACCTGACTCAGTTCCACCAGCTCTGTCAGGGGGAATGGGCCAAAATTCTCCCAACTTATTGTGGGAAGCTTGTGGAAGGCTACCCGAAACGTTTGACCCAAGTTAAACAATTTAAAGGCAATGCTACCAAATAATTATTGAGTGTATGTAAACTTCTGACTCACTGGAAATGTGATGAAATATAAGCTTAAATAAATAATTCTTGTAACGTCGTTCGTCTGTTGAATGAAGAGAGTCAGACCGAAATGCAGCGTGTAGGTTACTCAAGACTTTAATGAATGACAACGGTACATGAAATAACTGAATTACGAAAACAACAAACGAAACGAGAACTAATTACAGCCTATCTGGTGACAAACACAGAGACAGGAACAAACACCCACAAAATACAACGCAAACTCAGGCTACCTAAATACGGTTCCCAATCCGAGACAACGAGAATCACCTGACTCCAATTGAGAATCGCCTCAGGCAGCCAAGCCTAACTAGACACACCCCTAATCATACACAATCCCAATTAATACAAACCCCAATACGAAACACAACATATAAACCCATGTCACACCCTGGCCTACCCAAACATATACCAAAAACACAAAATACAATGACCAAGGAGTGACAATTCTCTCTACTATTATTCTGACATTTCACATTCTTAAAATAAAGTGGTGATACTAACTGACCTAAGATGGACTTTTTACTTGGATTAAATGTCAGGAATAGTGCAAAACTGAGTTTAAATCTATTTGGCTAAGGAGTATGTAAACTTTCCACTTCAACTGTATGTACGTACTTTGTCATTATGGGGTATTGTGTGTAGATTGATGATTGGAAAACAATATAGAGGTCTGAATACTTTCCAACTGGACTGTATATACTGGTATTTGTGGCCAAGGCATTATTGGAGAAAAACATTGGACTGTATATACTGGTATTTGTGGCCAAGGCATTATTGGAGAAAAACATTGGACTGTATATACTGGTATTTGTGGCCAAGGCATTATTGGAGAAAAACATTGGACTGTATATACTGGTATTTGTGGCCAAGGCATTATTGGAGAAAAACACTGGACTGTATATACTGGTATTTGTGGCCAAGGCATTATTGGAGAAAAACATTGGACTGTATATACTGGTATTTGTGGCCAAGGCATTATTGGAGAAAAACATTGGACTGTATATACTGGTATTTGTGGCCAAGGCATTATTGGAGAAAAACATTGGACTGTATATACTGGTATTTGTGGCCAAGGCATTATTGGAGAAAAACATTGGACTGTATATACTGGTATTTGTGGCCAAGGCATTATTGGAGAAAAACATTGGACTGTATATACTGGTATTTGTGGCCAAAGCATTATTGGAGAAAAACATTGCATACAGACCTTTTCATAACGATTTCCTTATAGAGAATAATGTTATCTTCCTCAGCTGGCCAATCAGCGGTCTACTCACATTGTTATTTTTAATGACCTGTAGACGCCCACACCATTCTATTGTTGGTATAGGAAATTGTCGAAAGGAAATTGTCAGTTTTTGTGCCCAAAGTTATTCAAGCTAATTTCCTGCTATTCTACACATTTTGCCATTGCTGATGACATGCTCTTATGCCATCTGGGGGGTGTTAGCTGACATATTTATGAACAAAAAAAGAAAGCAGTTGTCACATGCAAATTATTTTCCATCACTTGTTTAGATAACTGGGAACATGATCCTGTTGCTGTAGCACGTGTGCTAAGCTATGGGTGTGCATCATTTTACATTTGAGTAATTTAACGACTTACTGGAGCAATTAGGATTGAGTGCCTTGCTCAAGTGCACTTGAACACATTTTTTCATCTAGTCGGACCGGAGATTCGATCCAGCAACAGTTCAGTTACTGGTCCAACGCTAGGCTACCTCCTAACTGTGAATTAGCTTTGCACATACAGTATGGCAAAATCCTGTGTTGTCAGAAAATGGATATGCCTTCAAAATATATTATTTTCTAGAAAATGCTGGTACATTCTAATACCTGGATCAATATTGAGACCCAATTGCACAATATATGCATTAATTAGCATTCAAACCATACACTTATAACAGCAAGGCACATATTCCTCTACTATAAGTATAAAAAAAATCAATGCCTAGAAACCTTTGCACATGGCGAATGCTGTCCACCGAACATTTAGACAGCACTGCTTGCATGATTTACACCCAGATAATGTGATCCACCTTGCCTAATACAGTGGATTGAGTCAGTAATATTTTGACTTAAGCTTTTAAAAAGGTTGAAACGCTGTATCTCAAGGTGACCTCAATGAATGTCTACACAACAATATACAGTAACTACAGAAAGTAGTCATGCCCCTTGACTTATTCCACTATTTCTTTGTGTTACTGCCTGAATTCAAAATCGATTATGCATTTTTTTTCTCTCACCGATCTACACATACTATGACAAAGTAAAAACATGTTTTAATTTTCAAATGTATTTAGATATCTAATTTACATCAGTATTCACAACCCTGAGTCAATATTTTGTAGAAGCACCATTGCCAGCGAATACAGCTGTGAGTCTTTCTGGGTAAGTCTCTAAGAGCGATTACAGCTGTGAGTCTTTCTGGGTAAGTCTCTAAGAGCGATTACAGCTATGAGTCTTTCTGGGTAAGTCTCTAAGAGTGATTACAGCTGTGAGTCTTTCTGGGTAAGTCTCTAAGAGCGAATACAGCTGTGAGTCTTTCTGGGTAAGTCTCTAAGAGCGATTACAGCTGTGAGTCTTTCTGGGTAAGTCTCTAAGAGCGATTACAGCTGTGAGTCTTTCTACGTAAGTCTCTAAGCGTGATTACAGCTGTGAGTCTTTCTGGGTAAGTCTCTAAGAGCGATTACAGCTGTGAGTCTTTCTGGGTAAGTCTCTAAGAGCGATTACAGCTGTGAGTCTTTCTGGGTAAGTCTCTAAGAGCGATTACAGCTGTGAGTCTTTCTGGGTAAGTCTCTAAGAGCGAATACAGCTGTGAGTCTTTCTGGGTAAGCCTCTAAGAGTGATTACAGCTGTGAGTCTTTCTGGGTAAGTCTCTAAGAGCTTTGCACACCTGGATTGTGCCATATTTGCCCAGTATCCTTTTCAAAATTGCTGGACAACCATTTTCAGTTCTTGCCATTGATTTTCATTGTCATTGATTTTAAGTCAAAACATTAACTCGGCCATTCACGAATATTCAATGTCTCATGGTAAGCGACTCCAATGTACATTTGGCCTTGTGTTTTAGGTTATTGTCCTGCTGAAAGGTGAACTCATCTCCTAGTGTCTGGTGGAAAGCAAACTGAACCAGGTTTTCCTCTAGGGTTTGCCTATGATCACCTCCATTACGTAATTGTTTTTATCCTGAAAAACTCCCCAGTCATTAACGATCATAAGCATACCCATAAAATGATGCAGCCACCACTATGCTTGAAAATATGGAGAGTGGTACTCAGTAATATGTTGTATTGGATTTGCCTAAACCAAACACTTGGTATTCTGGACAAAAAGTCAATTGCTTTGCCACATTTTTTGCAGTATTACATTAGTGCCTTGTTGTAAACAGGATGCTTGTTTTGGAATATTTTGTATTCTTTAAAGGCTTCCTTCTTTTGACTCTTGTCAATTAGGTTTGCATTATGGAGTAACTACAATGCTGCTGATCCATCCTCAGTTTTCTCCTATCACAGCCATGAAACTCTGTAACTGTTTTAATGTCACCATTGGCCTCATGGTGAAATTCCTGAGCGGTTTCCTTTCTCTCCAGCAACTGAGTTAGGAAGAACGTCTGTATCTTTGTAGTGACTGGGTGTATTGATACACCATCCAACGTGTAATTAATAACTTCACCATGATGAAAGGGATATTTAATGTCTGCCTTTTTACCCATCTACCAATAGGTGCCCTTCTTTGTGAGGCATTGGAAAACCTCCCTGGTTTTTGTGGTTGGGATCTGCGGTTGAAATTCCCTGTTCGAATGAGGGACCTTACAGATAATTGTATGTGTGGGGTACAGAGATGAGTTAGTCATACAAAAATCATGTTAAACATTATTATTGCACAGATAGTCCATTGCAAATGATTATGTTACTTATTATGTTATTACGTTATACGATAGATACCTTCCCCTACCGCGGCTGGGATTGAATTAAGAGTGGCTCTGCGATGATGTCCATGTTTTATGTACACAGGGACATGTTAGGAAGCAGTGTGGGAGGTGTGTCGGACATAACATCTCAAATACGAAATAAACATTGAATTCCAGGCTTTGTTGTTCTAGTCCCCCACATGGTCAGAAAGATCTTTAGTTATGACCTTTTCAGTCGTTCAATTGTTTCATTCTCCCCAATTCTTAGATTGGAATAGTGGGGTAATGATGAAACGTTTGCTAATATGTTGTGCACAGTCGCACCCAATATCTAATGGTGTTCCAACGATGTGTAATGAAACGATGTGCTTAAATTCATACAAATGTTTCCAAAGGCGATCAAATTCTGCATGACAGAATAGATGCATTTTCTAAGCTTCTTCTTGGGAGACCAGTTTATATATTTTCACCCTTGACGGGTGGGAGTGGTGCTCTTAACCCGAATAGTGAGCACACCCATGTAGAAACCAAATTGACACGTGGATCGACGCAGTACATCTGAAATCTCTTTCACTTCATCAGCTTGGTTGAAACGCGTGGAGTTGTATTGCATAACCCAGTTGTCTGTAAAGCCTGATTGAAGACAGATGCAGGCAAGATGGCATCAGCTTGTCTTAAAATGTCACCCTGGAAGACATCCCAGTGCGAGGAGTAGAGTACCAGTCTCTTTGATCATTGGCATTTGCACCATAATTATTATTCCTCTCAGGGTCCAGGGCACCCATTATTATATGTCAAAGTTGGACAGAATTGTGTTGTGTTGATTTGGTCACACTATAACAAAATGTTTCACAACAGAACACACACATTATGTAGATCAGATAGCTTCTCCCTGTTTTAGTCTGTTTCTGGACATTGTTTTCTTTAGTTTTGTGCCTACTGAACATGATACAAGACTTGATACAAGACACAAATGACCCCTGCTCTAACCGTTGACCAACGACACGACCCAGTGTTGGTAAGACAGAAACTGTGACCAATGTGAAGGAAATTGGTTAGGAGAGGAGAAGTGGTTGGATTCGTTCATTTGGCTGGCAGAGAAAGTGTGAAGAGTAATCAAGAAAAAGACACATCCTTTTTTTTGGCGTTCCATTTCTATGTTCCGCATGATCTACATTTATAATTAAAACACAGAATAAAAAATTGTGCCAAAAGCAATATCCATTTGTGGGAAAACATTATGACTACTTAACATGCAAGCATGGAAAGGGAAAAACGTTTTGTCAGACAATCACATAACTGATCATTTTTTTGGACTGTCTTTAGAATAAATCTTGTTTACTGCATTTTTGTATTCCCTGGGGTAAGAGGGCTGTGTCCTCGTGCTGTCATCTAACTACAGCTGAGATAAAGTCATATAATATAGAAATTAAAGCTCTATACTCTTGTTAGCTTATGAGTAGGGTACTACAGCCATAGATCTAATGGAAGTACTGCAAGTTCAACAAAGTCCCATTGTACCTCTGGAGGAGTGACATGATTAAAAGAGGAACCACTGTATGTGCATTATGAGTCACGAGTGTTGGTTCTACTGTCATGTAGCATGCTGTGGTTAAAGTGTGGGATGGAGTAGGTTGAAGTGTAATATGGTTTAGACTGTTAAGTCTGCTGTGGTGTAGAGGTTTACCAATGCGTGACAATGGGACTGGCTAAGGTACATGATGAATACATCCATGGTCTAGTCAGATGTCAAGTCACAGGACCGAATTGGAGTTTCACAGTACCTTGAATTTGGAGAGAATGTAGTCATAAAAATGAAGCCTCCCAGTTAGAGGCAGCAACCAGGCTGCTGGTTCCAATCCTGGGACTGATTGGATGTCAACTGGTAACCTGAGTGACCTTGAGCAAGGCATTTAACCCCTAAAACTGAGAAAGCTTCAGAACTCATGGTACTGACAGACTAGACTATAAATAGCTACAGTATCATAGCAGTCCATTTTATTAGTACGCTAGACAACTTTGGCTAGATGATCCGCATACCAACTAGCCAACCTCAATGACTGTGCTGTGACCGCGTGGTACGATTATTCCTCACTAACTTAGATCACTTGTTATGTCTGCTCTGTGCTTGTGACGTGTTGTGCCAATCCCTATGGCAGCATAAACAAGCTTGTGTGCTGTGTTAACGGAATATCCACGTGCTGTGTCACTGCGTTTCTCTGCTTTAGTAGCTGACAGCAACTGGAGGGCCCTCATACAACAGACACGCTCTTGTTTTGAGTAGCTACGTCGCCCTCCTCCGCCTCACCTCCAGTCGTCTGGTCGCTAGTGACCAGGATGTTTATGGGGACACGGCACAATGTTTGGCCCCGACCAGGTGTTTACAAACCGAGGATATCACAGACAATATTTAGCTCTGACCTTTCATTGGTTCCCACGGTTACGAGGGGTAGGGGAAAGATCTGGATAGATTGGTTCCTGGTAGAACCTGTCTGTATAATGACTCTGCAACAACTCCAGTGGATTTGTCTCTTGATACTCCAGGGCTTGGACAAGCATTTTGTCAAATGCTCCAAATGACTGTTTGAAGACCCTGCATGGTATGATGTGGGTGGCCTTACCACACAGTGACCCTGACTTCCACTGAAAATACGGTAGTCACTCTGGAAACTGCACCCTTGGGGCTCTTGTCAAACTGGACACGTGCAGGCGTCCGCGTGCACAATCGTGCGCAAATTGATTTTATCCCCCCCACATGAAACACGATCATCACACACAGGTTGAAATAGCAAACCAAACTCTGAACCAATTATGTTAATTTGGGTACAAGTTGAAAAGCACTAAACATTTATGGCAATTTAGTTAGCTATCTAGCTTGCTGTTGCTAGCTAATTTGTCTTGGGATATAAACATTGAGTTGTTATTTTACCTGAAATGCACAAGGTCCTCTACTCCGACAATTAATCGTTTCTAGTCATCTCTCCTCCTTCCAAGCCTTTTCTTCTTTTGATTTTATATGGCAATTGGCAACTAACTTTCATAATAAAGTGTATTACTACAACCGACCTCAGTTCAACTTTCAATCACCCACGTGGGTATAACCAGTGAGGAGATGGCATGTGGGTATATGCTTCTAAAAGCCAATGAGGAGATGGGAGATGCAGGACTTGCGTTGCGTTCTGCATCACAAAATGAAGCAACTTATATTTTAGGGCTTGGTGAACGCGAGCAAGTTTGGGTGCAATGATTGAATAACATGTATGTGTACATTTATTTTGCAATGCTCCAGCAGGTGACACACCCGGTTCGGGCAGCGCGTAAGGTGCAGGGTTGCGTAACCGGTGGAAGCCGGCTAGTGATGGCAATTTAACAGTCTGATGGCCTTGAGATAGAAACTGTTTTTCAGTCTCTCGGTCCCAGGTTTGATGCACCTTACCTTCTGGATGGTAGGGTGAACAGGCGGTGGCTTGGGTGGTTGATGTCCTTGATGATCTTTTTGGCCTTCCTGTGACACCAGGAGCTGTAGGTGTCCTGGAGGGCAGGTAGTTTCCCCCGGTAATGTGTTGTGCAGACCCACCACCCTCTGGAGAGCCCTGCAGTTGCGGGCAGTGCAGTTGCCATACCAGGTGGGGATACAGCCCGACAGGATACTCTCAATTGTGCATCTTTAAAAGTTTGTGAGGGTTCGTACCTCATTCAGTTATGGTTAAAGCTTCTCCAGTTGCCATTTTGTCAACTGGTCCAATTGGCTGTTTACTGTACAGAAGAAGACCCTGCATGGCATGATGTGGGTGGCCTTGCCACACAGTGACCCTGACTTCCACTGAAAATACTGTAGTCACTCTGGAAACTGCACCTTTGGGGCTCTTGAAATCTTCAAGTTCCTTCGCGTCCACATCACCAACAAACTAACATGGTCCAAGCATCAAGACGGCCGTGAAGAGGGCACGACAAAACCTATTCCCCCTCAGGAGACTGAAATGATTTGGCATGAGTCCTGAGATCCTCAAAAGGTTGTACAGCTGCACCATCGAGAGCATCCTGACTGGTTGCATCACTGCCTGGTATGGCAACTGCTCACCCTCCCACCGCAAGGCACTACAGAGGGTAATGCATATGGCCCAGTACATCACCGTGGCCAAGCTTCCTGCCATCCAGGACCTCTACACCAGGCAGTGTCAGAGGAAGGCCCTAAAAATTGTCAAAATATTCAGCCACCCAGTCATAGACTGTTCTCTCTGCTACCGCATTGCAAGCGTTACTGGAGCACCAAATCTAGGTCCAAGAGGCTTCTATACAGCTTATACCGCCAAGTGATAAGTCTACTGAACAGCTAATCAAATGGCTACCCAGACTATTTTCACAACACCCCCCTCACACCCCCCCCACGCTGCTGCTACTCTCTGTTATTATCTATGAATAACCACTTTAATAACCATACCTGCACCTAGATAATTACCTCAATTACCTCGACACCTGTGCCCCCACACATTGACACATTGACCCATTGACTCTGTACCGGTACCCACTGTATATAGTCTCCACATTGACTCGGTACCGTAATACCCTGTATATAGCCTCCACACTGACTCTGTACCGTAATACCCTGTATATAGCCTCCACACTGACTCTGTACCGTAATACCCTGTATATAGCCTCCACACTGACTCTGTACCGTAATACCCTGTATATAGCCTCCACACTGACTCTGTACCGTAATACCCTGTATATAGCCTACACACTGACTCTGTACCGGTACCCCCTGTATATAGCCTCCACACTGATTCTGTACCGGTACCCACTGTATATAGCCTCCACACTGACTCTGTACCGTAATACCCTGTATATAGCCTCCACACTGACTCTGTACCAGTACCCACTGTGTATAGCCTCCACACTGACTCTGTACCGTAATACCCTGTATATAGCCTCCACACTGACTCTGTACCGTAATACCCTGTATATAGCCTCCACACTGACTCTGTACCGGTACCCACTGTATATAGCCTCCACACTGACTCTGTACCGGTACCCACTGTATATAGCCTCCACACTGACTCTGTACCGTAATACCCTGTATATAGCCTCCACACTGACTCTGTACCGTAATACACTGTATATAGCCTCCACACTGACTCTGTACCGTAATACCCTGTATATAGCCTCCACACTGACTCTGTACCGTAATACACTGTATATAGCCATGCTATTGTTATTTATTGCTGCTCCTTAATTATTTGTTATTCTTATCTCTTACTTTTTTAAATGTATTTTCTTAAAACTGCATTGTTGGTTAAGGGCTTGTAAGTAAGCATTTCACTGTAAGGTTTGCACATGTTGTATTCGGCGCATGTGACAAATAACATTTGATTTGATTTGATCTTATCTTACGCGCACCATTAGGCTCTTGTCTTACCCAGTCTCAGAGGTGAAACATCCTACCATGCTCTCAATATTTACCCCAAACAGTTAAAGTTAGAGCTTCTCCAGTTGTCAAACTCACAGAATACGTTTATTTAATTTGCACATCAGCTTGTCCCTGATTGAGGGAGTTACACACATGCCAAGGTTCTGCTGATTTTTAAATCAGCAAACAAAGCACTCTGCTGTGCAAATTAAAGGATATTGTGACATGTTGGCAATTTAGCTAACAATTTTGTTCTAGACTTCCAGTCACTGCCCTAAGTTACAGTGCCTTGCAAAAGTATTCACCCCCTTGGCGTTTTTCAATTTTTTTTTGCATTACAACCTGTAAGGTAAATTGATTTTATTTGGATTTCATGTAATGGACATACACCTCTCTAACCTCTCCGGCGCTGCCGGAGCCTTCCTCCTCTACAGCACTGCTGGAGTCTCCCGCCGGTTCAGCGCAGCCAGAGCTGCCAGCCTGCATGGAGCAGCCAGAGCTGTCAGCCTGCATGGAGCAGCCAGAGCTGTCAGTCTGCATGAAGCAGCCAGAGCTGCCAGCCTGCATGGAGCAGTCAGAGCTGTCGGTCTGCATGGAGCAGTCAGAGCTGTCGGTCTGCATGGAGCAGCCAGAGCTGTCAGTCTACATGGAGCAGCCAGAGCTGTCAGTCTGCATGGAGCAGCCAGAGCTGTCAGTCTGTATGAAGCAGCCAGAGCTGCCAGTCTGCAAGGAGCTGCCAGTCTGCAAGGAGCTGTCAGTCTGCAAGGAGCTGCCAGTCTGCAAGGAGCTGTCAGTCTGCACGGAGCCGCCAGTCTGCACGGAGCCGCCAGAGCTGCCAGTCTGTAAGAAGCCGCTAGAGCTGTCAGCCTACATAGAGCAGCCAGAGCCGCCAGTCAGCGTGAAGCAGCCAGAGCCGCCAGTCAGCATGGAGCAGCCAGATATTTCAGTCTGACAGGATCCGCCAGTCAGCCAGACTCTTCCAGATCTGCCAGTCAGCCAGACTCTTCCAGATCCGCCAGTCAGCTAGACTCTTCCAGATCCGCCAGTCAACCAGACTCTTCCAGATCTGCCAGTCAACCAGACTCTTCCGGATCTGCCAGTCAACCAGACTCTTCTAGATCTGCCAGTCAACCAGACTCTTCCAGATCTGCCAGTCAACCAGGCTCTTCCAGATCTGCCAGTCAACCAGACTCTTCCAGATCCGCCAGTCAGCCGTGATCTGCCAGATCTGCCAGTCGGCCAGGATCTGCCAGTCGGCCAGGATCCGCCAGTCAGCCAGGATCCGCCAGTCAGCCAGGATCTGCCAGTCAGCCAGGATCTGCTGAAACCACCAGCCAGCCAGGATCTGGTAGATCTATCTACCTGCCTGGGCTTCCTCTCACTCCTGAGCTTCCTCTCACTCCGGAGCATCCTCTCACTCCTGAGCTTCCTCTCACTCCTGAGCTTCCTCTCACTCCGGAGCTTCCTCTCACTCCTGAGCTTCCTCTCACTCCTGAGCTTTCTCTCACTCCCAAGCTTCCCCTCAGTCCAGAGCTGCCTCAGTCCCGAGCTGCCCTTCAGTCCCGATCTGCTCCTCAGTCCAGTGGGGTTCTGGGTGAGGACTACTGGGCCATGGTCGGCAGCGAGGGTGGACTATCCAGGGACGCGAGGAGAGGGGACAAAGACATTGACTGAGTGGGGTCCACGACCCGCGCCGGAGCCGCCACCATGGACAGACGCTCACCCGGACCCTCCCTGTTGTTTTGAGGTGCGTTCGGGAGTCCGAACCTTAGGGGGGGGGGATTCTGTCACGCCCTGGTCAAAGTATTTTGTGTTTATCTTCATGTTTGGGGCAGGCCAGGGTGTGGCATGGGGTTTTTGTATTGTGGTGTGTTTTGTCTTGGGGTTTTGGTATGTATTGGGATTGTAGCTAGTGGGGTGATCTAGCAAAGTCTATGGCTGTCTGGAGTGGTTCTCAATCAGAGGCAGGTGTTTATCGTTGTCTCTGATTGGGAACCATATTTAGGCAGCCATATTCTTTGAGTGTTTTGTGGGTGATTGTCCTTAGTGTCTTGATGTCCTTGTTCTGTGTGTATGTGCACCAGTATTAGGCTGTTTCGGTTTTAGTTACGTTTATTGTTTTGTAGTGTTTGTATTTAGGTTCGTGTTACGTTAGTTGAATAAACATGGATCGCAATCTACACGCTGCATTTTGGTCCGACTCTCCATCACACCTAGAAAACCGTTACAGTCCCTAAGTAAGATCTAGTGCAACCAATTACTTCCAGAAGTCACATAATTAATAAATAAAGTCCACCTGTGTGCAATCTAAGTGTCACATGATCTGTCCCATGATCTCAGTATATATACACCCGTTTTGAAAGGCCCCAATGTCTGCATCACCACTAAGCAAGGGGCACCACCAATAAAGCGGCACTATGAAGACCAAGGAGCTCTCCAAACAGGTCAGGGACAAAGTTGTGGAGAAGTACAGATCAGGGTTGGGTTATAAAAAATATCCCACAGAGCACCATTAAATCCATTATTTAAAAAAGTGAAAGAATATGGCACCACATCAAACCTGCCAAGAGAGGGCCACCCACCAAAACTCACGGACCAGGCAAAGAAGGCATTAATCAGAAAGGCAACAAAGAGACCAAAGAGAACCCTGAAGGAGCTGCATAACTCCACAGCGGAAATTGGAGTATCTGTTATGCAGGTGAATGAGGACCCAAAAGCGACTTGGCGAAAACAGAGTCTTTAATCCAGTAAAGTAACTTTACAATCAAAAGGCATAATACTACTCGTAATGACGAGAACAGACTGGAGACTTGATCAAGAACTGCAGGTTGCCTCGGGAAGGCACTTGAACGTAGCAGACTCAGACACCTGCTCACCACGCAGCATCTGAGGGAAACACGACACGACAGGGCAATACATAGACACAGCACGGTGAACAATAGACAAGGATCCGACAGGGCAGGAACGGAAAACAAGGAGAGAAATAGGGACTCTAATCAGGGAAAAGGATCGGGAACAGGTGTGGGAAGACTAAATGATTGATTAGGGGAATAGGAACAGCTGGGAGCAGGAACGGAACGATAGAGAGAAGAGAAAGAGGAAGGGAGAGAGAAAAAGGGGAACGAACCTAAAAAGACCAGCAGGGGGAAAATGAACAGAGGGAAAAGCAAAATGACAAGACAATCTAAGACAAAACATGACAGTACCCCCACTCACCGAGCGCCTCCTGGCGCACTCGAGGAGGAATCCTGGCGGCAACGGAGAAAATCATCAATAAGTGAACGGTCCAGCACGTCCCGAGACGGAACCCAACTCCTCTCCTCAGGACCGTAACCCTCCCAATCCACTAAGTATTGGTGACCCCGTCCCCGAGAACGCATGTCCATGATCCTACGTACCTTGTAAATAGGTGCGCTCTCGACAAGGACGGGAGGGGGGAGGGAAGACGAACGGGGGTGCGAAGAAAGGGCTTGACACAGGAGACATGGAAGACAGGATGGACGCGACGAAGATGTCGCGGAAGAAGCAGTCGCACAGCGACAGGATTGACGACCTGGGAGACACGGAACGGACCAATGAACCGCGGAGTCAACTTACGAGAAGCTGTCGTAAGAGGAAGGTTGCGAGTGGAAAGCCACACTCTCTGGCCGCAACAATACCTTGGACTCTTAATCCTGCGTTTATTGGCGGCTCTCACAGTCTGTGCCCTGTAACGGCAAAGTGCAGACCTCACCCTCCTCCAGGTGCGCTCACAACGTTGGACAAACGCTTGAGCGGAGGGAACGCTGGACTCGGCAAGCTGGGATGAGAACAGAGGAGGCTGGTAACCCAGACTACTCTGAAACGGAGATAACCCGGTAGCAGACGAAGGAAGCGAGTTGTGAGCGTATTCTGCCCAGGGAGCTGTTCTGCCCAAGACGCAGGGTTTCTGAAAGAAAGGCTGCGTAGTATGCGACCAATCGTCTGATTGGCCCTCTCTGCTTGACCGTTAGACTGGGGATGAAACCCGGAAGAGAGACTGACGGACGCACCAATCAAACGACAGAACTCCCTCCAAAACTGTGACGTGAATTGCGGGCCTCTGTCTGAAACGGCGTCTAACGGGAGGCCATGAATTCTGAACACATTCTCGATGATGATTTGTGCCGTCTCCTTAGCGGAAGGAAGTTTAGCGAGGGGAATGAAATGTGCCGCCTTAGAGAACCTATCGACAACCGTAAGAATCACAGTCTTCCCCGCAGACAAAGGCAGACCGGTAATGAAGTCTAGGGCGATGTGAGACCATGGTCGAGAAGGAATGGGGAGCGGTCTGAGACGACCGGCAGGAGGAGAGTTACCCGACTTAGTCTGCGCGCAGTCCGAACAAGCAGCCACGAAACGGCGCGTGTCACGCTCCTGAGTCGGCCACCAAAAGCGCTGGCGAATAGACGCAAGAGTGCCTCGAACACCGGGATGACCAGCTAACTTGGCAGAGTGAGCCCACTGAAGAACAGCCAGACGAGTGGAAACAGGAACGAAAAGGAGGTTACTAGGACAAGCGCGGCGACGCAGTGTGCGTGAGTGCTTGCTTAACCTGTCTTTCAATTCCCCAGACTGTCAACCCGACAACACGCCCATAAGGAAGAATCCCCTCGGGATCAGTAGAAGCCACAGAAGAACTAAACAGACGGGATAAGGCATCAGGCTTGGTGTTTTTGCTACCCGGACGGTAAGAAATCACAAACTCGAAACGAGCGAAAATCAACGCCCAACGAGCTTGACGGGCATTAAGTCGTTTGGCAGAACGGATGTACTCAAGGTTCTTATGGTCTGTCCAAACGACAAAAGGAACGGTCGCCCCCTCCAACCACTGTCGCCATTCGCCTAGGGCTAAGCGGATGGCGAGCAGTTCGCGGTTACCCACATCATAGTTGCGCTCAGATGGCGACAGGCGATGAGAAAAATAAGCGCAAGGATGAACCTTATCGTCAGACTGGAAGCGCTGGGATAGAATGGCTCCCACGCCTACCTCTGAAGCGTCAACCTCGACAATGAATTGTCTAGTGACGTCAGGAGTAACGAGGATAGGAGCGGACGTAAAACGTTCTTTTAGAAGATCAAAAGCTCCCTGGGCGGAACCGGACCACTTAAAACACGTCTTGACAGAAGTAAGAGCTGTGAGAGGGGCAGCAACTTGACCGAAATTATGAATGAAACGCCGATAGAAATTAGCGAAACCTAAAAAGCGCTGCAACTCGACACGTGACCTTGGAACGGGCCAATCACTGACAGCTTGGACCTTAGCGGAATCCATCTGAATGCCTTCAGCGGAAATAACGGAACCGAGAAAAGTAACGGAGGAGACATGAAAAGAGCACTTCTCAGCCTTCACGTAGAGACAATTCTCTAAAAGGCGCTGTAGAACATGTCGAACGTGCTGAACATGAATCTCGAGTGACGGTGAAAAAATCAGGATATCGTCAAGATAGACAAAAACAAAGATGTTCAGCATGTCTCTCAGAACATCATTAACTAATGCCTGAAAAACAGCTGGCGCATTGGCGAGACCAAACGGCAGAACCCGGTACTCAAAATGCCCTAACGGAGTGTTAAACCCCGTTTTCCACTCGTCCCCCTCTCTGATGCGCACGAGATGGTAAGCGTTACGAAGGTCCAACTTAGTAAAGCACCTGGCTCCCTGCAGAATCTCGAAGGCTGATGACATAAGGGGAAGCGGATAACGATTCTTAACCGTTATGTCATTCAGCCCTCGATAATCCACGCAGGGGCGCAGAGTACCGTCCTTCTTCTTAACAAAAAGAACCCCGCCCCGGCCGGAGAGGAAGAAGGCACTATGGTACCGGCGTCAAGAGACACAGATAAATAATCCTCGAGAGCCTTACGTTCGGGAGCCGACAGAGAGTATAGTCTACCCCGAGGAGGAGTGGTCCCCGGAAGGAGATCAATACTACAATCATACGACCGGTGAGGAGGAAGGGAGTTGGCTCGGGACCGACTGAAGACCGTGCGCAGATCATGATATTCCTCCGGCACTCCTGTCAAATCGCCAGGTTCCTCCTGAGAAGTGGGGACAGAAGAAATGGGAGGGATGGCAGACATTAAACACTTCACATGACAAGAAACGTTCCAGGATAGGATAGAATTACTAGACCAATTAATAGAAGGATTATGACATACTAGCCAGGGATGACCCAAAACAACAGGTGTAAAAGGTGAACGAAAAATCAAAAAAGAAATAGTCTCACTGTGGTTACCAGATACTGTGAGAGTTAAAGGTAGTGTCTCAAATCTGATACTGGGAAGATGACTACCATCTAAGGCAAACATGGGCGTAGGCTTGTCTAACTGTCTGAAAGGAATGTCATGTTTCCGAGCCCATGCTTCGTCCATGAAACAACCCTCAGCCCCAGAGTCAATCAAGGCACTGCATGTAGCACCGAACCGGTCCAGCGTAGATGGACCGACATAGTAGTACAGGATCTAGATGAAGAGACCTGAGTAGTAGCGCTCACCAGTAGCCCTCCGCTTACTGATGAGCTCTGGCCTTTACTGGACATGAATTGACAAAATGTCCATCAAATCCGCAATAGAGGCACAGGCGGTTGGTGATCCTCCGTTCCCTCTCCTTGGTCGAGATGCGAATACCTCCCAGCTGCATGGGCTCAGTCTCTGAGCCAGAGGAGGGAGATGGTTGCGATGCGGAGCAGGGAAACACCGTTGACGCGAGCTCTCTTCCACGAGCTTGGTGACGAAGATCTACCCGTCGTTCTATGCGGATGGCGAGAGCAATCAAAGAGTCCACACTGGAAGGAACCTCCCGAGAGAGAATCTCATCTTTGACCACTGCGTGGAGTCCCTCCAGAAAACGAGCGAGCAGCGCCGGCTCGTTCCAGTCACTAGAGGCAGCAAGAGTGCGAAACTCTATAGAGTAATCCGTTATGGATCGATCACCTTGGCATAGGGAAGCCAGGGCCCTAGAAGCCTCCCTACCAAAAACTGAACGGTCAAAAACCCGAATCATCTCCTCTTTAAAGTTCTGGTAATTGTTAGAACAATCAGACCTTGCCTCCCAGATAGCTGTGCCCCACTCTCGAGCCCGGCCAGTAAGGAGTGAAATGACGTAAGCAACCCGCGCTCTCTCGCTAGAGTATGTTTTGGGTTGGAGAGAGAACACAATATCACACTGGGTGAGAAAGGAGCGGCACTCCGTGGGCTGCCCGGAGTAGCAAGGTGGGTTATTAACCCTAGGTTCCGGAGGCTCGGCAGGCCAGGAAGTAACAGGTGGCACGAGACGAAGACTCTGGAACTGTCCAGAGAGGTCGGAAACCTGAGCGGCCAGGTTCTCCACGGCATGGCGAGCAGCAGACAATTCCTGCTCGTGTCTGCCGAGCATGGCTCCTTGGATCTCGACGGCAGTGTTACGAGCATCTGTAGTCGCTGGGTCCATTCCTTGGTCGGATCCTTCTGTTATGCAGGTGAATGAGGACCCAAAAGCGACTTGGCGAAAACAGAGTCTTTAATCCAGTAAAGTAACTTTACAATCAAAAGGCATAATACTACTCGTAATGACGAGAACAGACTGGAGACTTGATCAAGAACTGCAGGTTGCCTCGGGAAGGCACTTGAACGTAGCAGACTCAGACACCTGCTCACCACGCAGCATCTGAGGGAAACACGACACGACAGGGCAATACATAGACACAGCACGGTGAACAATAGACAAGGATCCGACAGGGCAGGAACGGAAAACAAGGAGAGAAATAGGGACTCTAATCAGGGAAAAGGATCGGGAACAGGTGTGGGAAGACTAAATGATTGATTAGGGGAATAGGAACAGCTGGGAGCAGGAACGGAACGATAGAGAGAAGAGAAAGAGGAAGGGAGAGAGAAAAAGGGGAACGAACCTAAAAAGACCAGCAGGAGGAAAATGAACAGAGGGAAAAGCAAAATGACAAGACAATCTAAGACAAAACATGACAGTATCTGTCTATAGGACCACTTTAAGCTGTACACTCCACACAGCTGAGCTTTATGGATGAGTGTCCATAAAAAAATAAGCATGTTTGGTTTTCACCAAAGGTTATGTGGGAGACTCCCCAAACATGTGGAAGAAGGTACTCTGGTCAGATGAGACTAAAATTGAGCTTTTTGGGCATCAAGGAAAATGCAATGTCTTGTGCAAACCCAACACCTCTCATCACCCAGAGAACACCTTCCCCACGGTGAAGCATGGTGGTGGCAGCATCAAGCTGTGGGGATGTTTTTCATCGGCAGGGACTGGAAAACTGTTCAGAATTGAAGGAATGATGGATGGCAGTAAATAAAGGGACATTTTTGAGGGAAACCTGTTTCAGTCATACATAGATTTGAGACTGGGACGGAGGTTCACCTTCCATCAGGACAATGACCAAAGCATACAGCTAATGCAACACTCGAGTGGTTTAAGGGGAAACCTTTAAATGTCTTGGAATTACCTAGTCAAAGCCCAGACCTCAATCCAATTGAGAATCTGTGGTATGACTTAAAGATTGCTGTAAGTAACAGGGTTATATTGGTGATTCCCCTTGCCACTTTATTGTTAAGCCAATGGGTTTTTGGTTTGAGTTTGTCTTGCCTTCACCTACTCAACATGGCATCTTATTGTCTGGTTTGCGTAGCTTGCTTACGAGGGGGGATGTTCCAGTTAGAATCATCCCAGTGAACAAGCACCAAACCAGCTGTAAGTTGTTGGTTGCCAAGCACTGTACATCAAAAGTGATTTTTATACTCTCAAGTGATGATTTAAATGTACAATTTATATCAAATTGTTTGTAAATGTTATTTGAACATCACACATAAGATGCAGCGGTTTTTGGAGAATATTTGTTGTGCATTTTGTTGTAAAGAATTCCTTCCAGTACTAGCTAGCAACTTACTGTGTCTGGTGGGGGGGGAGGTCATATGTTTTGTACAGTGCGTGAGTGCAGAGTTGGATGGTGAGACGTGCATTGCATGACGTGCAATTTTGTGTCGTTCCTATCAGGTACATTGTTAAAGATATTATATTGTATATTGTAATTGTATTATTTTGGTAACTAGCCCAGTGAACAAGCACCAAACCAGCGTGCGTGAGTGCAGAGTTGATGGTGAGACGTGCATTGCATGACGTGCAATTTTGTGTCGTTCCTATCAGAATAAATCTACATGACTGGTGCTACATTGGAGTTACGTTGGAGTTCCGTGTCGATGACTGATTGTACACAACGCAAAAAGAGTACTGTTACATGTACATGAGCGGAACCCATCCAACTTGAAGGAGCTGGAGCAGTTTTGCCTTGAAGAATGGGCAAAAATCACAGTGGCTAGATGTACCAAGCTTAGAGACTTGCCAAGAGACTTCCAGCTGTAATTGCTGCAAAAGGTGGGCTCTACAAAGTATTGACTTCGTTGGGGTGAATAGTTATGCACACTCAAGTTTTCAGTTTTTTTGTTTAATTTCTTGTTTGTTTCACAATAAATAATATTTTGCACCTTCAGAGTGGTTGGCATGTTGTGTAAATCAAATGATCAAACCCCCTAAAAATACATTTTAATTCCACGTCGTAAGGCAACAAAATAGGGAAAATGCCGAGGGGGGTGAATACTTTCGCAAGCCACTGTATATTTTGATGTGTGTATTCTCTGTAATTTATGCATATCAGGGCTCATCTGTAAAAGAGACCTTAGTCTCAGTTTGATTCCCTGATAAAATAAAGGTTAAATAAATAAAATAAAAATTGCTCGTCATTCTATCTTCAACCTTCTTCCAACTGCACGCAGAGAAACAAAAATGGTACCCATTAAGTAATTTCACACTATCCCATTAAACACACTTCTGAAAATGCATTTCAGGTACATTGAATGTGGCTCCATTGAATTACAGCTCAAGTATCAATGTCTCAGTGTTATCTGTACTTTGCTGCTGGCTAATATGATTCTGAGGTATGTCTTAATAGGTGTTCTGCAGTCATGCAGACCCCAGCATTAAGGCCTTAGAGCAACATTGTCATTTTGCAACAGACAAGCAAAAGAACCTGTAGCATCAAACTATCGTCACAGTACTTTCTAGTGGTCCTGTGTAGCTCAGTTGGTAGAGCATGGCGCTTGTAACGCCAGGGTAGTGGGTTTGATCCCCGGGACCACCCATACGTAGAATGTATGCACACATGACTGTAAGTCACTTTGGATAAAAGCGTCTGCTAAATGGCATATATTATTATTAGATTATTATTATTCTTGACAGACTCATGTCAATGTGTGTAAGGACATAATGGAATCAACTGATGAAACTATTTACACAGTTTTTACTGTGACAGTTATATTTTTTAAATATTATGTCAGGCAGATGTTGGTCAACTGTCAGGTCAGTTGGTTTGATCTGTACATCAGTGCACTTGGCTTTACATTTGAAGTACAACTAACTATTCTTGTCTGCTGGTTGGCTCCTTGGCCATTTTCTTCCATTTCGTACCTACTGAACAGGACCCATGGATTGCGTGATGTATCACATGATCCTTGTCTACCAAGGCCAAGGTGTTCTGTTACCCAAGACACCCTCATATAATAACCTTTTACACAAAAGGTAGACCCCTAAGCATTGGTGTCAATGTCAATTAACATTGAACTGTCTCACCCATGCATTACAGGCCTTCAATGACCACAGACCTGAACAAAACAATATGTCATAGGTGCTGTGCTATGTTTCTATGGGCTGTGCTATGTTTCTATGGGCTGTGCTATGTTTCTATGGGCTGTGCTATGTTTCTATGGGCTGTGCTATGTTTCTATGGGCTGTGCTATGTTTCTATGGGCTGTGCTATGTTTCTATGGGCTGTGCTATGTTTCTATGGTCTGCGCTATGTTTCTATGGGCTGTGCTATGTTTCTATGGGCTGTGCTATGTTTCTATGGGCTGTGCTATGTTTCTATGGGCTGTGCTATGTTTCTATGGTCTGCGCCTTGTTTCTATGGGCTGTGCTATGTTTCTATGGGCTGTGCTATGTTTCTATGGGCTGTGCTATGTTTCTATGGGCTGTGCTATGTTTCTATGGGCTGTGCTATGTTTCTATGGGCTGTGCTATGTTTCTATGGGCTGTGCTATGTTTCTATGGGCTGTGCTATGTTTCTATGGGCTGTGCTATGTTTCTATGGGCTGTGCTATGTTTCTATGGGCTGTGCTATGTTTCTATGGGCTGTGTTATGTTTCTATGGGCTGTGCTATGTTTCTATGGGCTGTGCTATGTTTCTATGGGCTGCCATGCATTTTGAATGGGCAGCCAGGAAAAATGTCCATTATGGATGAGACATGTTATACCCTGCGGGGCACAGTAAAGCTTACACCCTGGTTCCTTCCTTGTGATGTCTATGTGGCGCTGTGTACTGGCAAAGCATGATGTTTTGAGATGTTTGCCTCAACATCTGTGTCCACCATCAGCTTACACAACCACCTTCATCTCTGTACTCTGTTCCATGAACCAATGTGGTATTTCACAATGTGGCAAATTTATTTAGGTGGCCTGAATTGGTCATATAAATACCTAATAAAGTTCCAAACTGAGGAACAATTATCCCTGCTCTTTCTCACCGAGGTCTCAGCCAGTTACCTTACTGCTGAATTACAAAGCATCATTGCATGTGTCCCAGTCCCTGCAATTCATTCATGTGTACTCTTAGTGACGGTCGGCATTAGCGCTGCTTTCCTAAGATGCTGTAACAACTGTCAGAGAAGAGTAATTAGGCAGGGGAGTGACACGAGGGGGTGCATGCATGCACACCCTTTCCCATTCCCAAAATCCAATATCCCCTCCACATCCCTCGCTACAGAAGTCCTGTTTGTGAATCATTATATTTAGATTTTAGTCATTTAGCACACACTGTTATCCAGAGTCACTTACAGGAGCAATTAGGGTTAAGCGCCTTGCTCAAGGGCACATTGACATATTTTTCACCTAGTTGGCTCAGGGATTAGAACCAGCAACCTTTCGGTTACTAGCTCAATGCCCTTAATAGCTAGGCTACCTGCTGCCCATCATCACAACCTGTTAGCTGTTTGATGTGGTGTTGCATCTGCTCAGGCAGCCATGCTGCCTCTTTACCCAATCAGTCTTCTTCACTTCCTGTATGGGCTTAGCTTGGAGAGGTACATAGGCCTCTGTGGATAAACTGTTGCCTGGGAAAGGGTTTGGGGCGGCAGTGGGATACATGCATCTCAATCCCCACATGTATAGACGGGTAGTCTGCCTTCCAGTCTCGCTGTACCCATTAGCGCTAATCTGGAGCTTCCGATGCTTTCTTCTAAAGATCTGTGGGATGAGCTTGGTGATAAACTGCAAAGCAGTCTGCCTCTTGAGGGACATGGTGGTTTAACAGACATACCATTTCCCATCGCACCATATCATGACACATTCCACACAGGGAATTACTCATACCAAGGGTACAATTGATTTATTAGCATACTCTATTACTCAAATCACAGACAAAGTGAAGCTTGTGTAAGGAGTGATAATAGTGCCAAAATAAATTGTATTTATTGGCATTTAAATCACTTCATACTTGTCATAGTGGAAGTCTAACAGTGATCTTGTGGAAAACACATGGAGAGAGATTTCACTTGGAAAATTCACAAATAGCTCCGCTTACATCAGCATCTAGCTATGGCAATGCTAACAACCTACTCCCTACCTCTGTTTGTTTATGTAGAAGACACCCTGATAATGTTCTGCCCGACTCATTATATGAAATATGCAGGGAGAAAAATGCCTGGAATTAAATTCACATGACAGAACGTGGCAGTCAGTCAGGTCTACTTCAGGCATCTAGGAGACAGTGGCTCTCTGTGTTAAATGGGTAAGTATAAACATGAAATACATGGCAAAATGAATGATTGTAATGATAAGAAGGAATGTTGGAGGGGGTAGTCAAAGTTGGAGTTGCCATTTTTCATTTCTAAAAGAGTCCGGTTATGTGAGTGTGTTTCACTGAACGATTAGAAGGATACTGGTGGTTGCAGAAATAACAATGCCCCCCCCAAAAAATGTTTAGTGCTTGTCTGGCCTAAGAATCAGAGAATACTCATTGCTTAATAAAGACTGAAATGCTAAAAACAGACAAGGCAAAGTTGTTGAAAGGAACATCAACTGACACTTTTCAAGAGCTCTTTTTCCCAGTATAATGGGTTTTTTAATTGTTAGGTAAACTAGATACAGGTGTGTGTTGCGTGGAGGATTTGCTTTCTCCTGACTCCACTCAACCTTCTTAAACTTATAGAGAGGTCAGGGGTTAAAGGTTAGGAATGCCACCTTGACATTCTACCTGCTGCTTAACTACACCAGGAACGTTGTGTTCGCGTTTCATTAGAATAGGTTTTTCTACTGCTACACCAGGAACGTTGTGTTCACGTTCCATTAGAATAGGTTTTTCTACTGCTACACCAGGAACGTTGTGTTCACGTTCCATTAGAATAGGTTTTTCTACTGCTACACCAGAGTTGTAGCGAGGAACTCAGAAGCTTGAACGACATTCATTTGTGTATTAAGAAATGATAGTCTCTTCATAGGACGGAGACTCAAAGCAGAGAATCACACTAATGATTTACAGTAACTATAATGGGAGTGTATCATTTGTGTCTCCCGTCAGTCAACAGATACAGTATGCAGCTGATGTAGCATCCCGATAAATATCGTCAGGCATAGTACACTGAAGGCTGTCATACCCATCAGTATTAGGTCATATCATTCTCTAATATGAAGCCTCATTTAACATTCTATCCTTCATATTTACTCCATCTATATAGAGATCAGGTCAGTTTCATTGCGATTCTTTAGCTTGTTTCCTCGTGATATATCATGTGAGACAGTGGGATCTGACAGGGAATGTAATATCATGGATAAAGTTCACCAGAAAAAAAAAACACAATCTTTGTCCACCAGCTGTTGGACGATTTTCAAAAGTTCTGGAGGGGAAAGAAAATCCAGCCGTGGTGCGGCTTTGACAACGTGCCGTATGACAGCAGCCGTATGTCCATCCATTCCTTGGTGTTTCATGACAGTCCAGGCTAACGACACCTCTATAGGCTTGTCTGTATACATGGCAGGAACACAACCTACTCAATTCCAACCTTAACAGCACAGGGGTGGACCGAGGGGAAATATGACATTTTAATATGGTCATTACTTATCATTTTTATAATATTGTTAATTTACAAAGTATTTGGAAGGTGCTTTTAAGAGTGGGAATCTATGTGCGGGTTGCGTCAGCGATGGCTCAATCTGCAGGGCGTGGGGGACCCCGATTCTAATCTGTAGGGCGTGTGAGACCCCGATTCCAACTCCCTGTGTCATCCGAGGGATGTCTTCAAATGTGCTCACTACACGGCTTGGCTTTGCTGCAATGATGATTCATAATTATTATCATGTAATTTCTACTCAAACTGGACTCAGGGGAAGATGTAAAATGGTTAACGTAAATCTGAGAAAATGAGTGTGATGTGTTACATTGCATATGGTATATTTTATTTTGTGGAAGTCCATCATCCATTTCATATGATATTTTACAGGGACCCTCAAAACAGCATGGTTCTTGACTTTTCATTAAAGACCCACCTCAGGGGAAGTTGCCGAACCAATTTTGTGTACCTCCCTCCTGTCATAGAGTGGAAATGTTAGTTTAGGTTCCGCCTCAAAGAATGGGCTGTTAATAAATATTCAGGAACTGGGGGTGGGATTTCGACATGTAGCAGAGAAATAACAACAGATATGCCCCTTACTAAGCCACTCTCTGTTGCCAAGAGAGTTTTTATCTATATTTTTAGTAGCTGTCTATTTACCACTACAAACCGATGCTGGCACAAAGAATGCACTCAATGAGCTGCGTAAGACCATAAGAAAACAAGAACATGCTCATCCATCTGCGGCGCTCCTAGTGGCCGGAAACTTTAATGCAGGGAAACGTCCGTTTTACCTCATGTTACATATGCAACAAGAGGGGAAACAAACTCTAGACCACCTTTACTCCACAAACAGAGACGCACACAAAGCTCTCCCTCGCCATCCATTTTGCAAATCTGACCATTACTCTATTCTCCCGATTTCTGCTTACAAGCCAAAACTAATGCAGGAAGGACAAGTGACTCGTTCATGGCCAAACACGATAACAACATGGTAACAACTCTTTACTCCCGAGAGTTGTTACACTGGATGTGCATACAAGATAATAATATGCAGTTTTGAAGGTAATTGGTTGGTAATAGACTGTTTTAACACAGTTCCACCATGGACAACAAGCTGCTAGTGCTTAACAACGCTATGTCCCATATTAAGAGTATTTACCAGATTCCCATGGATGGATTAAAGACAACAAGTTACAGGGCTTTTCACTCCTTTGCCAAGCAGCACCAGTATGCCAAAAGCACAAATATGATTTCACAGATAAACCAGACTCTTGGGACGGACAGATGACAGGAAATCCAATGCAAATACCAATGTTTTTCTGCAATCCCCCATGTGAATACAACCACATGATTTATTCAGAGGAAGAGGATAGATCTCAAACACATGATGTATTCAGAGGAAGAGGATAGATCTCGACATTGAGATCTCTTTAATGGTACGCTTCTGGCGTGGATATATGCCATGCATTTCTACCCAAAGCCAATGCCAATAGGCCTGGGACTGAATCCAAGTCTCAAGCACTTCCTTTTCCCGTTTAAGTGGCTTTGATTCTAGGGTACATACAGTACATACTGTACAATCCATATCCTCCTTCATTCCTGCTCTCTCTATAATCACAGACTTGTATTTTGTCTGGCCGAAGCCTTAGCATTTCACCCAAGGTTGGGTCCCAGTCAATCCCAAGGTCTTGGGTTGTTCTTTACAAGAACCTTAAGGTTCTATTACCTCTACAGACAGGCAGTACTATTGGTCCCTTGATGTCTGCAGACTCAGCCATGTGCACACGGTCCATGTAGCCTGCCCTACACCCTTCCTCTGCTCTCAATTCCGTCCATACCACCCCCTCCTTTCATTGATATATTTAGGTTGGTAATTAAAGAAATGAGACGCAAAACAGTGTCTAAGATGAATGTTCTGATTTTGGTGTGTTAGGCTGTCATGAGCCAAGTCCATTTGCGTGAGAGCCTTGAGAAACTGGCATTGGAGGTAGAGAGGAAAGTAAAAGACCAGAGAAGTTCCCAACAGCAAGACAGACATTTTGGGCCCAGATGGAGGTGCACGTGCATTTTATTCCGTGCTGGGAACATGTAATCATTTGAAAGGAGATCGCGTTGAAGTGGGTACTTGAATGGAACCACACCTTATCTAAACAAAGTACCCCATTTAGAAATTGGCATTTAAACACATTCCTAGCTGGAGAAAAAAAAGGGGGAGTCTTGAAGTTTGAAGAGCCCCATCGTAAGAGCGCTTCGATGAAGCAGAAGAAAAGCTGAAGAAGCAAAATGAAAAGATCTGGAAAATATGATGAACGTCACACTATCTGTGAATAATAAATAACGAGTGATTGAGACAGAAGCGAGACAAGTACACAGGACTATAGGGCTACAGAGTGCAGGGTCTGGCACATTTCAAAGGAATACGGAGGGAGGAAGGTATGTCCTGTATGACTTGTTAAAACCAACACTCTGCAACTGTTTTTCTGTGTAGAGCATAAACAGAGAGATATGTCCATAATCGCCAACGCCATTTGCATTTCAGCTTTGTCCGAACACTTTTTCCCCTCTCTCCGACTTCTGGAAAGATCCACAATGAAACATGCAGTGTAGCAATAGGTTCTTGTGGCAGTTGTTTCTCTCTACATGCCGGATCTACTAACAGAACAATACTGCATTAATTAGCTAGTATTTCCCATTTAAATATACAGTATTATAACATTTATATTGGGGACAGGGAGTACATCAGAGAAAAAAACAAAGGATAGGACTATATCAGCAATGGAGTGTGCCTCAACGTTTGGTTGGTTTATGAGGGTGTAGCAGGTGTCACATTAACGAGCTATCAGAGCGAACATGGCAACACTCAGAGAATGAATACTGTGGGCTACGGGCTAAAATGTATAGTGTTGTCAGACATAGATCACATTCTGAGGAGATATGTTAATTTCAATCATGTGTTTTGTATCCAAGATGGGTGATACTATTTAATTTATTTGGGCATTTGACTCGTTTGACTCATCTTTCTCAACTGTTGTTATTTACTATTCTATCTCTTTCAGATAGTTGGCTTATACATGTATAGATACTTCCCCTGTGAGTAGTGTGATCTTTTTATATAACAGAGGAAAAAAGAGAGGAAAAATGGAGGTGAAATGCAAAGTGGGAGATGTGAAAAGACCCACACAGTTGAGCGTGACAGGCCCGAATATAATTGGCAAAATGTCAGCCATCGGCAAGAAGCAGACAAGTAATAAAACCACAGTGTATCTGAATGGAAATCGGCACGGAGCCGTTGTTAACATTGCCTCGTCAGTAATTTAATGACTTTCTACCCTCAGGATGATCCAACCTTGGCACTCTCCACCTCTCTATCCATCTGCACAGCATTATTTGAGGAGCAACATGCACACAAAGACACAAACAATCACTTGTTAGTTTCTCAGGGTCAAATAAACATGGATAGAATTTCATCAGAGCAAGCAGATTTCTTGGAGATGGAGGAAGAGGTGGGAGGGTTGGAAGTCAACAAACAATGGGAGAGCTGAAAGACAACAAGAGATGGGAGGGTTGGAAGACAACAAGAGATGGAAGGGTTGGCAGACAACAAGAGATGGGAGGGTTGTAAAAAAGAAGAGGTGGGAGGGTTGGAAGACACATGGTAGTAGAGTTGGAAGATGACAGGTGGGAGGGTTGGAAGAAAACAATAGATGGGAGGGTTGGAAGCCTACAAGAGATGGGAGGTTTGGAAGCCAACAAGAGATGGGAGGTTTGGAAGACAACAATATATGGAAGGGTTGGAAGCCTACAAGAGATGGGAGGTTTGGAAGACAACAAGAGATGGGAGGGTTGGAATACAACAAGAAGTGGGATGGTTGGAAGACAACGGCAAGAAGGGTTGGAAGACAATAAGAGATGGGAGGGTTGGAAGAGAACAATAGATGGGAGGGTTGGAAGACAACAATATATGGAAGGGTTGGAAGCCTACAAGAGATGGGAGGTTTGGAAGACAACAAGAGATGGGAGGTTTGGAAGACAACAAGAGATGGGAGGGTTGGAATACAACAAGAAGTGGGATGGTTGGAAGAGAGCAATATTTTGGGGGGTTGGAAGACAACAAGAGAATGCAGGGTTGGAAGACAACAAGAGATGGGAAGGTTGGAAGACTACAATAGATGGGAGGGTTGGAAGACAACTAGAGATGGGAGGGTTGGAAGACTACAAGAGATGGGAGGTTTGGAAGACAACAAGAGAATGCAGGGTTGGAAGAAAACAAGAGATGGGAGGGTTGGAAGACAATAAGGTATGGGAGAGTTGGAAGTCAACAGGTGGGAGGGTTGGAAAACAACAAGAGATGGGAGGGTTGGAAGGTGACAGGTGGGAGGGTTGCAAGACAACAAGAGATGGGAGGGTTGGAAACAACAAGAGATGGGATGGTTGGAAGACAACAAGAGATGGGAGGGTTGGAAACAACAAGAGATGGGATGGTTGGAAGACAACAAGAGATGGGTAGGTTGGAAGACAACAAGAAGTTGGACGGTTGGAGACAACAAGAGATGGGAGGGTTGGAAGCCTACAAGAGATGGGAGGGTTGTAAGACAATAAGAGATGGGAGGGTTGGAGACAACAATAGATGGGAGGGTTGTAAGACAATAAGAGATGGGAGGGTTGGAAGACAACAATAGATGGGAGGGTTGGAAGACAACAATAGATAGGAGGGTTGGAAGACAACAAGATATTGGAGGGTTGGAATACAACAAGAAGTGGGAGGGTTGGAAGACAACTAGAGATGGGAGGGTTGGAATACAACAAGAAGTGGGAGGGTTGGAAGACAACAAGAGATGGGAGGGTTGGAAGATGACAGGTGGGAGGGTTGGAAGACAACTAGAAGTGGGATGGTTGGAAGACAACAAGAGATGGGATGGTTGGAAGACAGCAAGAAGTTGGACGGTTGGAGACAACAAGAGATTGGAGGGTTGGAAGACAACAGATGGGAGGGTTGGAAACAACTAGAGATGGGAGGGTTGGAAGACAAATGGTGGGAGGGTTGGAAGACAAACGGTGGGAGGGTTGGAAGACAAACAATGTGAGGGTTGGAAGACAACAAGAGATTTGATGATTGGAAGACAACGAGAGATTTGAGGTTTGGAAGACAACAGCAGATGGGAGGGTTGGAAGACAACAGATGGGATGGTTGGAAGACAACAAGAGATGGGAGTGTTGGAAGACAACAGGTGAGAGGGTTGGAAGACATCAAGAGATCGGAGGGTTGGAAGACAACAAGAGATGGGAGGGTTGGAAGACAACAAGAGATGGGAGGGTTGGAAGATGACAGGTGGGAAGATTGGAAGACAAGAGATGGGAGGTTTGGAAGACAAAAACATTTGAGAGGGTTGGAAGACGACAGGTGGGAAGGTTGGAAGACAACAAGAGATGGGAGGATTGGAAGAACGTTTTGATGGTGAACATGCTTGGTTTTTAGTGGAGCACCACTCCATATGGCCAATGCAATCAGTTTATTCCTGGCTTTGCCATGGTGATTATTTTAAAAAGGCAGTGAAAATGACGACACCACAGCTTTGATCCTCCATTTTCATGTTTCTATTATCTGTCATCAGGCGGCTATTGTATCGACCGATTAGAATTAAAGCCACCATCCATAATTTATTTTCACAAAAACAGCAGCCCCGGTACTTAGTTTTCAGTCAAGTTGAAAATCAAAAATCAAATAACATTTTATTGGTCACATACACATGGTTAGCAGATGTTATTGTGAGTGTAGCTAAATGCGTGTAAAGTTGAGGGATGCGAATGTAACTATGGAGTGGTAAAGGTTGTTCTCAGTTATATTCTTGAAAAAGAAATGGGTTATATGATTAAGCTAAATTACCACTGAACAACAGTAACTTTCAGATAGCACCTTAACATGCTTAGGGGCCTAACAGTTCGGTTTCACTCTCTCTTCATTATTAGTCTTTGTGGCCTGCCAGTCACCGGATACTTCCATACGCCACACGACACAGTGATTCACCTCAAAGATAAAAATAAATCTGATATTTCATTCGCTGGGCTTTGAAGTAAACTGGCTTTTATTCCTTATAGTTAATCCATACATGGGTCTGATGGAAGCGGACAGTAAAAACTGTCATATTGATTTAGAGTATTATCTCTGATGAGCTCTGGAAGAGGAGTCCGGAGGAGCTCCATGCCTGGGCCCATTTTCTCCACATCCCGGAGGGAGGGGGAGGGGGAGAAGCGGGGTGACGGGGTAGGGCCTGGATGTGATAGGCGGCTGGCTCAGGGTGAAGTGGTAACCAGTGTTGTGGAGTCCAAACAGAGAAGCAGCAGCAGGAGGTGAGTATCTGTTTTCATAATGGGATCACTATAAAGACCAAGTGTACATAATTTTGAGAAACATTAGTGCAGCTTTCCAGTAGTGCAAGAGTGATTGAATGTGGCCCACAGTCATAATAGCCCTGTGTAGAAAACCTTGTTGGCAGTGAGGGCCAGAGGGTGCACCTGTTTTTAATCTCTTTATGGAGTATGAAACAGGCTGAAAAAACAGATTGGCGTTTTAACTGTGGATACGCCCGCACTCTCCTTTAATGTCTGCCAAGGAGTGGGCAGGGTGTGTTAACCGGGTCTGGCTCTTTACATCTCACCCTCTGTCCCTGATGCCTGTCATAATATGGTTGGCAGACACGACTTTTCTAATGTGAGCCTAAGACTAACCTGTCCTGAAGCATTTACCCAAAGAAAGAGATCAAGGGTTTGTGAGAAATTGAAGAATATCTGTTCTATAAAAATCCATATAACAATCACTTTCATTTATAACATTTTGTCTAGTCAAGACCCCTGACTTTAGAGCATCAATACTTATCCAGTCACCTCTGCTGTCCTTTAGGTAAATACAAGTCTAGATGGACCTTTGGGTAAGTTTCATGTTCTCTCTGCTACCGCATGGCAAGCGGTACCAGTGTGCCAAGTCTAGGACAAAACGGCTTCTCAACAGTTTTTACCCCCACGCCATAAGACTTCTGCCAGTCAGGTAATCAAATGGCTACCTGGACTATTTGCATTGTGTGTACCTCCCCAACCCCCCCAACCCCTCTTTTATGCTGCTGCTACTCTCTGTTTACCATATATGCATAGTCACTTTAACTATACATTCATGTACATACTACCTCAACTGGGCCGACCAACCAGTGCTCCCGCACATTGGCTAACCGGGCTATATGCATTGTGTCCCGCCACCCGCCACCCGCCACCCACCACCCGCCAACCCCTCTTTTACGCTACTGCTACTCTCTGTTCATCATATGCATAGTCACTTTAACCATATCTACATGTACATACTACCTCAATCAGCCTGACTATCAGGTGTCTGTATGTAGCCTCGCTGCTTTTATAGCCTCACTACAGTATATAGCCTGTCTTTTTACTGTTGTTTTATTTCTTTACCAACCTATTGCTCACCTAATAACTTTTTTCACTATTGGTTAGAGCTTGTAAGTAAGCATTTCACTGTTGTATTTGGCGCACGTGACAAATACACTTTGATTTGATTTGATTTGATGATGTCTCCTTCCTCCCCACATTTTAAGATGCTGGCAGTGATACACATCTATTCTGAACTGCTGTACTGGGTTCAGGCCATAAGAAGGCTTTCAGCCAAGATATGTCTGCGAGCAAAAAAGCTGTTAAAAGCTTGTTAAAAAACACATTTTACAAAGTACTCTCTGAACTGACGTTACTCTCCCACCATTAGAATACTGATCTAATGTATGACTTTTGTTTTGGAAACTTTTGCATGCCCACACAAAGTGCATTTATGACTAAGGAAAATTGCACAACAATAGATTATCACTTTTTTTTTTTGCCTGTGAGACCGAGTGTCTTCAAACTCAGTTCCCTTGCTTGCTAAGAATCTGTGTTAACCACTGAGCTAAACTCTAGGGTAGCTGCAGATGTAGGATCTTAATTTGATCACCATGTTGCAGAACTTTTCTGCAATGCAGGAAATCATTGGAAATGTGTGGTAGTGTATTTGAGGTTTAAAAAGGCTTTTGAACTTTGTAATTTACATTTTAAAATGTCAGACTTAAGTTTCCCTTACGATAAATGTATCAAACCCCTAAAAACATTTTCATTAATTATAATTCAGCGTAATAATTCACATCTCATGTTGCTGCAGGATTATTTTCCTGCTGTATCAAACTGGCTCAAATGAAGATCCTACATCTGTAGTGAAAGTGTACAGGTTATTTATCATGTAGTAACATAAACGCTAACAGTGCTAGGTTAGTGCTGTTGTGTCTTTGGCTATGCCGGATTAAGTGATATGACATGCTATTCTATAAAATAATTTCTCAGTAATTAATATCACCTGATTGAGTTAAACATGTAAATGTAATTAACTAGAGAGTCGGGGCACCACAAAATAATATTTATAGAGCTGTTATCTTACGAATAAACTGCAGTCAATATTAATCGTCACCTTAATTCAGTCTCATCTGAAAGTTGTACATTCTTGGTTATCTTCACGAACCCTGGCTAACAAGTTAAATCAGCAATGCAAAATTGGGTTTAATTATTTATTTACTAAATACCTAACTAATCACACAGAATTACACATACACATAATTAATCATAACTTGATTACAAATTACGTCATAAAGGAAAACGTCCCTAGCGGGCGGAACAGATATGACAGCTTGTTACCCAAAAGAAAAGGGGCTAGGTTTGAGTGAAAGAGCAGGAAGACTGAGGAACAAAGGGCGAAGCTGTGCTATCGTAAATACAGTATCTTATGCATTCTAAATTACCGCCCATTTGGAAAAGGAAAATGCAGTAAATATTTACTCTGAGCTGCGCTTCGGTAGGTTCGTGGTAGATGGAAGGCTGTGTTGCCAAACCAAGTCCTTTGTCCTTTGAAGAATTTCTCCGGTGGTCAATTGGATACATTGCAGTAACGTCATTGTGTGGTAGACGGGATACTCTGTCTGTTCCTTCCTAACCTGCGTTTGTAGCTGCTGTTGCTAATTCAACGGCTAGGAGGTATCACTTCTGTAGTGAATAAGAGTTCAAAGTTTATACCATTCGCAACCAAAGCTCACGCTGATGTTGGCTTCTTACTGTAGTTATTATCTGAACCATTCTGACATCGGACCGTCATCCTCACATCCTCGGAACAGGAGGTTATATTGTCGTCAAGGCTTTATATAGGAAGGGAGAAATGGGGTGTGTTTCATAGTTTACAACCTATGTCTCTTCACGTGGGCCTAATTTACAACCTATGTCTCTCCACTGAGTCGGGCCTAATTCACTCATGAAAACCCAAATCTCTAAAGTCACATTTCATCTCGTCACGAATAATTTCATATTCAAACATTTAAATTGAACAACAATTCCATGTGAATCTAATAACTCTGATGTGTAGACTTTCCACTGTAGCGTTTATGTCATCTTATCATTGATGAGAATGTCTCAGATGACAACCGAACTGACATCATATTCATTGAGTACCACCGCATATGTTCAATTGGTCGGATTACCAGAATATAGTTCCCCCCACCTTCTGATGTTCTATGTTAACCAAGGTGTTTGCAAATGTAAAATCAGTAGGGTAGAGAGAGGAAAAAGGGGGGAAGAGGTATTTATGACTCTCATAAACCTACCCCCAGGCCAACGTCATAACAGTGCCATAAGTACAAATGGCGTTCATCATCACAAAAAGGTATGGAGGCCCTACTGGCCCAAATGTAGAAAACCTGACAAATTATTTTGGGAAAAGGTTTTAAACATGTGTGCTGCTTTTCCATGGAGCAGTGTACAACATTGATCATGTACTGTACACCCTTAATCCCTATGGTGTTTCAGAGATGTACAGAGAACAACATAAGCTGTGGCAGGGAAACACTGGAGTGGATGAGAGCTGGGACTGTACATCAAAGGGAAACTGGCATGGGTGCAGAGTGGACCTCTGATTGGTAATTGTTTGCACATGCCTAAATGGGTCCACTGGGCAGGAACTGAGGATGGAGGAGAACTTTGATCGGACAGTGAAAAAAACTCCACTGCAAAAACCAGCAATGACAAGAGCATAGCCACAGAACATTAAGAAATGTGTGGTAGCACTTTGATTAAGGTTTGACTGGTAAATAACGTGAAGTAAAGGCTATGTGATCTATCATGTAGCCGAACATCAACGCAGCGGTGGTGTTTAGTATATAGTAGATTCAAGTTTGGCCATTTTTGAAAAATCAAAAACATATCTTTCCCATTATGTTCATGGATTTAATAAGTAACAAAACAGGACTAAAGACAACATATTGTACAGGATATCTGCCTGAAATACTATGAAATAACTTTCAATATCAGATAACTTTGACAGTGGAGACATCTGTTTTATCTAACTCAATGGACATGAAAGCCATTGGGTGTGATTCCATAAGCTTTAAACTTTGTTCTAGAACCATAGAGATCCATGTGATGCATTAGAACAAATATCTACATATGGACTAACAGTCGGACATCAAGCATTCCTTTTGAGAATTGCCTAAGATCTCTTGGCTCTGTTCAGATCCCAGACACACACACACACACACACACACACACACACACACACACACACACACACACACACACACACACACACACACACACACACACACACACACACACACACACACACACACACACACACACACACACACACACACACACACACACACACACACACACACACACACACACACACACACACACATCGTCATGGCAACTAACCTTAATCCTCCATCCCGTTCAACAGTTCCATGCCATGCTCTCTCCGGCCCTACTTGTGTGATTCTGGGAGGGGGAAGGGGAGGGGGAACTGTCAACTTTCCCTTCCGACTCTCCACTCCATTCCCAGTTCGCATTAGGACGATGCTGTGGCCGTGATCCAACCAGACACCTGCGTCTGACAGCTGAACACTGTGTGCAGCAGTGGAGCGATACGGAGAGGATGGGAAGGATGCTACCAACTTACGTGGAGTAGAACTGAACAGAGAGAGAGAGAGAGAGAGAGAGAGAGAGAGAGAGAGAGAGAGAGAGAGAGAGAGAGAGAGAGAGAGAGAGACAGAGAGACAGAGAGACAGAGAGATCCTGTGTTAGTCAAGCCCATATTTAAATATGTTATTATTCCTCAAATGTCTGCCATCATGTGGCACTCCATAATCTGTTTTGTAGGTACCGTCCATCACGCTTTGCCACGCTGAGGCATTTCTTTACTATAAACCCAATCAGTGAGGTGACTCAGTAAAAAGTGAGGAACCCTCAACATGAAACACATGCATTAGCCTTTTGGTGTAATTAGTTTTTGCTACAGTTAATAAAAGTAAGTGCTTAGGTAGTACCCAACAAAAATTATTTTATATAAACAGGACTGTATTTATAACTAAATAACTAATAACTAAAATAACTAATTTTGTCTATTTGTCCTGTGAGCCTTTATGTGGCAATGGTACATAAACAGGACTGTATTTGAAAAGGGGTAATGGTGTTCCTCATGTATTGGTGAATTTTCAATATAAAACGCCTGAACTCTGGTTAGCCTTGGAGCAGCTAATCGTTTCTACCATCGACAAACCCTTTCTCTTCTTTCCTCCACCAAGTTCAAGTGATTGGAGGATCCTGCTTTACAGTGCATTACCATCTCAGTTCATAACCGTAACACGATGACACACCTTCCATAGATCAAGCAAACAGTCCATTCTGCCACTCCTCAGTGGCATTGATATCTCATGCCTTGCTTTGATTAAAATTTCTCCTGGCAGCTCACAAATCTTATATGGTTTCTCATATATTCCGAAGCCTGTTGCAATACTGTGGTTTCACAATATCATTGAAGTCTTGTTGGTGAATTTAAAGAGCACTGTCAGTGTAAGTGTTGTGTAAGTTTAGAATTTAAAGTTGAAATATGATGAAGCATTTTATGAATTAATATATTTTTAATATGGTATATGGCTACAGCACGTGACTATTAAAGGATTTGCGTCTTCCACTGTATATTGCATCTAATGTATCCTACACACTTTTATTATCTTAGACATAGTAGAGAATTGTACTGCTACAAGGGAACGTTAAAATGAATTGGCATGTTAAGGGTTAAAGATCGAATGCAGCTCTTTTTATCTCAATATCAAATCATTTCTGGGAAACCATTAAGTACCTTACTGTGATTGCTGTCAATTAAATTGTAAAAAATAAACAAAATAGCTTCTTAGCAAAGACCAATTTCTCAAGCAAGAATTTTACAATGACTATCTTGGCTTCATGATGTCATAGGAAAATGTCATCATGGTATATTTTTGCAAAAAGGTACAAATGTCACAGTAGAAGCTCTGCCCTCCCTCCTCTCTCCCTGATTCCTCCCTCCCTACACTCTCCCTGCTCTCTCCCTCCTCTCTTACGCTTCCCGTATCTGCCCCTATCTGTCTCTCTCCTTCGCTCCTCTACATCCTCCCTCCCTCCTTTCTCCCTCCCTCATCTATACCTCATCCGTCCCTCCTCTCTCCCTCCTCCCACTGTCCTCTCTCCCTAATCCATCACTCCTCTCTCCCTCCTCTCTGCCTCCCTCCCTCCTCTTTCACTCCTCATCCTCTCCCTCCTCCCTCTGTCCCTCCGTGCTCCATCCTCTCTCCCTCCTCCCTCTCTCCTCTCCCTTCTCTCTCTCCTCTCTCCCTCCCTCCCTCCTCCCTTTCGCCTCTCTCACTTAACCCTCCTCTCTCCACCCTCTCTCCCTCCATCTCTCCTCTCCTCTCTACCTCCATCTCTACTCCCAATATTTCCCTCTTCTCTCTCTGCTCCTCCCTCCCTCCCTTGCCCTGTGTAGGGTGCTGTCTTTCGGTGTCCTGACTCTCTGTGGTAACTAGAGATCCAATGGCAGAATGACAGGTCTGTAACTTCCATTTCTATGTGAATTTCATCAGGTCACCCAAAAAGTTACATATCGCAGCTTTAAGTAAGCTGTGTAATTGAGGTCTTAAGAAATAACCAGAAAATAAATAACACCTCAACTCAAATGAGAAAGTTTCAAATGGTGAGTGCTTAGTTGGTAATTAACTTCAGCTCAATTGGTAATTAATTTCAGCTTAGTTGGTAATTATCTTCAGCTTAGTTGGTAATTATCTTCAGCTTAGTTTGGTAATTATCTTCAGCTTATTTGGTAATTATCTTCAGCTTAGTTTGGTAATTAACTTCAGCTTAGTTGGTAATCATCTTCAGCACACACACATCTTCTTCACACACACACACACACACACACACACACACACACACACACACACACACACACACACACACACACACACACACACACACACACACACACACACACACACACACACACACACACACACACACACACACACACACACACACACACACACACACACACACACACACACACACACACACACACACACACACACACACACACACACACACACAGACATCGAAATCACACAAATAACATTCCAGAAAAACGTATATCTTTTTTATGATGGTTGTCATAGACAGGGGCATTTTGTGGTTATGTTAAATCATTGATTCGTGAAAGTAGAGGATACCACTTGCGTCAACCCTGAGATGTTTTCAGATGAGCCTTGGGTGTCACTGGAACTGACCTGCATCACCACACTGGTTAGCAGTGGTCTAAAGTACCTATGTAATGATGCTGCATCACCACACTGGTTAGCAGTGATCTAAAGTACCTAATGTAAAAACTAAGTTGTTTTTTCTACTTTACTTTACGATTGATATTTTTTGCCAACTTTCACTTCTACTTCACTACATTCCCAAAGAAAATAATGTACTCACACCCAAAAGTACAGGTTACATTTTGACAGGAAAACTGTCCAATTCACACACTTGGTCATCCCTACTGCCTCTGATCTGACTCACTAAACACAAATGCTTTGTTTATAAATTAACGTCTTAGTGTTGGAGTGTGCCCATGGCTATCCATAAATAAAACTCTTATTTTTTTTAAATTGTGCCGTCAGCTTTGCTTAATATAAGGAATTTGAAATGTTGATAATTAAGTATATTTTAGCAATTCCATTTACCTTTGATACTTGAGTATATTTAAAAGAAAATACTTTCAATTTTACTCAAGTAGTATTTTACTGGGTGTTTTCTATTAAAGTGTCTTAATAGATACCAACAAATTGATTGACAATTTTTTGGCAAAGACTCCAGTCACCCAAGTCATAGACTTTTCTCTCTGCTATCGCACAGCAAGCGATCTAGGTCCAAAAGGCTCCTTAACAGCTTCTACCCTCAAGCCATGAGACTGTTGAACAATTAATCAAATGGCCACACAGACTATTTACATTGTCCCCACTGCCCTGCCACTTTGTTTTGACATTGCTGCTATTCACTGTTTATTATCTATGCATAGTCACTTTACCCAACCCTACATGTACAAATTACCTCACTTAACCTGTACCCCCGCACATTGACTCGGTACCGGTACGTAGCCTCATTATTGGTAGATTAGTATTTTTTTTACTTTAGTTAATTTGGTACACATCTTAACTCTATTTTCTTAATTAAAATGGCGTTGTTGGTTAAGGGCTCATAAGTAACCATTTCACGATAAGGTCTACAACTGTTTTATTCGCTGCATTAGACAAATACAATTCAATTTGATCTTTACTTTTACTCAAGTATGACAACTGAGTACTTTTTCCACCACTGCTGGTAATTGAGTGTTTTGGTTAGGATGTGGTGCCTACCACAATGGGAGGAGCTGTAGGAGAGGCCTGGGTGTGTGGTGTTTGGCTGAGTCAGGCTTCGTGGGCCAAGGAGCGGAGAGAACGATGGGGTTCAGGCCCAGCCAGTCCCAGGTGTGCAGCCTATCAAATAATCCAGCTGGACCCCAGGTGCAGCCTATTAAAGGATCCAGCTGAACCCCAGGTGCAGCCTATTAAAGGATCCAGCTGGACCCCAGGTGCAGCCTATTAAAGGATCCAGCTGAACCCCAGGTGCAGCCTATTAAAGGATCCAGCTGAACCCCAGGTGCAGCCTATTAAAGGATCCAGCTGAACCCCAGGTGCAGCCTATTAAAGGATCCAGCTGAACCCCAGGTGCAGCCTATTAAAGGATACAGCTGAACCCCAGGTGCAGCCTATTAAAGGATCCAGCTGAACCCCAGGTGCAGCCTATTAAAGGATCTAGCGGGACCCCAAACCCACAGTGTCCCCTCCCCATAAATTAGCTTTGCAATGTAAGTCGCTCTGGATAAGAGCGTCTGCTAAATGACTTAAATGTTAAAATGTTAAATGTTAAAATCATGGCCCCCTGTCGCAACCATGACATCAATTAAGTGTCACATAATTCCCTCCCTGTTCTCTTTCCTGGTCGCACATGGACCAGCTTAGCAAAGTTAGTATCAAACAGCTGCCTGTTCAGTCATGTTTGGGAGGTACAATAGTGTTTTTTATTTAGCGGTTTCCCAGGCCCTTACAGTATGTGCCATCTTTGGTTAAACAAATATTTGTTTTCATTTGGAGTGAATATCATCTACCTGCTGTTTTAGTTAACATCCTGAATAAGATGCATGAACCAATCAAATCTCAGGCCGGTATTTATTAATTTGCATATATGGGAGTTTCCGGGCTTTCAGAATTGCATTTGATTTTTACAGCAGCACGTCTCACAAGGAGTAAGATAATACATGTAAAAGTTGTTTATGTTGTTGCGTGCGCTGGGTGAATTCTCAGCCAGGCTTGCCATAAGAACTGAGTGGACCATGCCACCGCACTGCCAGTTTCTAAAACTGTTTTACTGCAAATAAATAAAAGATAGTGTCAGTAGAAACTAATAGGGAACACATATTATTTGATTTATTTAATTTGAAAGTTATTTCTTATTAGTATCTGTCACACCCTGACCATAGTTTGCTTTGTATGTTTCTATGTTTTGTTTGGTCAACCTGTGATCTGAGTGGGCATTCTATGTTGGATGTCTAGTTTGTTTCTGTGTTTGGCCTGATATGGTTCTCAATCAGAGGCAGGTGTTAGTCATTGTCTCTGATTGGGAGCCATATTTAGGTAGCCTGTTTTGTCATTGTGTGTTGTGGGTGATTGTCTATGTCTAGTTGCATGTTAGCGCTATGTTTCATTAGCGGTCACGGTCTTTTGTTAGCTTGTTCAGTTTACGTTGTGTTTTTCATCATTGAATAAAATAATACCACACTGTGCTTTGGTCCGCTTCATACGACAAACGTGACAGTATCAAACACAAGGTCAGGTACCGCCAGCCATTGTTCTGTCCTGTGGGTGTCTTAAAGTGGTGTATTCCCTAGTTGCCATAGATATTAACATTATTCATCATTGGAAAAGAAAGGGGGATACCTTGTCAGTTGGACAACTGAATGCATTCAACTGAAATGTGTCTTCCGTATTTAAGCCAACCCCTCTAAATCCGAGAGGGGCGGGGGGCTGCCTTAATCGGAAATAAACGGCGCCGAAGGAACAGTGGGTTAACTGCCTTGCTCAGGGGCAGAACAACAGATTTTTACCTTGGCAGTTAACCCACTGGCCAGCAACCTTTCGCTTACTGGCCCAATGCACTAACCACTAGGCTATCTGCTGCCCCATTGGACAACACTTTGAGTTTGAATGGAGCTGTGGATTTTCAAAGAGTCCCAGAGAGACAGAAACTATTTCCGGAAGCCATGGCATCTAAATGTCGAACCATCATGATGTTCTTGGGAGCAGGCAAATTGTAACAGGATCTTTCAACGAGACACAAACATGTAACCTGGGTGTCTGATGTCAATCAGTATTTTGTTCTTGTAGCTTTTTCATGGTATGCACACACTCTCACACTCTTACTCTTACAATAAGTACCATTCGATACACATACACACCTCTTCCAGATCATTGCCATTTAGTTATTTACCAGTCTAGACTGTATGAACACAGGAAATGCTAATCACAGCTTAAATGTGTCGTCAAAGCTAAAACAATAGGTGTGTATAAGGGATAAGGATCAAGACAAGTTCCTGCATTAGCTTTTTGTTTTCATATTGTTGGAGGAGTTGTGTTTAGACATGGTCACCAAGTCTGAACTGTAGAACATACATATTATAATGGTGAGATCGCTTCCAATTGAGAAATAGACACCCATCAAGACTACACTAAATACACCTGACTGCCTCGACAAGTGAGGCGAAATGAATGCAATCATGTGTAGCATATAGCCTGCAGCTCAACACAAGCAAATAAAATGTAACATTTCTCACACTTGGTAAATTCAAAGAGTAATTAGTGTGTGTAAAGTAAGCAAATATTGAGGGGTATCATCAATCGCCATGCCTCTTTCACACCCAAGGCCAACCTTACATGAATGAGGTGCATGCTGGTACTGGATGACTAAATGACTACTGTGCACAACGTGGACACGAATACAAAGAGTTAGGTGGGTGATGTAATGATCGTAATCTTGATTATATCCGCTGTTGATGCACGTGTGATTGATTTTGTGAGGGATTTATCTCCTCAATCTATGAATGGATTATCAGAGTGTTTACATTCAAATGTGAGTACACATAACAAAAGTATGGGCTTATTTTCACACTTTACAAATGCTAATGTGTAAATAAACGTGGCGATGTGAACGAGGTCAAAAGATGAATCTATATTCAAAGCCTTTAATGCTGCTTCGCCGATGCAGACTGCAGATGATCTCTGCGGGTTTATAATGTAAGGGATGCACAAGTCCGTCATGACTGCCAACACTTTTCCATTGATAACGTATGTTTTGACAGTGTGTTTATACCGTATGGGATCAAATTCTGCACGGCCCCTGAGTTAGACCAAGCAGACATTAGACATATTTTGCTGTATGTAAACAATCAGCAGCACTGTATTCTGTAAAGGCCTAGGATTTACACCTTCACCTCAAACCTCATCATCTGCAGTAATAATATATTATCTTGAAGTACACATGTGCCGAGTTATATCTGCTGCCTAACAGTAAGTAAAACCATAAAACCATACACTCAGAAATGAGTACTTCCCAAACCCTGACTGTTAGAGCAAGTAAAACCATATGGAAGTGGAGATACATAAATATTTGTAGCTTTACAGTTTGTATTACTCCGCATGGTATCAAAGCAACTAAGGACACCACTCCAGTTTATGCCACTTCATGTCTTCTTCAATTGAAGCTAACAAAAGAGTATTTAATTATACTGAATGTTTTTCTACTGCAAACTTTTTCCAGGATATTTTAAGGTGATTAACGTTTTGCTTGTACTTGCTTGTAGTTGCGAAATACTATCATTGCTTTGACGTTCTGTCTAACAAAAGCCTAACATGATCAAACTGTCGGCAGTTTCCTCCCTTTCCATTACAACCTTGAATAAATGAACAAGAAATAAACAACCAAACATCAAGTCAACAACAGTCATAAACAGCTTCAATTCATTGGGAATTGACTCTACAAGGTGTCGAAAGCGTTCCGTAGGGATGCTGGCCCATGTTGACTCTACAAGGTGTCGAAAGCGTTCCGTAGGGATGCTGGCCCATGTTGACTCTACAAGGTGTCGAAAGCGTTCCGTAGGGATGCTGGCCCATGTTGACTCTACAAGGTGTCGAAAGCGTTCCGTAGGGATGCTGGCCCATGTTGACTCTACAAGGTGTCGAAAGCGTTCCGTAGGGATGCTGGCCCATGTTGACTCTACAAGGTGTCGAAAGCGTTCCGTAGGGATGCTGGCCCATGTTGACTCTACAAGGTGTCGAAAGCGTTCCGTAGGGATGCTGGCCCATGTTGACTCTACAAGGTGTCGAAAGCGTTCCGTAGGGATGCTGGCCCATGTTGACTCTACAAGGTGTCGAAAGCGTTCCGTAGGGATGCTGGCCCATGTTGACTCTACAAGGTGTCGAAAGCGTTCCGTAGGGATGCTGGCCCATGTTGACTCTACAAGGTGTCGAAAGCGTTCCGTAGGGATGCTGGCCCATGTTGACTCTACAAGGTGTCGAAAGCGTTCCGTAGGGATGCTGGCCCATGTTGACTCTACAAGGTGTCGAAAGCGTTCCGTAGGGATGCTGGCCCATGTTGACTCTACAAGGTGTCGAAAGCGTTCCGTAGGGATGCTGGCCCATGTTGACTCTACAAGGTGTCGAAAGCGTTCCGTAGGGATGCTGGCCCATGTTGACTCTACAAGGTGTCGAAAGCGTTCCGTATGGATGCTGGCCCATGTTGACTCTACAAGGTGTCGAAAGCGTTCCGTAGGGATGCTGGCCCATGTTGACTCTACAAGGTGTCGAAAGCGTTCCGTAGGGATGCTGGCCCATGTTGACTCTACAAGGTGTCGAAAGCGTTCCGTAGGGATGCTGGCCCATGTTGACTCTACAAGGTGTCGAAAGCGTTCCGTAGGGATGCTGGCCCATGTTGACTCTACAAGGTGTCGAAAGCGTTCCGTAGGGATGCTGGCCCATGTTGACTCTACAAGGTGTCGAAAGCATTCCGTAGGGATGCTGGCCCATGTTGACTCTACAAGGTGTCGAAAGCGTTCCGTAGGGATGCTGGCCCATGTTGACTCTACAAGGTGTCGAAAGCGTTCCGTAGGGATGCTGGCCCATGTTGACTCTACAAGGTGTCGAAAGCGTTCCGTAGGGATGCTGGCCCATGTTGACTCTACAAGGTGTCGAAAGCGTTCCGTAGGGATGCTGGCCCATGTTGACTCTACAAGGTGTCGAAAGCGTTCCGTAGGGATGCTGGCCCATGTTGACTCTACAAGGTGTCGAAAGCGTTCCGTAGGGATGCTGGCCCATGTTGACTCTACAAGGTGTCGAAAGCGTTCCGTAGGGATGCTGGCCCATGTTGACTCTACAAGGTGTCGAAAGCGTTCCGTAGGGATGCTGGCCCATGTTGACTCTACAAGGTGTCGAAAGCGTTCCGTAGGGATGCTGGCCCATGTTGACTCTACAAGGTGTCGAAAGCGTTCCGTATGGATGCTGGCCCATGTTGACTCTACAAGGTGTCGAAAGCGTTCCGTAGGGATGCTGGCCCATGTTGACTCTACAAGGTGTCGAAAGCGTTCCGTAGGGATGCTGGCCCATGTTGACTCTACAAGGTGTCGAAAGCGTTCCGTAGGGATGCTGGCCCATGTTGACTCTACAAGGTGTCGAAAGCGTTCCGTAGGGATGCTGGCCCATGTTGACTCTACAAGGTGTCGAAAGCGTTCCACAGGGATGCTGGTCCATGTTGACTCTACAAGGTGTCGAAAGCGTTCCGTAGGGATGCTGGCCCATGTTGACTCCAGTGCTTTCCCCAGTTGTGTCAAATTGGCTGTATGTCCTTTGGGTGGTGGACCATTCTTGATACACACGGGAAACTGTTCAGTGTGTAAAACCCAGAAACATTTGTCTTGCCCATTCACCCTCTGAATGGCACTCATACACAATCCATGTGTCATTTTTCTCTAGGTTTAAAAATCATTGTTTAACCTGTCTACTACACTCCTATTTAACAAGTGACATCAATAATGGATCATATCTTTCACCTGGATTCACCTGGTCAGTTTATGTCATGGAAAGAGCAGGTGTTCTTAATGTTTTGAAACACTCAGTAGTTTGGTATATGGTATTTTATTATTATTATAGGATTGAGATATAGGCCAATATATTGTAGCAAAGTGGTTGACGTTGAGAAACGCCAGTATATTGTAGCAATCAGCAAGGCAGTGCAGCTGTCTGCAAAGAGAGCAGCCTTTTCACGTGACCTCTGTTACGCATACTTCACACACACACCTGAAAGCGCTTAGCCTTATCAGGGGGTAGACTACTGACGGCTCCTCCATGTACACACACACACACACACACACACACACACACACACACACACACACACACACACACACACACACACACACACACACACACACACACACACACACACACACACACACACACACACACACACACACACACACACACACACACACACACACACACACACACACACACACACACACACACATAGGAAGGGCCATGAAGGCTTTCTCCCCCTCCTCTCAGCAATCCATCTTTGCTCGGTAAACAGCCCTTTTAACAGAGTGAGGGATGGTGTAAGAAGGTGTTAATCATGAGGTCTCTACCCCTCAGGCCTCTTGTTAACACCAGGTCTTCGACTACCTCCTTATCATGGTCATTCGTCCCTTCAGTGGTAGTGGTTATGGTTGGGATGTGGTGGATGGACTGGACACATACTGTACAGCTGTAGTTCGCCAACTGACTACCGTGTGACAGGGGCACTACTTAGACCGGACACACAGAATGCAGTCGAAGTGGAAGATGTATCTGTCCTTTCATCTGTGGGTGTTGGCGTTCTACCTAAACCATATGTCTTCTGTAGTCAGCCACTTTATCTGCAAATCAATCACATTTCTTAATGTTGCAGCATTTTAGAAAGATCTGGGCCTGGACCCCAGGTGGATTGTGTGAATACACTGGGTATTCCAATTGGACATAGTGAATCCATTTGTCTTGAAAGCATTAGCTACACAATCGTAGGCTGAAATTGAAATTGGCCACAGCGAATTGTATTTTATTTGCAATGACTGCTGTTGAGTCCGATAGGCTCTCAGTTAAAATGAACCAAGCAGTGAAAATGACAGATCTCACTTAAAAACAAAAGCCAATAAATGTTGGGGTAAACTCATTTTCGGACAATTCTGCTCAAAGGAAGCATCGGCAAAGCTTTCACATGGGAGCACGACATGAATGTGACTGTTGTGCAAATTCTTCAGGATAACAACGGAATACATTAAACACCTGTAGACTACATGCAGAATGAGGTTGTTCCTTTTACAACCCAATTGTCTTCTCAGAATGTTCCAGCTTTTGGTCAATGTTTTCTCTGTAGCCCCAGTCCTTCGCTAAGTAATTCAAATGTACTGTTCAGGGATGAAAGAAACCTGAGGCAGTGTGACATAAATCCGACTGTTCCTCTGATGCGACTAAAACCCCCCTCAACCTTTATTGAAAGTTTGACTTCAAAGAAGTGTCTCTGGTTGGTGATTCATATGCTGTCATGATACGATAGACACTCATGGAACTCATTCTGGCTGGCTTTTTGACGAGGAATAGGCACTATGGTTTCTCTCACATAAAAGAGCCCGAGCACGTGTGTCACCCCTGAGAATGGAGCCACTCGTTAGGTAGACACTGTTACTCGGACATAACTTCAACCGTATTGGTTTTACTCTTTGTATGAAGACAAGTGTCTCTGAGACTGCTGGACTGCACTATGGCCGCTCATTGTTTGAGTTGGTCTTCTTTCACTTTAGCAAATGCAACCTGTCAGGATTTGGCCAGGGTTGTTCCGGTTCTTGGTCACTAGATGCCCCCATTGTGCCTTTTGTGCCTTTTTCAAAGGATGCAGAGAGGGAGGAGAGGAGGGTTGAGGAGGCAGAATCAGGAGATAGGTTGGAGAAGGTTTGAGCGGAGGGAAGAGATGATAGGATGGAAGAGGAGAGAGTAGCGGGGGAGAGAGAGCGAAGGTTGGGACGGCGCGATACCATCCGAGTAGGGGCAGTGTGGGAGGTGTTGGATGAGAGTGAGAGGGAATAGGATACAAGGTAGTGGTCGGAGACTTGGAGGGGAGTTGCAATGAGGTTAGTGGAAGAACAGCATCTAGTAAAGATGAGGTCGAGCGTATTGCCTGCCTTGTGAGTATGGGGGGAAGGTGAGAGGGTGAGGTCAAAAGAGGAGAGGAGTGGAAAGAAGGAGGCAGAGAGGAAAGAGTCAAAGGTAGACGTGGGGAGGTTAAAGTCGCCCAGAACTGTGAGAGGTGAGCCGTCCTCAGGAAAGGAGCTTATCAAGGCATCAAGCTCATTGATGAACTCTCCGAGGGAACCTGGAGGGCGATAAATGATAAGGATGTTAAGGATGATAAGCTTGAACTGCGGAACGCATACCATCTTGTGCGGATCAGACCTGGTGACGAGTGGAAGACCGCTTTCAACACGCCTACTGGTAACTATGAATACTTGGTGATGCCCTTCGGCCTGACCAACGCCCCAGCGGTGTTCCAAGCGCTCATAAATGATGTGCTTAGGGATATGCTTAACATATTTGTGTTCGTTTACTTGGATGACATGCTCATCTTTTCGAGCTCTCTTCAAGAACACACTAAGCATGTCAGACAAGTACTCAAACGCCTCCTAGACAGCCATCTGTACGTTAAGCCGGAAAAATGTGAATTCCATTCATCCCGAGTACAATTCCTGGGATTTGTAGTGGAACCCGGTCGAGTACAAATGGACCCCAGGAAGGAAGGGGCGGTAGCGGATTGGTCCACCCCCAAATCCGTTAAGGAAGTTCACTAACTTTTACCGCAAGTTCATCAAGAACTTCAGCTTGGTGGCAGCCCCTCTCTCAGCTTTAACCAAGGGTGGCAATGCAAGGTTTTTGTGGGGAAGAGAAGCTGAGACGGCCTTCCAAGGACTCAAGCAGCGCGTCCTCTCTGCTCCCATCCTGATACTACCGACTACGGATGAACCGTTTGTGGTGGAGGTAGACGCCTCAGAGGTTGGTGTTGGAGCTGTCCTGTCTGAGAGGGGTGAAGACAAGAAGCTTCATCCATGCGCTTTCTTCTCACACCGGCTTACCCCGGCTGAGAGGAACTAAGATGTGGGGGATCGTGAACTCCTAGCGGTTAAGAGTTAAGGAATGGAGACACTGGCTCGAGGGGGCTTCTCACCCGTTTCAAGTGCTTACGGACCACAAAAATCTGGAGTATATCCAGCAGGCGAAGCGGTTGAACTCTAGACAAGCTAGATGGTCTCTTTTCTTCAATCGATTCCAGTTTATCCTCACCTATCGGCCCGGGTCGAAGAATCTCAAACCGGATGCCCTGTCCCGAGTCTACGCTCCTGCCATTCGAGATGACACGGACATGCCTGTCCTTCCTGCTGCTAAGATCGTGGCTCCGATCTCGTTGCAAGTTGAGGATACCGTGAGACGAGCTCAAGCTATTGAACCGGACCCGAAAGGAGGTCCTGCCAATCGGTTGTTTGTCCCCAAGGCAGTGAGGACTCAGGTCCTTCTGTGGGGGCACTCCTCTCGCCTCACCTGTTACCCGGGCGTAGGTCGCACCTTGGAGTTCATCCAGCGTAAGTTCTGGTGGCCTACCATAAGAGAAGACGTTGCCACTTTCGTCAATGCCTGCCCCGTGTGCTGCCAGGGCAAATCTTCTCACCTCCGCCCGCAAGGACTCCTTCACCCTTTACCTGTTCCCCACAGACCCTGGTCCCATATCTCATTGGACTTTATTACTGGCCTTCCTCCATCCCATGGAAATACTACTATCCTAGTCATTATCGACAGGTTTTCAAAGGCGGCCAGGTTCGTCCCTCTGACTAAGTTACCTTCTGCCAAGGAAACGGCTGAGTTGGTAATTAATCATGTGTTCCGAGTCTTCGGCATTCCTCAAGATATGGTTTCTGACAGAGGTCCCCAGTTCGCCTCTAGGTTTTGGAAGGCCTTCTGCCAACTCATGGGGGCTTCTGCCAGTCTATCTTCAGGGTACCATCCGGAGTCCAACGGCCAAACTGAGAGGATGAATTAAGAGCTGGAAACCACCCTCCGATGTATGACTCGTAACAACCCGTCCACATGGTCGTCCTTCATTGTTTGGGCCGAATACGCCTTGCGCTCCTCCTCCACTGGTATGTCCCCGCACGAGTGTCAGTTTGGCTATGCCCCTCCATTGTTCCCGGACCAGGAGGCAGAAGTCAGAGTGCCTTCAGCCTTGAAGTTCGTCAGACGCTGTCGGCTTATGTGGAGGAAGACCCGTCTTAATCTTATGCGTTCCTCACAGAGGTACCAACAACAAGCCAACAGACGTCGCCGTCCCGGGCCTACCCTGTGCCCGGGCCAGAGAGTCTGGTTCTCCACAAGAGACTTACCACTACGGGTGGAGTCTCGCAAGCTGTCCCAAAAATACATCGGTCCCTTTAAGGTTGCCAGGAGAGTTAACCCAGTTTCTTATCGCCTACACTTACCCAGATCCCTTAAAATTAATCCCACGTTCCGCATTTCCTTATTAAAACCTGTTGTTTTTTCTCCCCTTGTCCCGGCAGACAGACCTCCCCCTCCGCCTCGTGTCATTGGAGGCCAGCCGGCTTATACCGTCCATCGGATACTGGATTCCCGCCGGGTGCAGCGGTCCTGGCAGTATCTGGTGGACTGGGAAGGCTACGGTCCCGAGGAGCGCTCCTGGGTTCCTGCCAAAGACATACTGGACCCTGACCTCATTCGTCAGTTCAGGGCCCTCCACCCTGAGAGAGCTGGTAGGAACGTCAGGAGCCGTTCCTAGGGGGGGGGGATTCTGTCAGGATTTGGCCAGGGTTGTTCCGGTTTTTGGTCACTAGATGCCCCCATTGTGCCTTTTGACCTTTTGTTTTCCCTTGATCCCCATTATTATTTGCACCTGTGCCTCGTTTCCCCTGATTGTATTTAAACCCGTTGTTTTCCTCAGTTCTTTGCTCTGTGTTTGTATGTTAGCACCCAGCCCTAGTACTCTGTGAACTCTTGTTGATCCCGGTGGACTCTCTTGTGGAATTCTGTTTTTTGTTCTTGTTTGTTTGTTTTTGAGTATCTTTTGAGGCTTTTTGTGCTATACCTTCCACCTTGTGGATTTACCTTTTTTGTCTTGGAGGATTACCTTTGTTCTTGTGGAATTCCTTTTGAGGTTGTGGAGTTACATGTTTTCCTGAAGAACTTCACTTTTTACTTCATTAAATACACCATCTCAAGTACTGCTGTGTCTGCCTCATCTTCTGGGTTCTGCCGACTATTCGTGGCTCTCTTGGTTAAGTGACTGTTTCTCACTCCGGAGACCCGGGTTCGTACCGGGTCCTGACAGCAACCAGTCAATGTGGTAGCTGAATCTCAACATTTTTTCCTGACTGATTAACAGAAGAGTTTTGGAAATATAGAACATATTTTCTTTGATAATGGTTTGACGTGCAATTCATACAGCGTCTCATTCCATCTAGTTGATTTGAAATAAAACTTTTTTTTTAATAGATTGTCCACATAATCAAACAAAAGTATGTGCGTTTGAGGCCTGGATGCAGCACTTATTCCACACGGACCAGAGCCTCTGTGTCCGTGCTCCGTGTTACAATGCAGTACATGCTCTCACGTATGAATCATTACGCTGGGTGTTTAGAGTCAAGTCTCAGTGCTGATGGGTGGAAGAAGTCTCTCTCTCTCTCACACACACACACACACACACACACACACACACACACACACACACACACACACACACACACACACACACACACACACACACACACACACACACACACACACACACACACACACACACACACACACACACACACACACACACACACACACACACACACACACACACACACACACACACACACACACACACACACAGCATCCATCTGGTCTGACGTGTAGATGAGGAGCTGGCCCTGACTGGCCCCAATGGGGTGTGTTTTGGGTTACGCACTCTACACTCTTCTGAGTCATAGGTCATAACCCCTGGGAGGAGGTAGAAGGGAGTGCTTCCTTTGTCTAACGTTTGTCTTGGATGCACCAGGCTGTAGTCCAGCCGTCAGACACTAGCAGGACAGCTGGTGGAGACTGACCAGCGCAGTTCCTGGAGAAAAGAGTGAGAACCGGCTTTAAATGTTCGGGGCGGATAGTTTGTCACCTCCCCTGTGTGTGGTGGAGGTCCTCCAAGAGGTTGTTACAGTAGACTTTTCCTCTGTGAAACAGAATCCCTTCGTTTATTTCAGAGTGCACATTTAATTAGTATGACACAATGACAGGGTGCCGAGGACGGAGCCAAGTGGCGCGCCCATACATGGATTCCGGACATACCAGTGGTGTCGGGCGATAATATTTGACGGACCCAGGAAAATCCTGGAGGCTAAGCTGTCAGTTTAGACACCACAAACAGGTTTCCAACCAACTAAGGAACAGAGGAACTCCCATTGGATCAGATTCTTTCCTGAGTGGTTTTCCCAAATCAATGTTATACCAGCTAATGAGGCCCAGACTTTTAAAATGTATATAACAAATAACAAAATACCAAGCCCATTTACTAAAGGCCCTACGATCAACAACATAATAATGTCAATCTTAACGAAAATAACTCGTTGGAATTGCTGGACCCTTTTCTTCCCATGGATTAGTAGGGTGAGAAACAAGAAAAACTCTCTCCCACTTTCCCAGGCCTGTGAACCATGTGGACAGACAGACAAACACTGTGTTCATACCGACAGACTGAGAGCACGTGTGAAAATGACACTTCCCCTGAGCAGCCATCACATAGCAAGTCTCTCAAAGCCTGCGCCAAGATCAATTTCCATCAAAGGTCCAGTGGGACCAGTATCCCGCCATTTCTTGGAGACGAGTCAAGTCTTCCTTGAAGTGAAGGGAGCCAGGCTGTAAATGTATTATCTATAACAGAAGACATTACAGAGTTTTGTCATGTTTGTGCAGAGGTTCTCAAGGTCTTGTCACCATGGGCGAAATACAAAATGAAGCTTTCGTTGTCTTGCGATCCAAAATACACAAATGTAATTATTTCAACCCCTGACATCCATGTACTGTGACTACCTCCCTGGCATTTATAAACGTTTCATATTAAATTGAGGCCCACAGTTCCTTTGGAGGGGATGTAAGACCACAATTATTAGCTGACTCAGTGAATTATTTTTTAATGTCTATCAGACTTTCAACAGACTTTAACGACGCGGGGTATGACACTGTCAGTAAACCTTTTTTTTCCGGGTGTGTGTACCGTTAGTGCAGTCAAGCATATCAAACCGGACCCCCACCTATAATGCTCTGTAAATTACTTATGATCAAAACATACAGTATGTTGATGTCATGTCCCGAAATGAAACATATCTGTCAATAAAGTTATTGGTGTAAGGTACCTTCCACACACTAAAACATGTAACTTCAAGTATTACATCAAAGAGATTGCAAGCGTACAAATAGCCCCCTGGCTTTATATCCTACAGACTTCACCTGGGCATGGTGTTAGACAAGCAGGTCTATCCCAGTCTTTCACACCTCTTCAACCTGATTGAGAGAGCAAGAGACAGAGGGAGGGAGGGAGAGAGAGAGAGAGAGAGAGAGAGAGAGAGAGAGAGAGAGAAGGAGGGGGGGAGGGAGAGAGAGAGAGAGAGAGAGGCAGAGAGAGCGCAATAAAGCCCCTTAAATTGAAAAATTGAAATTGAAATTGAAAATTGAGAAAGCGAGAAACACCCATTATAATGATGACATCTTACACTGGCCCTCCATGGCCTCGAACCCTGGGAGTAGGCGGCTTCACTTCCCCTCGCAGCATGCACATCCCTGTCTTTTCCCATCATGATGTCATCACAATGTCACCCGCCAGGAGCCTGCTCCTTTCAGCTTTCAGGAGGTCAGCAGGCAAACAATTGAAAAGAAAAACAGCATGGAAAGAGGGGGGGGGGGAGAGAGAGAGAGAGAGAGAGAGAGAGAGAGAGAGAGAGAGAGAGAGAGAGAGAGAGAGAGAGAGAGAGAGAGAGAGAGAGAGAGAGAGAGAGAGAGAGAGAGAGGGAGACAGAGAGAGAGGAGACAGAGAGAGGAGACAGAGAGAGAGAGAGAGAGAGAGAGAGAGAGAGAGAGAGAGAGAGAGAAAGGGGGGCCTGAAAACACAAACAGACAGTGCAGGAAGGGAGGGAGAAAAAAAGTGGGAGAGTGGGTTATTTCCTCTAGGGTTTGTTTAAGAGAATAGGACACTCCTCTGGATGCTTTGATATGCCTGGGACTTTCTTGTTGGGGATTTGATGAGAGTCCATCTCATGTCTCTCTTTGGTAGGGTGCTGTTGGGGTTTTGATGAGAGTCCAGCCCATGTCTCTCATTGGTCAGGTTCTGTTGGGGTTTTGATGATAGTCCAGCCCATATCTCTCATTGGTCGGTTTCTGTGGACTTTAAGATTACATATACAGTTTGAGTTGCTATAAGGGGATGTCCTGAAAAGGAAAGCAAAGGGAATATTGGATTTCGGCCGGCCGTATTCAGATTAAAGACAACTGCAAATTTCAACTGGCCCTTCCTTTTCTCAACCTAAAGAACTACTGTTTTCTTTAAAGTTGTATTGCCTGAAATTACGAATTATCCTGTTAAACATTTATCTAAAGTGATAATTTTGTATGCCGATTTCATTTTTTAAAATGTTATATTTCGAATGTAATGGGAAAAGTATATTTCCGCAACTATGACTATTGAATAGAATGGCTCATTCAAGTTTTACTCTGTTAAATTGATAGGTTCATAACATGTACTATATAGCTTGGAGTTACATGACTTGTACCCAAATGTACGCCATTGTCTGCCCAGACTGTATTATATGGAATCACAGGATGTCTAACGCTGTCTTATGTTGTTGCAAGTCAAAGGCATTAAAGATCCTTCAGTAAATGTTCTTTGCTCCCATAAGACAAGTGAATATACTCCTGCGTGACTGCACAGGGGAGATAACTTATGGGCTTGGACATCAGATCCAGGAAATATATTGTACCCTTTGACCTAGCATACCTAGCAGAGGTTTAACTCTGGATATAACAACGGGCTGATGCCAATTCTGGATGAGACCTGCCTTTACAAGGCTTCCACCAGCACCATCTATATCCCATTGGATACATAGTGTTTTGCAAGTCTACCCATGTTTGCTCTTGATTTAAGACCCAAGGCTTGTTTGAAGCCAAGAGACACGAATGGGATAAAGAGAGAGGTCCCACAATTCAGCCAAGATAAAAAGCAGACAGTGAGGTTGTACTCCAATGCCTGCGAATGTATGAGAAAATTGGTACTGAACCTGGCAGTGAGCCTCATTTACACAGGTATAGTGTGTACCTAACTACCAAACTCAAAGTTAGGTTAAGACAAAATTGGTCTTGCCCTGACTACAACACCTGGGCTAGCATTCTTCAAAAACGTACAAGAAGAGAGTGTACAATCAGGATATTAAATCTGAGCCCTAGATCAGAGAGATGCTGTAGTAGGAGACACAGATATAAACTGGACAAAAGAGAGACAAAGCTGTTTTGAAACTAGCATGACTAGCATGGCTTACGTAGATTCCAGTGGTCAAAAGACAGCATTGTGTTTCTGAGAATTTACATAAACTTTGTCAGGCCACAATCTGTATGATGAATCCAAATATGTGTTCAACAATTAAATTGTACTAAATTGTTGTTCTAAGTTGTTGCGATAGTCTTTTTGAAGATCCTACGTCTCTGATCTTACTCCCGAAAAGAACTGCATGTTCAATACAGTATGTTCGCTGTGGAAACTCACAGGTATTAGTCAGATTACATCACTTGTTTGTAATTGGAGCTAAGTACCTTGCTGCACAAGGTTCTCAGACTATTGATAGAAGCATCATTATCGCCTGTTTATGAGCCCATCTTACCTTGGGATAATGAGAGTTCCTAATCACTCCCAACATCACACGATTAACTGGAATACAACCAACTAATCTGGAGAGAGAAAGTAATGAAAACCCAAATTAGGAAGGGTTTTAATGAGAATAGTAAATGTAGGCTAACTTGGAAACTGCATGTGTGTTGGAGGGTTTGAATTAAGAAACTCTTCTCACCTTAAACCAGAAGTTTACGTTGAGAAATGCAGAGTTGGCGCAATCAGATTGTCTCCCTCTCCTCCGCCTTACCACAAACCACATGCTGCAAGCCTTCAGAAAACACCTGTCCCCTCACCATTCAGCCAACCGAACATTGAGCAATCGCACAAAACCCCATTATGTTGGAGCCAGAGTAATTTACAAGCTGGATCAGATATACCTAGAGCCTCAGCTCTAATCTCTGCCCAGAATCACTCAGGCATTCAAACCCTCATTGCCCCTATTCTTGTCAGCTGCTAAAATAAAATAATGTATATAGTGTTTCACCATTGAGTCTATTCCCAGCTAGAACATTTAGTTCCTTGGAAGTTGTGGAACTGTATGTTTTTGTTTGAAGAAGTTACATTTTGCCTTTCCTGGGAACGTTTATCTTTAGGTTGCAGGGAGATTCTAGGAGCATTTTACTTGGAGGTTTTATTAACCCTAATTACACTTTATTTGGAGGTTTTATTAGCCCTGAGAACAGAAATGACACGTTATTTGGAGGTTTTATTAACCCTGAGAACAGAAATTACAGGTTATTTGGAGGTTTTATTAACCCCGAGAACAGAAATTACAGGTTATTTGGAGGTTTTATTAACCCTGAGAACGGAAATTACAGGTTATTTGGAAGTTTTATTAACCCTGAGAACGGAAATTACACGTTATTTGGAGGTTTTATTAGCCCTGAGAACAGAAATTACACGTTATTTGGAGGTTTTATTAACCCTGAGAACGGAAATTACACGTTATTTGGAGGTTTTATTAACCCTGAGAACGGAAATGACACGTTATTTGGAGGTTTATTAGCCCTGAGAACAGAAATTACAGGTTATTTGGAGGTTTTATTAACCCTGAGAACGGAAATTACAGGTTATTTGGAGGTTTTATTAACCCTGAGAATGGAAATTACTGGTTATTTGGAGGTTTTATTAACCCTGAGAATGGAAATTACAGGTTATTTGGAGGTTTTATTAACCCTGAGAACGGAAATTACAGGTTATTTGGAGGTTTTATTAACCCTGAGAACGGAAATTACAGGTTATTTGGAGGTTTTATTAACCCTGAGAACGGAAATTACAGGTTATTTGGAGGTTTTATTAACCCTGAGAATGGAAATGACAGGTTATTTGGAGGTTTTATTAACCCTGAGAATGGAAATTACAGGTATTTGGAGGTTTTATTAACCCTGAGAATGGAAATTACAGGTTATTTGGAGGTTTTATTAACCCTGAGAACGGAAATTACAGGTTATTTGGAGGTGTTATTAACACCGAGAACAGAAATTACAGGTTATTTGGAGGTTTTTGAATAACCTCCTTAAAACTTTCACGGGATGTTTTGAATAAGACTTTTAATAACACTGCTTATTTTTGGTTAACTTTTTGAACTCCAAGCACAGATAGAAATAAATTCATGGGAACACATATATTTTGTGGCTTCATTGAGATTTTAAGTAGTCCACTGCTCCACCAGGATGTAGCAAGCAGGCCATGTTTTTACGCATACAAAGCTGTTCATTTTAGTCTATTCAAACAGAACCAATTTCAAAGGGAAACAAGCACTCATTATTAAGATCAGGTGTGGCCAAATATTGTTGGCGGCCAACACACCTGAACACACTTAACAAGATAGAAGATAGAGTTCTGTTGATGGTAAGAACGAAATGTATATGTTTCAAATAACATTCTTAGAACGTTCTCTGAAGTTTTTTTTTTCATCGTCCCAGTCAGTATTAGATAGAACGTCGCGTCCTCGCCCACCTGTGGGAAAGGTTATTCCATTGACTTACAGCAAAAACTTGACCTTGTTTTCTTGTTGTCTGCTTCTTTTAATCAAATATAAAACTACATTTAAAAAAAGTACAACATGTATAAAAATTAATTTTCAATATTTCCTGCTACCAAGGGTTCCCACTTCTTAGAAAAGCATAATAATGTATTGTAAACCGCATTGTAACCCGTCGATCAGGAGTTTTCACCTGGTTACATGTACATTGAACAACACAGCAGCTATTTGGTATGTTTTGTTATTTCTGTATAATGAAAAAAATACTACAAAGATGGCTATTTTACAATCGGGCGCAATGGGAAATAATGTTTGTTTTCCCCAAAATGTGGGCGTGGTCAAGGGGAATTCCTTATTATAATGTGAATATGGACTCGGAGTATGGACTGTTTTGAGAATGGAATTTAGAGCTTATTGAAATTAATGTGTACAATTATTATTATTTTTACCAGAATATTCTGGTAACATTGCTTAAGCCTCCCAAAATGTTGACATTAACCCTTAATAGAATTCTACAATGCTGCTGTAGAATAGATAAAGATAAAGTTAATTTTCTCTCAGATTTAAAACAAACAGAAATAGCTCAAAAACGAAGGACAAAAAACAATTACAAGTTAACTTAATTTTATAGAGCACAATCTCTTCTTTAATATGACACCACATCCATATCAATAGGAATAACACACATTTTGTATTCCATTGTGTAAAGACACTCACTATCAAAAAACAACTAACACTCAACACAAAGACTTGAGTATTTATATTGTAGTAAAAATATACCAAGTATATCAAAATATACCAAGTATAATATATTATACTTATAAATATTATTTTCCACATAAATAAATACATTATCCAAAATGTGACCAGAGGTGTCATGCCCTGGCCATAGAGAGGCTTTTATTCTCTATCTTGGTTAGGCCAGGGTGTGACTAGGGTGGGCATTCTAGTTTCTTTATTTCCATGTTGGTGTGGTTCCCAATCAGAGGCAGCTGTCTATCGTTGTCTCTGATTGGGGTTCATATATAAGTTGTTATTTTTCACTTGGGTTTTGGGGTAGTTATTTTCTGTTTAGTTTTCTGCACCTGACAGGACAGTTTCGGTTTTCACTCTTTGTTATTTTGTTCGAGTGTTTTGAGTAATACATTTATGATGAACACTTACCACGCTGCGCTTTGGTCCATGCCTTCTGACGAGAGACGTGACAGAACTACCCACACAAAAAGACCAAGCAGCGTGGTCAGGAGGAATGGACATGGGAGGACATTTTGAATGGGAAAGGATCCTGGATGTGGGAGGAGATCCTGGCTGGGAGGGAACGCCATGGGAGCAGACGGAGGCAGCAAGGAGGGAGCCATTTTACAAATGGTCATGGCTAGCACGGAAGCCCGAGAGGCAGCTCCATAAAAATATTTTGGAAGGGGCACACGTGGATATTGGGGGAGTCAGGGTTTAGATCTGAGCCAACACCCCGTGCTTACCGTGAGGAGCATGTGACTGGTCGGGCACCGTGTTATGCAGTGATGTGCACCATGTCTCCAGTGCGCAGTCACAGCCGGGTGTGCTATATTCCAGCTCCTCACATTGGCCGGGCTAGAGTGGGCATCCAGCAAGGACAGATGGTGCCGGCTCAGCGCTCCTGGCCTACAGTGCGTCTCTTCGGCCCAGGATATCCTTTGCCGGCTCTGTGCACTGTGTCTCCGGTGCATCTTCACAGCCCAGTGTGTCTTGTGCTAGCGCCCCGCATTTGCCGGGTGAAAGTAACCATCCAGCCAGGACGGGTTGTGCCAGCTCTACGCTTGAGACCTCCAGTGCGCCTCCATGGGCCAATGTATCCGGTGCCTGCTCCATGCACCAGGCTTCCAGTGCATCTCCCCAGTTCGGTGAGACCTGTTCCGGTTCCACGTACCAGGCCTCCAGTATGTCTCCCCAGCCTGGTAAGCCCTGTGGCATCTCCAGGCACCAGGCTTGCAGTATGTCTCCTCAGTCCGGTGAGTCCTGTTCCGGCGCCACGTAAGAAGCCTCCAATGATGATCCATGGTCTGAAGCCTCCAGTGATGATCCATGGCCCGAAGCCTGTAGTGATGATCCATGGTCTGAAGCCTCCAGTGATGTTCCATGGCCCGGAGCCTGTAGTGATGATCCATGGCCTGGAGCCTGTAGTGATGATCCATGGCACGAAGCCTCCAGTGATAATCCATGGCCTGGAGCCTCTAGTGATAATCCATGGCCTGGAGCCTCTAGTGATGATCCATGGCCTGGAGCCTGTAGTGATGATCCATGGCCCGGAGCCTGTAGTGATGATCCATGGTCCGGAGCCTGTATTGATGATCCATGGCCTGGAGCCTGTAGTGATGATCCATGGCAAGGAGCATGCAGAGACGGTCTCCAGTTCGGAGTCTGCAGCGACGATCCCCAGTCCGGAGCCTCCAGCGACGGTTCCCAGTTCGGAGACTCCGGCGATGATCGGTGGTCTGGTTTCTCAGTCGATGATCTGCGGCCCGGTTCCTCCAGTGAAGGTCCATGCACTAGGGCCACCACCAAAGCGGACGGATCTGCGGGTGGAGGGGGGTCTACGTCCCGCACCGGAGCCGCCGCAGTGAAGAGATTCCCACCCGGACCCTCCCCTTTAGAGTCAGGTTTTGCGGCCGGAGTCCGCACCTTTGGGGGAGGGGGAACGTGAAAAGAGGACAATATTCAGAAAGTATTTCAAAACCCACACAAAGTAGCCTATTTGATTGACGATGATTCTTACTTCTGTAACAAGGTAAACAACTTTTCAGAGACCTTTTCAAAATGTAGGTAAATCAAGTCACATACACATATTTAGCAGATGTAATTGTGGGTGTAGCAAAATGGTTGTGGAGAGAGGAGTGCTCCAACAGCGCAATGGTATCTAGAAATTCACAATCAAATCAAATTGTATTTGTCACATGCACTGAATACAACAGGTTTAAGGTCTTGATTACTTACAAGCCCTTAACCTACAAGGCAGAAAAAAATAAGATTTAAATAAAAAAATAACAGGAACAAATAATTAAACAGCAGCAGTTAAATCACAATAGCGAGGCTATATTCAGGGGGTACCGATTCAGAGTCAATGTGCGGGGGCACTGGTTAGTCCTGGTAATTGAGGTAATATGTACTGTACATGTAGGTAGAGTTAAAGTTACACACAAATACACAAAATTCTAAAAGTAAAAGAATGGAATTAAGAAAAATATAAATATTATGACGAGCAATGTAGGCATTGCATTGACTAGAATACTGTAGAATACAGTATACAGTATATACATATGAAATTACTAAAACACTATGTAAGCATTATTAAAGTGACCTGTGTTCCATTATTAAAGTGGTCAGTGATTCCATGTCTATGTATATAGGGCAGCAGCCTCTAAGGTGCAGGGTTGAGTAACTGAGTGGTAGACGGCGAGTGACAGTGACTAAGTTCAGGGCAGGGTACTTGGTGGAGGCCAGCTAGTGATGGCTATTTAACAGTCTGATGGCCTTGAAATGGAAGCTGTTTTTCAGTCTCTCTGTCTCAGCTTTAATGCCCCTGTACTGACCTTGCCTTCTGGTTGATGTCCTTGATGATCTTTTTAGCCTTCCTGTGACATCGTGTGCTGTAGGTGTCCTGGAGTGCAGGCAGTGTGCCCCCAGTGATACTTTGGGAAGATGACACCACCTCCCTGTAGTTGCAAGCGGTGCAGTTTCCATACCAGGTGGTGATACAATCCGACAGGATGCTCCCAATAGTGCATCTGTAAAAGTTTGTGAGGGTCTTAGGTCCTTCGTTTTGTTGACATTGAGGGAAAGGTTATTTTCCTGGCACTACCAAATGTCGTATTCACGTCGAATCCTCGGGAGCGGGCCACTTTGGTGGCACTGTGTTACTGTATTCTCAAAGCGGGTGAAGAAGGGGTTTATCTGGTATTCCCTTTGTAATCTGTGATTGTCTGGAGTCCCTGCCACATACGTCTCATACCTGAGCCCTTGAATTGTGAATCCACTTTCTCTCTATTCAACCAAATTCCCAGTCACTTTGCCGTGGTTAAATGCGATAGTTTGCACTTTCAGTTTCGTGCAACTGCTGACATCTATCCACAGTTTTTGTTTTGGGTTGGTTTTAATAGTCACAGTGGAAACAACATCACCTATATACTTCCTGATGAACTCAGTCATCGTGTCAGAGTATACATCAATGTTATTCTCAGTGACAACCTGGGAACATATCCCAGTCTGCCTGATCAAAACAATCTTGAACCATGGATTCCGATTGGTCAGACCAGCATTGAATAGACCTCGTTTGAGTTTGCCTATAGGAAGGGAGGAGCAGAAGGGAGTCGTGATCTGATTTGCAGAAAGGAGGGTGGGGGAGGGCCTTGTAGACATCCCGGAAGGGAGAGTAACAGTGCTCAAGATTTTTTGAAGTGCGAGTACTACATGCAATGTTTTGATAGAACTTCCGTAGCTTTTTCATCAAATGTGCATTTATTGTTGTCCCCAGCTACAATAAATACGGCCTCAGGACATGTAGTTTCCAGTTTTCACAAAGTCCAGTGTAGTTCTTTGAGGGCCGTAGTGGTATCGGCTTGAGGGGGGATATACACAGCTATAACTCAAGAGAATAAGACTATAACCCCATTCAATAAGATATAGTACAGACCAGGCCTCACACAAAATGTAGAAATAGTAGCCTACTTTGACAACAATTCAGTAAATGCAATAAGTATTAGAAAAATACAAATAAAGAGAGAAGATACAAAACACAACAACTGTTCAGAGACAATAAAATATTTGTAGTACAAATTCATATTTCACACTGTCACTTTAGTGTTTTCGTTTAGCCTACAACATGTCATGGAACTTCTGGAAGCATGGCCCCATCCTGCAAAGTGGCACAAATCTCCCACTCTTTGCCCTGCGTCCACTCCGAATGCACACCACATACCCTCTCTTGTGCCCTCCAAACTTCCCTTGCTTCCATATGAGTTACAACTCGGTCCACACGCCCTGGTGCCACACTCCTGGCTCCTCTCTTCCTGTCACTGTAGCCATATCACAAAGTGAAAGCACAAGCTGCATTTTGAATGCCTTTAGGGACCAGTGTCTGCGGATTCTGGGAAAGGGCCTTTGCAGGGTCCCCCACACAATGTCCGCATTTATGATGGCAATATTGAGCATACCCCAAAACACATACTTCCACCATTTTCTGCCTGTGTGTTAAACATTGTAATAGCTCCTCAGTTGGTCAAGCTGGTCAACCTTCACTCTCCTCTTCCTCTCTCTCTCCCTCCACTCTCCTCTTCCTCTCTCTCTCCCTCTACCTCTTCTTCAATCTCTCCCTCTACCTCATCTTCAATCTCTCACTCCACTCTCCTCTTCCTCTTTCCCTCTCCCTCTACCTCATCTACAATCTCTCCCTCCACTCTCCTCTTCCTCTCTCTCTCCCTCTACCTCATCTTCAATCTCTCCCTCCACTCTCCTCTTCCTCTCTCTCTCCCTCTACCTCATCTTCAATCTCTCCCTCTACCTCATCTTCAATCTCTCCCTCTACCTCTTCCTCTCTCTCTCCCTCTACCTCATCTTCAATCTCTCCCTCCACTCTCCTCTTCCTCTCTCTCTCCCTCTACCTCATCTTCAATCTCTCCCTCCACTCTCCTCTTCCTCTCTCTCTCTACCTCATCTTCAATCTCTCCCTCCACTCTCCTCTTCCTCTCTCTCTCCCTCTACCTCATCTACAATCTCTCCCTCCACTCTCCTCTTCCTCTCTCTCTCCCTCTACCTCATCTTCAATCTCTCCCTCCACTCTCCTCTTCCTCTCTCTCTCCCTCTACCTCATCTTCAATCTCTCCCTCATCTTCAATCTCTCCCTCCACTCTCCTCTTCCTCTCTCTCTCCCTCCACTCTCCTCTTCCTCTCTCTCTCCCTCCACTCTCCTACTTTATTGTCTTCTTCCTCTTTCCCTCTCCCTCTACCTCATCTTCAGTCTCTCCCTCTACCTCATATTCAGTCTCTCTCTCCACTCTCCTCTTCCTCTCTCTCTCCCTCCACTCTCCTCTTCCTCTCTCTATCCCTCCACTTTCTTCTACTTTATTGTCTTCTTCCTCTTTCCCTCTCCCTCTACCTCATCTTCAGTCTCTCCCTCTATCTCATCTTCAGTCTCTCCCTCTACCTCATCTTCCTCTCTCTCTCCCTCCACTCTCCTCTTCCTCTCTCTCTCCCTCCACCCTCCTACTTTATTGTCTTCTTCCTCTTTCCCTCTCCCTCTACCTCATCTTCAGTCTCTCCCTCTACCTCATATTCAGTCTCTCTCTCCACTCTCCTCTTCCTCTCTCTCTCCCTCCACTCTCCTCTTCCTCTCTCTATCCCTCCACTTTCTTCTACTTTATTGTCTTCTTCCTCTTTCCCTCTCCCTCTACCTCATCTTCAGTCTCTCCCTCTACCTCATCTTCAGTCTCTCCCTCTACCTCATCTTCCTCTCTCTCTCCCTCCACTCTCCTCTTCCTCTCTCTCTCCCTCCACTCTCCTCTACTTTATTGTCTTCTTCCTCTTTCCCTCTCCCTCTACCTCATCTTCAATCACTCCCTCTACCTCATATTCAGTCTCTCCCTCTACCTCATCTTCAGTCTCTCCCTCTACCTCATCTTCAGTCTCTCCCTCCACTCTCCTCTCGCTCCCCTCCTTCCTCTTCGATCACATCTCTATCCCTCCAATTGTCTCTGACTCCTCTTCCTCCCTGCCTTTTGCTGCTGAGCCTGACTTTCCACATCACTTCCCTCCAATCATCCCTGACTCCTCTTCCTCCCTGCCTTTTGCTGCTGAGCCCTGACTTTCCACATCACTTCACTCACTTTAACTGACCAAGAGGAACAGAGTAACAGAGGAAACGGAGCAACAAATAGGATACAATTGTGGTCAGGAACATAATCTCTCCCTCTCACACTGTCCCTCCCTTCCTTCCTCCTTTTTGTCAACCAATCACATACTTTTTTCCTAATAAGTGGTTTCCATAATAAATTGTGTCATACAGTTACACGCCTCCCATTCCAGACACACATGCTCTCTCTCCTCCAATCAACTCTTGCTTTCTTGCCTGACAGACTAACTACAGAGTTGTCAAATGTTAGCTGATTAGTTACAAAGCTGGAACAGTTTTCAAATAGAAACAGGACAAAACAAGCAACTATGTAAACAAATATCCAATTTAATATCAAATGAGCTCCACTGCACAGGCATCTACCCTAACACGACAGCTAAGCTGTCGAATAATAGGAATACGAGGCAATGTATAGCCAATGAATATCTGCACCTAGCAAACATGAAAAACCATAACCTAAGCCCAATAGCTAAACACAAATGACTCTAACCTTCATTTTGGTGGCTAGTTAGCTGGTTGTCTGTATGGCTAGCTACTGAAAGTGACAGCTGAGGTTGACGCTTCGTGTGTGCAGCCCAAATTTCCTGCTAGTTAGCTAGCTAGCTATATCAAGCAGCTTGGGTCGTATCCATATGAATTGCATCAGTAGAAACAAGAGTAAACAACCACCTAGTTAGCTGACTATATACAGCTATACCCTGGAATTATTTCCATGAAACAGAGAGCTATCATTCGAGCTCTACCGCTGATGTGCTTGCCTATACCATCCAAGTTATCATGACATGACAAGACTTGCTAATCTGAGAGCTATTTCCCAAGTTCCACAGCATCAAACATCGACAACACCAAACGTATATTTGCTGTTTACTTATTTCACCTACCTCAACATCATCACTACCTCATCACTACCTCGATTTGTCCAAATCCGTATCACCTATTTTCCAGTGAAAAGTCGTGTCATTTTGAGTAATGGAGGAAAAAAAAAACTTTCAAAGGTCAAATGACAGCATACCCTGTTTCTGGTTTCTGGTTGATGGCAACAGCTACATGAATGCGACAACAGGTTGTTACCAAGTACATTTTGCGATATTGACACAGATATTATTGTTAGAAAAACAAGGCTGTTCTCTGACACTATTGTCATTGAAAGAAAGGCTGTCGACTGCCGTTATGGGTTCTAAAGAGTTACATAGGAGCACATGGGAATTTGGGTGGAATGTTCTGTGGAATAACTGAAATTCCCACTGAAGAATGCTGTTTCTTAATGTCCACGAAACTATTTGAGAACATGACATTAAATAGAACCACGAGGAACCCTGTAGGAAACGTTATGCTGAAGATACTGAAATTCCAACAGAAGAACATTGTTTCTTAACGTTCTCAGAATAATTTGAGAACGTTACTTTAATTATAACCATGAGTAAACCTGTAATAAACATAATGTACTGAAATTCTTCCTACAGAAGAATGTTGTTTGTCAATATTCTCTCAACATTGCCAATTTCAAACCAGTTTCAGTAACCAATTCAAATTAAATTTACCAAACGTTCTGTTAAAGTAAAGAAAAAAATATGTACCAAGCAACTGTCCTACACTATTCCCAGAAAGTTGTGGGTTGGTTGGGTGCAAAATAACCAGGACAACAATACTCTCACCAAGATCTATGGAACATATGGTTCTCAGAACCTTATGTGCTAGCTGGGATATCTCTGTAGCCCCAGCTCTGAATTAGTAACTGTTCATTTAGTCAATAGCTTAGAAATCAAGGGTTCATCTTAGGGTCAAACCCTTGGGGCCCCCTATGAATTTCACATTTCTCAGTTTAATTGCGAGCCTCTGTCATATTTGTCTCCAATGTTGATCTTTCTTGTCAGAAGGCACAGTGTTTTTTGTTTGACTGCTGTGTTGAGTGATTTGGATTATGAAACTGACTGGGCCATGATGAAAGTTTGACCGGTGTTCCAGGTATGATCAGCATGTGGCTCTAGTCTACGTGGCTCCGGAGAATTCCTGGCCCATTGAGTGTTCTCTTGACCCATCCAACTGAGTTCTCACTAGCATTCTGGAGATATGAGTTTCCTTGGATGTGCTCATGAAGTGTACTGGACAGTGTATGCATAAATCATGGGACCATTCAGCCCAAACAATTCCTTTCGCTCAGACGCCGGGACCTCCAGCACGTTTGACTTTAATGGTTCAGCTGCAATTCTCCCACAGCTGGCAGGGACAACAGCTGAATATGACCCTCTATGGGGCGTTAAATGTAGACAGGTGGATGTTGGGTAAATGAAGAGGGAACATCTCTCCATTGCTGCTCTCATGCATGGAACCAGTGAACTGAACAGCAGTGCTCAGCTGAGTGTTTGTCATTAATATTGATATCAGCATTCAAAAGTGACATAAGACTATAAAAACTAACATATATCCAGGCCAAAGGCTCTGTTGAAAGGGTGTGGTGTAGAGTTTGAAATGCTAGTATGCTAGAAGAATGTGATGTTAGTGTGTTTGGTATGGAAGGCGACATTGGGTGCCTTGGTATGTAGAACCATGGGGTTATTGTTTGCACACAGGCTGATCATCATGTCAGTGCATCAGCTCAGTCTATTTATTTCTCTATCCCCCATCCTTTCTCACCAGAGGAGCTAAGTTCTGAACTTGCCTTGGAATGGAAATGCTTGGGCTTGGAGTTGCTGGAGATCAGAGGACAGCAGCAGCAGAGAACTAAAAGAGAGTCCCAGTCCGGGGAGTGGAGAACTGACACTTGGATGGCTTTCTCCCTCCTTTCTCCTCCAAGCTAAGCATGGGTTAGAGAAGGCAGCAGCACATACTAGAGCAGTGAAAACAGATGACGGATCTTCCCACCGCCTTCCCAACCGCTCGCCTCACCCAGTACTCGCACATTTCTGATCCCAAATCCCATGGACTGGAATAAGCAGGCTTCTCACAGGCTCCTTAAAATACAGTGTTCAAATGTTTTGCTCCACTCCTCGGATCACTTTGCTTTTCCTGTGTCGTAACCATAGAGATTATAGACTGTGAACTTACACCGTTTTGTTGAGTGTTATTCTTCCGACAGGGTGGGCAGCGCTCCAGTTCTTTTCTCTGGGCTGGTGAGAAAGGTGGATTTTTTAGATCATTGCTTGACTTAGCTAATTACAACCCTGTATTTATTAATTCAGAGTATAGCCCTTCTGCCGGCAACGATGCCTTCATCTCAAAGTCAACTGAAGGTTCTGGTACACTATGTGGCACATTATTCTATTTCCTAGAAAATATTGCTGTTCTTTAGATGTAACTCAGCGGTAGTCAAGCATGGTCCTCCACAAACAATAAGAAACAACAGAACAAACAAACTTTTTTTGGCTCAACAGACTAGCTCTTAGCGAAATACATCCAATGAAAACATTGACAGACGCTTTACCGTGCTAAAACAAGGGAATTGCTGTCACAGGACCTCTCTCTTTCTCTCTCTCGCTCTCCCTCTACCCACCACCCCCACTAGAAAGACTCGAGGTAGGGTCCCACAGTCAACAGTCGATTTGTTTTGCATTTCCTGCTTTACTTGTTCTGTTTGGATATGCAGGCCCGTGCTTTGATCTACCCACAGTTTGCAACACTGCTTACCCCTTGCTCATGGAGGGCTTTAGACATTCAAGACACTGCAGCTTCACAAGAGAACGACCTGACTATTTTTCCCATCTTCTCATTGCTTGTCCTCTGCCCGCTACGCTCTCACTGACTCGCTCATCCTCTTGTCTTGTCATCTTCTTGTCTTTCTTTTGTTGATAGTTATCTTCTTTCTTTAATCTGATCTCATCATGCCCCTCTTATTCCCTCTTTCACAACAATTTCTCCATCACCAAATCACACTGTCAATGATCAGACAAGTAAGCAACTCAAGTCTGAGCATGTCTCCTATTTCTAAAGGGGACACCGTGGCCCCCTTCTAAACCAATGAATCATTGGGATGATGTCATCCTATTTCACGCCGCTGAAAAGTACCCTGTCCCCTGATTGGAGGCACTCACCCGTGGTGGACTTGGTACTAAAAAGCAGTGAGGCCTCTTTAACATTTCAGAGTCCTACTTCTTCTCTGCCTAATGGCTTTTGATGTTCACTCAACACTATGCTGCAGCACCCGATGGCCCTGTGGTTTGATTTAGGCGCCATGCTGTGGGGGCAGAGAGAATATTAATATTTCATTAGCACCTTCCCTCCACCGATGAGGCATGTTGCGTACTGAATAGGCTGCCAGGAGTCAACCTTCGACTCGTTGCCTTCCAACAACACCCCTCCTTTCTCCACATGACAGTCTATACCCTGCCATGATAATCCATTTCAAACCTCAGGACAGTACAGTACACTACAGTTTAGTTTAGTAGAGTACATTATAGTAAAGTAGGATGCAATATAGTACATTATGCTGTACTATACTCTACTATACTACTATATCTGTACCAGTCTATGATTGGTTCAGATTTGGTGTGGTTCAGACCAGACCACGTCTGTACCAATCATAGACATCTATGTTTGGTTTAGATTTATTCCAGTCTGGACTGGCCTTGATTTCACCAAACATAGATCTCTCCGATTGGTTCAGAATTGGTTCTGTCCGTGGATGTTGAAATCAAGGCCAGTCCGGACAAAAAAAAGAAATCCACAAGACGTCGGCGTCAGTCTGTGCTTATTGGGTATGTTTCTCACAGGGGCAGGTCCCCACTGGGTCAAACGTTGTTTCACAGAGCCAGCTAATGTTTTGTATGAGCAACATTCCTTGACAGCAGCTGTGTTTACAGCCCGATTAGATCGATTGGGGAAAAGACGGCCAGAATCTTACTAATGACAGCATGTCCTCACCTCTGGCTTTCATCCCACCCCTATGCTGCGGTTTCAGCAGCGGCAACATTTGTCTCTCGTATTAAAGGCCCAGTGCAGACAGAAATGTGATTTCCCTTTATGTATACAGTACCAGTCAAAAGTTATGACACACCTACTCATTCAAGGGTTTTTCTTTATTTTTACTATTTTCTACATTGCACAATAATAGTGAAGACATCAAAACTATGAAATAATGTAGTGTAGTTGTAACCAAATGTAGTAACCAAAAAAGTGTTTAACAAATAAAAATATATTTTATATTTGAGCTTCTTCAAAGTAACCACCTTTTGCCTTGATGACAACTTTACATACTCTTGGCATTCTCTCAACCAGCTTCATGAGGTAATCACCTGGAATGCAGTTCAACGTTGAAAATAGTAAAAACAAAGAAAAACCATGGAATGAGTAAGTGTGTCCAAACTTTTGACGGTACTGTATATATATACTATGAGGTTGCAATAATACCGTGGAATTGGTGAATTATCATAATTGACTTTTCGTGTAAGAGCTGTTTGACAATAAATCTCAGCCTGTTTTGCTGGGATGGAGATGTGGCATACCTGGTGACATCACCAGGCAGTAAATTAGCTAATAGTTAAGAAAGAGAGTTCGACACCTCTCTGCCAATAACAGCTAGTTTTTAGTTTTCCCCTTCCCATTCAGTCCACTCCCAGTCCCTAGCCCTTATCAGCCTGAAAATGTAATCCTGGCACGTTTTGGCAAAAAGGTCAAATGTCCCAGTAGCTGATGTTTCACACAATACTTTGCAGTCAATGGGAAAATATGAGTGGCACAGGGTTGACATTTTATCAATAGATTGCAGTCAATACAGGGTTGACGTTTATCTCTAGTCTCTCCCACCTCCACCTCTCTCCACTTTCCTCCACAGACAGGATATTGACTCATAGACATGCTTTAAGGTTATTGACGCACAACTCAATACATTGCATTTAAGAAAAATGAGAGAGAGAGAGAGAGAGAGAGAGAGAGAGAGAGACGAGCTAAAGCACTTCTATGCTCACTTCGAGGCAAGCAAAACTGAGACATGCATGAGAGCATCAGCTGTTCCGGACAACGTGTTCACGGCCTCCGTAGCCGACGTGAGTAAGACCTTTAAACAGGTCAACATTCACAAGGCCGGGGGGCCAGACGGATTACCAGAACGTGTGCTCCTGGCCATGAGCTGACCAACTGGCAGATGTTTTCACTGACATTTTCAACATGTCCCTGATTGAGTCTGTAATAACAACATGTTTCAAGCAGACCACCATAGTACCTGTGCCCAAGAACACGAAGCCAACCTGCCGATATGACTACAGACCGGTAGCATTCACGTCTGTAGCCATGAAGTTCTTTGAAAGGCTGATAATGGCTCACATCAAAACTATTATCCCAGAACCCCTAGACCCACTCCAATTTGCATACCGCCCAAACAGATCCATAGATGATGCAATCTATATTGCACTGCAAACTCCCCTTTACCACCTGGACAAAAGGTACACCTACGTGAGAATGCACCATGGCACCCTCAAAACTCATCACTAAGCTAAGGATCCTGGAACTAAACACCTCACTCTGCAACTGGATCCTGGACTTCCTGAGGGGCTGCCCCCAGATGGTAAGGGTAGGTAGCAACACATATGCCAAGCTGATCCTCAACACTGGAGCCCCTCAGGGGTGCGTGCTCAGTCCCCTGCTGTACTCCCTGTTCACCCACAACTTCATGGCCAGGCACGACTCCAACACCATCATTAAGTTTGCAGACGACACAACAGTGGTAAGCCTGATCACTGACACCGACAAGACAGAGACCTGGCCGGGTGGTGCCAGAATAACAACCCATGCCTCAACATAACCAAGACTAAGGAGATGATTGTGGACTACAGGAAAAGGAGGACGCGGGCATGCCCCCATTCTCATTGACGGGGCTGTAGTGGAGCAGTTTGAGAGCTTCAAGTTCCTTGGTGTCCACATCACCAACAAACTAGAATGGTACAAACACACGAAGACCATTGTAAAGAGGGCATGACAAATCCTATTCCCCCTCAGGAAACTAAAAAGATTTGGCATGGGTCCTGAGATCCTCAAAAGGTTCTACAGCTGCAACATCGAGAGCATCCTAACTGATTGCATCACTGCCTGGTACGGCAACTGCTCGGCCTCTGACCGCAAGGCACGACAGAGGGTAGTGCGTACGGTCCAGTACATCACTGGGGCCAAGCTGTCTGCCATCCAGGATCTCTTCACCAGGCGGTGTCAGAGGAAGGCCCTAAAAATTGTCAAAGGTCCCAGCCACCCCAGTCATAAACTGTTCTGTCTACTACCACATGGCAAGCGGTACCAGAGTGCCAAGTCTAGGACAAAAGGCTTCTCAACAGTTTTTACCGCCAAGCCATAAGACTCCTGAACAGGTAATCGAATGGCTACCCGGACTATTTGCATTGTGCCCCCCCCAACCCCTCTTTTAAGCTGCTGCTACTCTCTATTTATCTCTCTATTTATCATATAGGTATAGTCACTTTAACTGACCATTCATGTACATACGACCTCAATTAGCCCGACTACACGGTGACCCCGCATATTGGCTACCCGGACTATGTGCATTGTGTCCAACCCACCACCCGCCAACCCTTCTTTTATGCTACAGCTACTCTCTGTTTATCATGTATGCATAGTCACTTTAACCATACCTATATGGGTGGCAGAGTAGCCTAGTGGTTAGAGCGTTGGACTAGTAACCGAAAGGTTGCAAGTTCAAATCCCTGATCTGACAAGGTACAAATCTGTCGTTCTGCACCTGAACAGGCAGTTAACCCACTGTTCCTAGGCCGTCATTGAAAATAAGAATTTGTTCTTAACTGACTTGCCTAGTAAAATTAAATAAAAATCAAATGTACTACCTCAATTAGCCGACTAAATGGTGCCTGTATATAACCTCGCTACTGTATATAGCCTCCCTACTGTATATAGCCTCCCTACTGTATATAGCCTCTCTACTGTATATAGCCTCTCTACTGTATATAGCCTCCCTACTGTATATAGCCTCCCTACTGTATATAGCCTCTCTAATGTATATAGCCTCCCTACTGTATATAGCCTCTCTACTGTATATAGCCTCCCTACTGTATATAGCCTCTTTACTGTATATAGCCTCTCTAATGTATATAGCCTCTCTACTGTATATAGCCTCTCTACTGTATATAGCCTCCCTACTGTATATAGCCTCTCTACTGTATATAGCCTCTCTACTGTATATAGCCTCCCTACTGTATATAGCCTCTCTAATGTATATAGCCTCTCTACTGTATATAGCCTCTCTACTGTATATAGCCTCTCTACTGTATATAGCCTCTCTAATGTATATAGCCTCTCTACTGTATATAGCTTCCCTAGTCTTATTTTTCACTTTCTTTTTGCTGTATTTTTTTTATTTTCTAACTTATCTATTGTTCACCTAATACTTTTTTTAACTTAAGAATTGCACTGTTGGTTAGGGCCTATAAGTAAGCATTATCACTGTAAGGTCTACATCTGTTGTATTCGGTGTACGTGACAAATAAACTTTGATTTGATTTAATTGGATGATGTTTGAGAGGCTTCCATTAAAGAACCCCCTCTGTGTTCCGTTAGACAGGTAACTCTTTATCCACATTAGAGCAGGGGGTGTAAAGCCATAACATTTCCCTTTTTCCAGCAGCAGACTATGATCAAAATTGTCAAAAGCTGCACTGAAGTCTAACAAAACAGCTCCCACAATCATTTTATCAGCAATTTCTCTCAGTCATTTGTGTAAGTGCTGTGTTTTTTGAGTGTCCTTCTCTACATGCTGGCTGAAAATTTGTTGTCAATTTGTTTACTAAGAAATAACAATGTATCTGGTCAAACACCATTTTTTTCCAGAAGTTTACGAAGAGTTGGTAACAGGCTGATTTGAGTCAGTAAAGGTGGCTTTACTATTCTTGGGTAGCGGGATGACTTTAGCTTCCCTCCAGGCCTGAGGGCACATGCTCTCTAGTATGCTTGAATTGAAGATGTGACAAATAGGAGGACAAAATTGTTAACTATTATCCTCAGTAATTTTCCATCCAGATTGTCAGACCCCGGTGACTTGTCATTCTTGTTAGACAACAATCATTTTTCCCACCTCTTCCACACTGACTTTTACGGAATTCAAAAGTACAATTCTTATCTTTCATAATTTGTCCAGAGATACTTGGATGTCTAGTGTCAGCGTTTGTTTCTGGCATGTCATCCCTAAGGTTTGATTATCTTGCCAACTAAAAAGTAATTAAAGTAGTTGACAATATCAGTGGGTTTTGTGATAAAATGAGTCATCTGATTCAATGAATGATGGAGCCGAGTTGGCTTTTAACTATCATTCTTTATACAATTTATCTTTGTTTCATAGTGTAGTTTATTATAGCTTAGTCACATGATTTCTTAATTTGCAGTACGTTTGCCAATCAGTTGGGCTGCCAGACTGTCACGTTCTGACCTTAGTTCTTTTGTTATATCTTTGTATTAGTATGGTCAGGGTGTGAGTTGGGTGGGTTGTCTATGTTCCTTTTTCTATGTTTTGGGATTTCTGTGTTTGTCCTGGTATGGTTCTCAATCAGAGGCAGCTGTCATTCGTTGTCCCTGATTGAGAACCATACTTAGGTAGCCTGGTTTCACTTTTGAGTTGTGAGTGATTGTTTCCTGTGTCTGTACCATACGGGTCTGTTTCGATATTTCGTTTGTTCATTCACATTGTTATTTTGTATTTTTGTAGTGTTCAGTTTTATATATTAAAATGGACACTTACCACGCTGAAAATTGGTCCGCCCTCTCTTACTCCTCGTCAGAAGAAGAGGAGAGTCGTTACACAGACGTATTCATTGGGGGTCATAGGGCCCGTTTCCAAGGGTTAAGAAAGAAAGCAAACCCACAAATGAACTTTTAACAAGGCACACCTGTTAATTGAAATGCATTCCAGGTGACTACAGTACCTCATGGTGCCAGTTGAGAGAATGCCAAGAGTGTGCAAAGCTACATTGAAGAATCTAAAATGTAAAATCTATTTTGATTTGTTTAACACTTTTTGTTACTGCATGATTCCACATGTGTTATTCCATAGTTTTGATGTCTTCACTATAATTCTACAGTGTAGAGAATAGTAAAAAAAGAAAAAAGAACCCCTTGAATGAGCAGGTGTGTCTAAACTTTTGACTGACTGGTACTGTACATATGTTACTTCTAATAATAATAATAATAATAATCCAATTTCACACAAGTGTGTATTTATGTACACGTGTGAATTGGAAATGTTCTTTTGCTAATCCCAACTCCTCCAGAGACACCGTCGGAGAGTGGAGTCACGGCCAGGGTCTGCATACTTATCTCTCGTCTCAGAGTTTTGGGTGGCAAAATTAAAGCCGGTGGGCTGTTTATTGTGTGTGTGTGTGTGTGTGTGTGTGTGTGTGTGTGTGTGTGTGTGTGTGTGTGTGTGTGTGTGTGTGTGTGTGTGTGTGTGTGTGTGTGTGTGTGTGTGTGTGTGTGTGTGTGTGTGTGTGTGTGTGTGTGTGTGTGTGTGTGTGTGTGTGAATTCCACTCCCTCACAGAATGTGCATGGCAGATACTGGCACTCTGTACAGTTCAACGGCCTCTCCCAAATCCCTGTCCCCACTCCCTCCCCAACTTACATGTCCCCTCCCTCCTTTAAAAAATGCCATTGCATCTACGTGGCTCTCCAGTATCCAACATTTTGGCACAGATAGCTTGGCTCAGGTCCGAAACCGGAACATAGGCACACCGTAGGCCGAGAACGAATAGTCTGTTGAAGCCTTGTGGCTTCATAACAGCATACTTTTCAGCATAGAGCTTTTCGGATAGGGCTCCGAGAGTGCATTCCTTGTAATTAATAAGGCAAGTGCGTGTTCCAATTTGTAGTATTCGAAAGGTGGCATGGTAAAAGGGCGGCTCGGTGAAATGGCACCCAAGCATTATGAAGTTCTGTCTTGTTGTTTAATACCGCACCAGTGGAACAGTGAAAGAGCATGAGTGAAATACATGTCGTAGTTATAAACGAGTGAAATTCATCTGGTTTCTTTGATATGTCTCACACTAGTTTAGTATGTTAATATTTCCATGGTATAGTGGGTGCCAGTGTCCACACAAAGGCTAACAAGGTGATCTGGGCTACATGTGAATGCATGTCCGATTTGCTACTCATGGATTCACTGATATGGACCGAGTTGTTTTACATGAGGAAGATATCCCTCATCCTCCCTTTGACAACGTTTAATGACAGGAATATATTGGATGTGCCCACTTTGATAGCTTGTGGCTCAAAGTGATCAACATCACTGAAGACCTAAACTCAGGAAAAAAAAAGAAATGTTCTCTCACTGTCAACTGCGTTTATTTTCAGCAAACTTAACATGTGTAAATATTTGTATGAATATAAGAAGATTCAACAACTGAGACATAAACGGAACAAGTTCCATAGACATGTGACTAACAGAAATGGAATAATGTGTCCCTGACAAAGGGGGGGGGGTCAATATCAAAAGTAACCGTCAGTATCTGGTGTGGCAACCTAATGTGTCCCTGACAAAGGGGGGGGGGGGGGTCAATATCAAAAGTAACCGTCAGTAATATCAAAAATAACCGTCAACCAGCTGCACTAAGTTTTCATAACTGTGACCTTAATTGCCTACCGTCTGTAAGCTGTTAGTGTCTTAACGACCGTTCCACAGGTGCATATTCATTCCATTGTTTATGATTCATTGAACAAGCATGGGGAACTGTGTTTAATCCCTTTACACTGAAGATCTGTGAAGTAATTTGCTATTTTACCAATTATCTTTAAAATACAGGGTCCTTAAAAAGGGGCGTTTCTTTTTTTGCTGAGTTTTGTTTGTCTAGTCTATACATTTTTTTTAAAGAAACTGAAAGGCAATCCTCCAAATGTCATGAATATATCATGGGATCATAATATTATGCATTTGATCTTGGTTGAAGCATGTGGTTTCATAGTAAGACATTTGGTTGAATTCATCTTGGTTTCATCCTCAACCAAGGTTACAGCAAATCTGAAGCGGAAACAGAATCAAACACACCACAGATACATTTTGATCTGGATGAAACGATAGCATGCAACATATTCTGCAATTATTCACACTTCATAAACCTTGTTGGTTGAAGGTTGTCATTTTCTGTTTCACAATTATGACTAGTCTCTTTTAATCCTTCTCCAGTTTAAAATAAGTTTCTGTTGCATAACGTTATGACATTGTTATTTCTTATAAAGGCCTCATGTTTGTGGTTAAAAGACATGTCCTTCATTAAAAATGCATTGCTCAGCACATAAGTGCCTCCACTACCCAGTGCTGTCTGGATGGATTTGTTTGTCCATAGTCCATAAACAGAATGACAGAAAAAAGGCTTTCATGTATGCCACACCTTGTTAAATTCACCAGAACCCTCATCTTTTAATTAAGAGCAGACTTTGTTACATTCACCAGAACCCTAATCTTTTAATTAACAGCGGACTTTGAGTTGAACCTTTGCTTAACTTTACATTTATGGGAACAGGAGTGTTTGAGTTCCAGCCCATATCAGGCTTGGTGCTGGTTGACAGCTTGGGGTCTGGTACCACACACACACACACACACACACACACACACACACACACACACACACACACACACACACACACACACACACACACACACACACACACACACACACACACACACACACACACACACACACACACACACACATGCCGTCATCCCTATTACACGCTGGGGTTTTGCTGTGGCCAAGGCATGGCTGATTTGAGTAATGACACAGTGGTGGTATCTGCAGCTTGCCAAGTGTCCACAAAAACACTGCTCTAGAAGTTATAAGGGATGCACACATATACGCACTGAAGATGACAGTATGTACAGGCCAACATCGAGTACACCATTTAGTATTGTACTAGGATCCACTGTTGTGAATGCAGCCGCTACTCCAAACAGGAACAAAACAACACTTCACAAGCAAACAAAAGTCTACATCATAAACTAAACAACGCATCAAAAACAACACTTCACAACAAAACAATAGTCTACATCATAAACAAAACATCATAAACAAAACAACAAAACAATATTCTACACCTAAACAAAACATCACAACAAAACAACACATCATAAACAACACTTCACAAGAAAACAATAGTCTACATCATAAACAAAACAACATCTCACAACAAAACAACAACAAAAAAAGTCTAAATCATAAACAAAACAACACATCACAACAAAACAACGGATCACAGCAAAACAACACATCATAAACAACACATAACAACGAAACATCACATCAAACGAATAGTCTACATCATAAACAAAACATGACAACAAAACTACACATCATAAACAAACACATCACAACACACAACACATCATAAACAAAACATATCACAACAAAACAATAGTCTACATCATAAACAAAACAACACATCACAACAAAACATCACAACAAAACAAAACAAAACTCTCAAGAAGTTAAAGAGAAATGTTATGTACAACCTATCAAAAAGCAGGAGATATGTGTAGAGGTAAGATCAGGGATAATGCCCCCGCGCATTAAAAAAAGATGGCATTGTACCAATCGGAAGTTTACATACACCTTAGTCAATTACATTTAAACTCAGTTTTTCACAATTCCTGACATTTAATCCTAGTAAAAATGTCCTGTCTTAGGTCAGTTAGTATCACCACTTTATTTTAAGAATGTGAAATGTTAGAATAACAGCAGAGAAAATAATTTATTTCAACTTTAAATGATTTTATCACATTCGCAGTGGGTCAGAAGTTTACATACACTCAATTAGTATTTGGTAGCATTGCCTTTGAATTGTTAATCTTCGGTCAAACATTTCTTGTAGCCTTCCACAAGCTTCCCACAATAAGTTGGGTGAATTTTGTCCCATTACTCCTGACAGAGCTGGTGTAACTGAATCAGGGTTGAAAGGACTCCTTGGACGCACACACTTTTCCAGTTCTGCACACACATTTTCTATTGGATTGTGGTCAGGGCTTTGTGATTGCCAATGCAATACATTGACTTTGTTGTCCTTAAGCCATTTTGCCACAAGAATGCTTGGGGTTATTGTCCATTTGGAAGACCCATTTGCGACCAAGCTTTAACTTCCGGACTGATGTCTTGACATGTTGCATCAATATAGCCACAAAAATTTTCCAGCCTCATGATCCCATCTATTTTGTGAAGTGCACCAGTCCCTCCTGCAGCAAAGCACCCCCACAACATGATGCTTCCACCTCCGTGCTTTATGTTTGGGATGGTGTCCTTTGGCTTGCAAGCCTCCCCCTTTTTCCTCCAATCATAATGATGTTCATTATGGCCAAACAGTTATATTTTTGTTTCATCAGAACAGAGGATGTTTCTCGAAAAAGTATGATCTTTGTCCCCATGTGTAGTTGCAATCTGTAGTCTGGCTTTTTTTATGGCGGTTTTGGAGCAGTGGCTTCTTCCTTGCTGAGCGGCCTTTCAGGTTATGCCGATTTTGGACTCGTTTTACTGTGGTTATAGATACTTGTGTGCCTGTTTCCTCCAGCATCTTCACAAGGTCCTTTGCTGTTGCTCTTGGATTGAGGTGAACTTTTTGCACCAAAGTATGTTCGTCTCTAGGAGACAGAACGGGTTTCCTTCCTGAGCGGTATGGGTGGTCTCATGGTGTTTATACTTGCCTACTATGGTTTGTACAGATGAACGTTGTACCTTCAGGCGTTTGGAAATTGCTCCCAAGGATGAACCAGACTTGATGTCTCCATTTTTTTCTGAGGTCTTGACTGATTTCTTTTGATTTTCCCATGATGTCAAGCAAAGAGGCACTGAATTTGAAGGTAGGCCTTGAAAAACATCCACAGGTCCACCTCCAATTGACTCAGATGATGTCAATTAGCCTCTCTTAAGCTTCTAAATCCATGACATCATTGAACAGTTTTCCAAGCTGTTTAAAATCACAGTCAACTTCTGACCCACTGGAATTGTGATGCAGTGAATTATAAGTGAAGTAATCTGTCTGTAAACAATTGTTGGAAAAATTACTTGTGTCATACAGGAAAAAGATGTCCTAACCTAACCGACTTGCCAAAACTATGTTTTTTTAACAAGACATTTGTGGAGTGGTTGAAAAACATATTTCAATGGCTCCAACCTAAGTGTATATAAACTTCCGACATCAACTGTATATATAGATTGATAGATGTGACTAGTTTCAGGAAAATAGGCGTATGTCGTGGGCCACTACTTCACAGAAGCATCATTTGAACGTCATAATTGTTTTATCAAAATGACCTTTTTGAAACATGTATAACAAATAACAAACTTGTTAGACATCTGTAAAGATGAATACAATTGTTAAATTACGATCCAAGTTGGTTGAGCCATGGAAAAAAGCCATCAACCTTCCCGCTAGCCGTGTTTGGCTGAGATAATGAGTGGGCTGGACATGCCGAGAGATGAGTTCTGATTGGACTGACATGTAACCTGCTTTTGTTTATAATATGAGCTGGACAGTATGTGTTGTTAATCTTTTCTAACATGGCTTTTTTCAATAATATCAGTAGAAATGCTTAAGTTTTGCTCTCCACTTTCTGGAGGTCCGAGTTTTATAATCAGTGGAATTAGAGTATGATAGCTAAGGAGATGGAGAAAAGTCTGGTGTTTGATGGCAATTGTGCAGACGGAGTTGAAAAGAGAATACACAGATGGCGCCGGATTACCCAAACCAAGGGCAACCATGGTATCAATGACCAAAAGGGAGAAGTGTCCATCCATGTATATGGGTAAGCGAGTCCAGCTAGCCTCATTTCAAGTTAAAGTTGCTACCTAGCTAATTAACATTACATGTATGATCTGCGTGGTAATATTATTCGTATCTCAGAGCCATTTGCATTGCTAGTTATAGCCTAACGTTAGCTAGCTAACATTGAACCTGGTTGGTTAGTAAGTGTCAATGATTGCTTTAGCAGTATCCTTAGGGTCATTGTTCTGCTGGAAGGTGAACCTCCGTCCCAGTCTCAAATCTCTGTAAGACTGAAACAGGTATCCCTCAAAAACGTCCTTGTATTTAGCACCATCCATCATTCCTTCAATTCTGACCAGTTTTCCAGTCCCTGCCGATGAAAAACATCCCCACAGCATGATGCTGCCACCTCGATGCTTCACTGGGGATGGTGATCTCAGGGTGATGAGAGGTGTTGGGTTTGCGCCAGACATAGCATTTTCCTTGAAGACCAAAAAGCTCCATTTTAGTCTCATCTGACCAGAGTACCTTCTTCCAGATGTTTGAGTCTCCCACATGCCTTTTGGCGAACACCAAACGTGCTTGCTTATTTTTTTCTTCAAGCAATAGATTTTTTTCCTGGCTATTATTCTGTAAAGCCCAGCTCTGTGGAGTGTACGGCTTAAAGTGGTCCTATGGACAGATACTCCAATCTCCGCTGTGGAACTTTGCAGCTCCTTCTGGATTATCTTTGGTCTCTTTGTTGTCTCTCTGATTAATGCCCTCCTTGCCTGGTCTGTGAGTTTTGGTGGACAGCCCTCTCTTGGCAGGTTTGTTGTGGCGCCATATTCTTTAATTTTTTTAATAATGGATTTAATGGTGCTCCGTGGGATGTTCAAAGTTTTAGATATTTTTTTGAACCCAACCCTGATCTGCACTTCTCCCCAACTTTGTCCATGACCTGTTTGGAGAGCTCCTTGGTCTTCATGGTGATGCTTGCTTAGTGGCGCCCCTTGCTTAGTGGTGCTGCAGACTCTGGGGATTTCAGAACAGTTTTATATATACTGAGATCATGTGACAGGTCATTTGACACTTATATTGCACACATGTGGACTTTATTTAACTAATTATGTGACTTCTGAAGGTATTTCTGTGCACCAGATCTTACTTAGGGGCTTTGTAGCAAGGGGGGTGAATACGTATGCATGCACCAGTTTTCCGTTTATTTTTATTTTTTGAAACAAGTATTTTTTTTTTCATTTCACTTCACCAATTTGGACTACTTTGTGTATGTATATTACATTAAATAAAATACATTTAAATTAAACATTGCAATGCAACAAAAATTGAATAACGCCAAGGGGGATGAATACTTTTGCAAGGCACTGTACCTGCAGATTCATGAAGGTTAGTATCATTATGAGGTGTGATTATGGGTTGTTGTTTAACTAGCTAGCTACATGTCAAAACAAAAACTCCACTATGCAAGTAACTATTTCAATAGAATGTTTTGTTATGCAGGTGAATGAGGACCCAAAAGCGACTTGGCGAAAACAGAGTTTTTAATCCAGTAAAGTTACTTTACAAACAAAAGGCATAATACTACTCGTAATGACGAGAACAGACTGGAGACTTGATCAAGAACTGCAGGTTGCCTCGGGAAGGCACTTGAACGTAGCAGACTCAGACACCTGCTCACCACGCAGCATCTGAGGGAAACACGACACGACAGGGCAATACATAGACACAGCACGGTGAATAATAGACAAGGATCCGACAGGACAGGAACGGAAAACAAGGGAAGAAATAGGGACTCTAATCAGGGGAAAAGATAAGGAACAGGTGTGGGAAGACTAAATGATGATTAGGGGAATAGGAACAGCTGGGAGCAGGAACGGAACGATAGAGAGAGGAGAGAGAGGGAGGGGGGAGAGAGAGGGATAGAAAAAGGGAACGAACCTAATAAGACCAGCAGGGGGAAACGAACAGAAGGGAAAGCATAATGACAAGACAATCTAAGACAAAACATGACATGTTTATGATGTCATTGCGACAACTGTTGATAAACATAGCCAGAGCAAACTAACTACCAGCTATCTCCTCCGATTTCAGAGCACTCTCGTCTGAGTGTGCCAGAGCGAAGAATAACTGACACATTTACGAACGCTCAACACCCGTTTAATATGGTTGATGGCATTTAACGTTGTCAAAAAAGTGCAATTAAATTGTTGCCAGCAGCACAGTTTCAGTCACCAATGCTCTGGATAACATAAAAAAGAGCATAACCAGCTCTGCTAGGTTGAGTAAAATGGTCAGAATCATCTGTTCTCTCATTTATGTCTGGAAGTAGCAAGCAAACTAGCCAACATTAGCCAGTTAGATTTGGTTGCTTGACTGCTCTTTTTAGATCAGAATGCTCGGATCAATCCTACTTTTTGGCCAGAGTGTCCAGTTTGCGCTGCGAGAGCAAAATGCTCTGAATTTACATACGGCCAATCTGACAACGTTGTGAGTTTACAACGCCCAAAGCAGATTAAACCAGATTAAATTTACGAACACACCCGTAGTATAAACCAGCCTTTAGTCTTGAAATATTTGTTTGTTTAGTAAATAGCCTCACATGTGAATCCTTAAAGAGATGGGTGGGGCTAAAGGTTAATAGGGGGTGAATGGGTCAAAGAAGAGCTCTCCAGTAGGTTCCAAACATTCAAGGGCCATTTTCTCAAAAGTGAGGTTACAAGTTCATCAACTTTCAAAGCAGAAATACTTTCCAATTTTTCCTGAACTGTAGCACATGATATCCACTTTTCTAACTCTGAGTCATTTACTTTTATCCAATGTAAAAAAACACCATTTCAAATTTTGCTACATCATCCGGTCGGTCCCATATGTCTTACAAACCTACATTCTTTCTTGGGGCCCGACCTCGTTGAAATGCCTTTTCTTTCCCATTTCATTTATTTGTATTTATTCAACTGTATTTTTTTATTTTTTATTTTGCTGCTTGAAGGTTATTGTTATTTCTTGGATAACATATATTATAATGTTGATATTTATAATTCTTTGTATGTTGTGTGCACTGCACAGTACACTGGAGGAATAATTGTAATTTTCATTAAATGTGTCAATTGGTCCCTGAGGGATCAGTCGTCAAATGGCGATGTGACACAAGCATTCATACAGTGATATTTGAGCATGAACTAACACACATCTATGGCTATGTCACGCCCTGGTCATTGTATTTTGTGTTTTTGTTATATGTTTGGGTAGGCCAGGGTGTGACATGGGTTTATATGATGTTTTTCGTATTGGGGTTTGTAGTATTTGGGATCGCGGCTAATTAGGGGTGTTGTTAGGCTTGGCTGCCTGAGGCGATTCTCAATTGGAGTCAGGTGCTTTTCGTTGTCTCTGATTGGGAACCGTATTTAGGTAGACTGAGTTTGCTTTGTATTTTGTGGGTGTTTGTTCCTGTCTCTGTGTTGTATTCACCAGATAGGCTGTAATTAGTTTCTCGTTTCGTTTGTTGTTTTCGTATTTCAGTTATTTCATGTACCGTCTTATCATTCATTAAAGTCATGAGTAACCTACACGCTGCATTTCTGTCTGACTCTCTTCTTACAACAGACGAACGTCGTTACATAAACACCCACCACTCACAGACCGAGCAGCGTGTGAACTGGCAGGAGCTAAAGGACGACGTTATGGACAGCAGAAGCATGGAGTATACGACGTGGGAGGAAATCGACAGGTGGGCGGCTGACCCAGAGGGAGTGCAGGCGCCGGCCTGGGATTCGCTTCAGCAGTGCGAAGAGGGCTACAGGCTAATGGAGTCAAAAAGGAAAACACGGCGACGCAGAGCGAAAACCGAAAGTAATGGGGGAGAGTGCAGAGAGAGAGTGGCTGAGTCAGGAGTCAGTCCTGAGCCTACTCTCCCTGTTAATCGTGAAGAGCACTTGCAGTGGGAGAGGCTGCACCACTTGGAGATTTGGACATGGGAGGAGGAATTAGACGGAAAAGGACCTTGGGCGCAGCCGGGAGAATATCGCCGTCCCAAGGATGAAATAGACACAGCTAAAGCGGAGAGGCGCAGGTATGAGGAGGCAGCACGGCTGGGGGGGGCTAGAAGGGAGAATAGTTATGCCAGGGCGGAGACCTGCGCAAACTCCCTGTGCTCACCGTTGGGCTAGAGAGACCGGGCAGGCACCGTGTTATGCTATGGAGTGCACGGTGTTTCCAGTGCGGGTGCAGAGCCAGGTGCGGCACATACCAGCCCTTCCTATTGGCCGGGCTAGAGTGGGCATCGAGCCAGGTAAGCTTGGGCAGGCTCGGTGCTCAAGAGCTCCAGTGCGCCTGCACGGTCCGGTCTATCCAGAGCCACCTCTACACACCAGTCCTCCGGTAGCAGCTCCCCGCACCAGGCTTCCTGTGCGTGTCCTCGATCCAGTACCACCAGTTCCAGCACCACGCACCAGGCCTCCAGTGCGCCTCGCCTGTTTAGCACAGCCAGAGCCTTTCTCCTCTCCTGCGCTGCCAGAGTCTCCAGTCTGCCCAGCGCCGCCAGTGCTCCCAGTCGGCCCAGCGCGGCCAGTGCTCCCAGTCGGCCCAGGGCGGCCAGTGCTCCCAGTCGGCCCAGCGCGGCCAGTGCTCCCAGTCTGCCCAGCGCGGCCAGTGCTCCCAGTCTGCCCAGCGCGGCCAGTGCTCCCAGTCTGCCCAGAGCGGCCAGTGCTCCCAGTCTGCCCAGCGCGGCCAGTGCTCCCAGTCTGCCCAGCATGGCCAGTGCTCCCAGTCTGCCCAGCGCCGCCAGTGCTCCCAGTCTGCCCAGCGTCGCCAGTGCTCCCAGTCTGCCCAGAGCGGCCAGTGCTCCCAGTCTGTCCAGCGCGGCCAGTGCTCCCAGTCTGCCCAGCATGGCCAGTGCTCCCAGTCTGCCCAGCGCCGCCAGTGCTCCCAGTCTGCCCAGCGCCGCCAGTGCTCCCAGTCTGCCCAGCGTCGCCAGTGCTCCCAGTCTGCCCAGCGCCGCCAGTCTGCCCAGCGCCGCCAGTGCCGCCAGTCAGCCCAGCGCTGCCCGACAACCAGTCTCTTCCAGATCTGCCCGACAACCAGTCTCTTCCAGATCTGCCCGACAACCGGTCTCTTCCAGATCTGCTCAACAACCAGTCTCTTCCAGATCTGCCAGCCAGCCAGGATTTACCGGAGCCTACTACCTGTCTGAGCTTCATCTCAGTACTGGGCTTCCTCTCAGTACTGGGCTTCCCCTCAGTACTGGGCTTCCCCTCAGTACCGGGCTTCCCCTCAGTCCCGGGCTGCTTCGGTCCCGAGCTGCCCCTCTGTCCCGGGCTGTCCCTCTGTCCCGAGATGCCCCTCTGTCCTGAGATGCCCCTCTGTCCCGAGCTGCCCCTCTGTCACGAGCTGCTCCTCAGTTATGTGGGGATCAGGGTGAGGACTATTAGGCCATGGTCGGCGGAGAAGGTGGATTATCCCAGGACGCGAAGGGGAGGAAATAGGACATTTATGGAGTGGGGTCCACGTCCCGAGCCAGAACCGCCACCATGGACAGACGCTCACCCGGACCCTCCCTATGCTCTTGAGGTGCGTCCGGGAGTCCGCACCTTAGGGGGGGGGTTCTGTCACGCCCTGGTCATTGTATTTTGTGTTTTTGTTATATGTTTGGGTAGGCCAGGTTGTGACATGGGTTTATATGTTGTTTTTCGTATTGGGGTTTGTAGTATTTGGGATCGCGGCTAATTAGGGGTGTTGTTAGGCTTGGCTGACTGAGGCGATTCTCAATTGCAGTCAGGTGCTTTTCGTTGTCTCTGATTGGGAACCGTATTTAGGTAGCCTGAGTTCGCTTTGTATTTTGTGGGTGTTTATTCCTGTCTCTGTGTTGTATTCACCAGATAGGCTGTAATTAGTTTCTCGTTTCGTTTGTTGTTTTCGTACTTCAGTTATTTCATGTACCGTCTTATCATTCATTAAAGTCATGAGTAACCTACACGCTGCATTTCGGTCTGACTCTCTTCTTACAACAGACGAACGTCGTTACAGTCTACTGTTAAATACTACTATTAATAGTACTATTAAATGCTGGAATGTTCTACGTCTACTGATGCTACTATTAATCACATTTCAGGGAAGACCCAGATGCAGACAATATCAAAGTAACAAAAGTTTTTTACTAGAACAGGGGTCAGGCAAAATGACAGGTCAGACCTTGATGACAGGTCAAGGTCAGTAATCCAGGAGGTTTTATTGATTTATTTTACCAGGCAAGTCAGTTATTATTACAACAAATTATTATTTTCAATGAGTGGGTTAACTGCCTGTACAGGGGCAGAATGACAGATTTGTACCTTGTCAAATCGGGGGTTTGAACTTGCAACCTTCTCAGTTACTAGTCCAACGCTCTAACCACTAGGCTACCCTGCCGGCCCAAAGGTACAGAACGGCAGGCAGTCTTGGGGTCAGGGTAGGCAGAGGTCAATAAACCAGGGTGGTGTGACAAGGTACAGAACGACAGGCTCATGGTCAGGGCAGGCAGAATGGCCAAAACCGGGAAAACTAAAAAACAGGAACTAGAACAAGACAGCAGCAAAGGGAAAAACGTGGTAGACAAACTAAACAAAATGGCAACAGATAAACAGAGAACACAGGTATAAATACACTGGGGATAATGGGGAAGATGGGCGACACCTGGAAGGGGGTGGAGACAAGCACGAAGACCGGTGAAACAGATCAGGGTGTGACACTATTAAATGATGGAATGTTCCATGTCTACTGTTGCTCCGTGATACATCAGGTGAAACTGCAATTGAGGTACGTATGTTAGGTAGTTGACACCTGGCCAACGTGCGGCTACATGTGTGCACACACACACACACACACACACACACACACACACACACACACACACACACACACACACACACACACACACACACACACACACACACACACACACACACACACACACACACACACACACACACACACACACACACACACACACACACACACACGGGACCTGGCTAGCCTCCATAGCAGCAGCAGCCTACTGATTTTAAAGAAACCACACACTCAATGACAAAAGCTTACGCTGACATGTTTTGGTTCGGGCAGAAGTTACCTTTAGTTGTTAAATAAATATATTTTTATTGTATATATTTTTTACATCTGGTCTTTCAATGCCGTTGATTTTATTGGACTATGAATGGAGGTGGAGATAGGCACCATTTAGGTTTCAACACAAAAGGTTGAAATCATTGGACTCTCGAGACATACAGCTAATATGACCCATATTCTGTGAAATGGAATTAGGATGTTATTACTGTTCTCTATAAATACACTTCACGGGAATGTTGGCGGGTTCTGGGGAAAATATACTTGTTTGGTTTCTCAGTATCGCCTAATTTAGAGTCATGAATGCTTAAACTAAGTTTCACTGAAGGCCTCAAATGTTCATTTCTGAACACACTGTATTATTTAAATGTTTGTGCGAAGACAAGTATTGCTCAAAAGGAACTACCATTCTGAGAACTAAGAATGGCATAATTTTCAACACCGTTCTTTTGAAATACTATTGTTGAAATGCAAAATATTTCAGATCAGTGACACATCAATCATACATTGAGAAATATTGCTTTCATGAGTGAATGATATCTTCTGATATCTGTGAAAAATAAACTAATACACGAATACACTGACACACACACCACCCCACACCACCCCACACCACCCCACACCACCCCACACCACCCCACACCACCCCCACCACCCCACACCCCACACCACCCCACACCACCCCACACCACCCCACACCCCACACCACCCCACCCCCCACACCACCCCCACCACCCCACACCACCCCACACCCCCCCCCCACCACCCCACACCACCCCACACCACCCCACACCACCCCACCCCACCCCCCCACACCACCCCCCACCACCACCCCCACACCACCCCCACCACCCCACCACCCCCACACCCCCCACCACCACCACACCACCCCACCCACCCCACACCACCCCACACCACACCACCCCACCACCCCACACCACCCACCCCACACCACCCCCACCCCACACCCCCACACCACCCCACACCCCACACCACCCCACACCCACACCACCCCCACCACCCCACACCCCACACCACCCCACACCCCACACCACCCACACCCCACACCACCCCACCACCCCACACCACCCCACCACCCCACCCCACACCACCCCCACCACCCCACACCACACACCCCCACCCCACACCACCCCCCACCACCCCACCCCACACCACCCCACACCCCACACCACCCACACCACCCCCACCCCACACCACCCCACACCCCACCCCACACCACCCCCACCCCACACCACCCCACACCCCACACCCACCCCCACCCCACCACCCCACCACCCACCCCACACCACCCCACCACCCCACCACCCCACCCCCACCACCCACACCCACCCACCCACACCACCCCACCACCCACCCCACCACCCCACACCACCCCCCCACCCCACACCCCCACCCCCACACCACCCCACACCACCCACACCACCCCCACCCCCACCCCACCACCCCACCACCCCACCCCCACCACCCACCCCACACCACCCCACACCACACCCCCACCCCACACCACCCACCCCCCCACCCACCCCCACCCCCACACCCCACACCCCACCCCCACCACCCCACCCCACACCCCCACCCCACACCCCACACCACCCCACACCCCCACCCCACCACCCCACACCCCCACCACCCCACCCCCCACCCCACACCACCCCACACACCCCACCACCCCCACCCCCCACCACCCCACACCCCCACCACCCACCACCCCACCCCACCCACACCCCACACCACCCCCACCACCACCCCACACCCCCACACCACCCCACCCCACCACCCACACCACCCCACACCCCCACCCCACACCACCCACACCACCCCACCACCCCCCACACCCACCACCCACACCCCCCACCACCCCACACCACCCCACACCACCCCACACCACCCCACACCCCACCCACCCCACCCCACCACCACCCCACACCACCCCCACCACCCCCACCCCACCCCACCACCCCACACCACCCCACCACCCCCACCCCACACCCCCCCCCACCCACCCCACACCACCCCCCCACACCCCACACCACCCCCACCCCCACACCCCACACCCCCACCACCCCACCCCACCACCACCCCACACCCACACCCCCACCACCCCACCACACCCCACACCACCCACACCACCCTACCCCACACCACCCCACACCACCCCCACCCCACACCCCCACACCACCCACACCCCACACCACCCCACACCACCCACCCCACACCACCCCACCCCACACCACCCCACACCCCACCACCCACCCCACCCCACACCACCCCCACCCCACACCACCCCACCCCACACCACCCACCCCCACCCCACCCCCACACCACCACCCCACCCCACACCCCACACCACCCCACCCCACACCCCACACCCCCCACCCACCCCCACCACCCCCCACCACCCACCCCACCCCACACCCCACCCCACACCCCACCCCACCCACCCACCCTACCCCACACCACCCTACCCCCCACCCCACACCACCCTACCCCACCCACCCCACACCACCCTACCCCACACCACCCCACACCCCACACCACCCCACACCCCACACCCCACACCACCCTACCCCACACCACCCCACACCACCCTACCCCACACCACCCCACACCCCACACCACCCCACACCCCACACCCCACCACCCACCCCACCACCCCACACCACCCTACCCCACACCACCCCACACCCCACACCACCCCACACCCCACACCCCCACCACCCTACCCCACACCACCCCACCACCCCACACCACCCTACCCCACACCACCCTACCCTACCCACACCACCCCACACCACCCTACCCCACACCCCACACCACACCACACCACCCTACCCCACACCACCCTACCCCACACCACCCTACCCCACACCACCCTACCCCACACCCTACCCCACACCACCCTACCCCACACCACCCTACCCCACACCACCCTACCCCACACGCACTGAAAAACTCAAGTTCACGTTTGATATTGTTTTAAAATGTTACATTCCACAGCTGTTGTAAAAATATGTTAATGTATCTACACTCATGTGCTTAAATGAATAGGACCCACCGGGGTATATTTGAGTTCAGTGTCTTTGCTAATGTTTCAAATGTGCTGTTGATACTTCTCTTGGACATAAAACATATTTTGTTTCCGGTCAAAATCACCAAGTATGTTTGTACTGTCAATATAAACAGCTGTGCAGTTATGGCCCGATTCAGACTTAGGAAAGTTACGCCTTTCCTACACACGCCTTTCCTTTGCACTTCTCAGCAGATGACATTCAGACTAATCTTCTGGGCTTGGAAGGTGTGCTTCCCTTGAGTGTGCTGAATAAATTGAATTAATCGGCTGAAAACAATCCCACTTTCTGGCAAACAGATTTGCTTGAGGCATTTTTTATTCAATAGGGTTTTCAGTGCATTTATCCCATCTCTTTAAATTTGGTGTACCTTTAAATTCGATTTTTTTTTTTACAGACTCACTAGAATATATGGAGAGAATGGTTCAGAATGCTGGAAGTCAATGGAAGAAAGCCATGTAAATACTGATACACTGAACTTTAAAAAAATATATTTAAGCAAGTAAAGTGTTCGTCCCATGTTTCTTGAGCTGAAATAAAATATCCCAGACATTTTCCATATGCAAAGAAAGCTTAATTCTCAAAAATGTTGTGCACAAATTTGTTTATATCCCTGTTAGTGAGCATTTATCATTTGTCAAGATAATCAATCCACCTGACAGGTGTGACATATCAAGAAGTGATACTGTGAAATGTGTTGTGCTGCATGAGGCAAATGGTAGTCACACCAGATACTGACTGGATTTCCGATCCACACCCCTACTTTTTTTAAAGGCATCTGTGACCAACAGGTGCATATCTGTGAAGTCCATAGATTAGGGCCCAATTAATTAATTTAAATTGACTGATTCCCTTATATGAACTGTAACTCATGAAAATCTTTTAAATTGCTGCATGTTGTGTGTATATTTTGTTCAGTGTATATTTGTCCCTTTTCCAGCACCATTCAGTAGATTTAAAACTACACTAATCTTGTATATTATTTATTTAGGGTTAGGAAATGATTCATTAATAATAATAATAAAAAAGTTAATGTACAAAATATATTGATGAATAAAAAATTAAGTGGTTTGATTCACCCTGAAAGTTATCATATTTAATTGTTCAATCCATGAAAAATTGGAAATTCACAAAGTGGTTGAAAAGTTGTCCTATAAATCTACCCTAATAATCCTTACTAATCATGGAACTGTGATGACAATGTTTCAGTCGTTGTGAACCATGCGGCAGGCTCCAAGCTTAAACGGTCAGTTATGGTCTGCGTTCCATACAGGCAATGGAATTCTCCGGTTGGAACATTATTGAACTTTTATGATAAAAACATCCTATAGATTGATTCTATACTTAGTTTTACAAGTTTCTTCGACCTGTAATATAACTTTTTGAACGTTTCGTCCGAATGGACCAGATCACGCTTTTGGATTTGTTTACCAAACGCCCTAACAAAAGAAGCTATTGGACATAAATTGACATAAATGATGGACATTATCAAACAAAACAAGCATTTATTGTGGAACTGCGATTCCTGAGAGTGCATTCTGGTGAAGATCATCAAAGGTAAGTGAATATTTATAATGCTATTTATGAATAATGTTGACTGCCCAATATGGCGGATATTTCTCTGGCTGGTTTGCGCTTTGAGCGCTGTTCTCAAATTATGCTTTTTCCATAAACTTTTTTTGAAATCTGACACAGCGGAAGTGTATCTAAACTTTCATGTATAATAGTTGTATTTACATCAACATTTATTATGAGTATTTCTGTGAATACTCATAATTCAGGCTCTCTGCAATATCACTGCATGTTTTGGAACTACTGAACGTAACACGGCAAATAAGATTTTTGGATATAAATATGAACTTTACCTAACAACACATGCATGTAGTGTGTAACATGAAGACCTATGAGTGTCATCTGATGAAGATCAAAGGTTAGTGATTAATGTTATCTCTATTTGTGCTTTTTGTGACTCCTCTCTTTTTTGTGAGTTGGTTCTAACCTAACAATCGTTTGTGGAGCTTTCCCTGTCAAGCATTTTTTAAATCAGATACGGTGGCTGGATTAATGAGAATTCTATCTTTAAAATGGTGCCTACTACTTGTATGTTCGAGAAATTTGATTTATGAGATTTCTGTTGATTTGTATTTGGTGCCCTGCAATTTCATTGGCTGTTGACGAGGTGTTCCTCTAGCAGAACCCCAGTCCTAGACAGGTTTAACAAGCATAACTACCACAGCATTCGGCTGTGATACGCCATCCCATCTGGTTTGCGCTTATTGGGACTATATGTTTTAAGAGCTAATTGACCAAGAAGGAGAGTGATGGAGTGCTGCATCCGATGTCCTGGCCTCCACAATCACCTGACCTCAAACCAATTGAGATCGTTTGGGATGAGTTGGACCGCAGAGTGAAGGAAAAGCAGCAAACAAGGACCCAGCATATGTAGGAACTCCTTCAAGACTATTGGAAAAGCATTCCAGGTGTAGCTGGCTGAGAGAATGCCAAGACTGTGCAACTCTGCCTAGAAGGCCAGCATTCCGGGGCACGTGTATATACAGTAACTGACGGTGGCTACGAATAGCGGCTAATATTTAACATAATACTAATTGTAAAAAAAATACAGTGAAAAATGTGTGCATATAATTAAAACATTCTAGAATTCATAAATCAACCCGATAGGTTTGGCCTAATACTGTAATAATTCAATCAATCAGATGTATTTATAAAACCGTTTTTACCTCAGCAGTTGTCACTAAGTGCTTTTCCAGAAATCCAGTCTTAAACCCCAACGGCCCCAAAGAGCAAGCAATGCAGATGTAGAAGCACAGTAGCTAGGAAAACAATCTATAGAAAGGCAGGAACCTAGGAAGAAACTTAAAGAGGAACCAGGCTCTGTGTGGTGGCCAGTGATTTAGTGAGTGAGTTTTGTGAGTGAGTGAGTTATGAGTGAGTGCGTGAGTGAGTGAGTGAGTGAGTGAGTGAGTACTTAAGATCCCACTGGACAGTAGATAAGACAGGATAATTATACCAGATAGGACAGACTGACCCTAGCCCCCCGCACATAGACTATTGCAGCATAGATACTGGGGACTGAGACAGAGGGGGTAGTGGGACACTTTGCCCCTGTCCAAAGTTACCCCCAGACAGGGCCAACCAGGTAGGGTATAACCCCACCCACTTCGCCAAAGCACAACCCCGACACAACAACAAAGGGATATCAACAGACCACTAACTTACTACACAAGGCTGAGTATAGCCCACAAAGATCTCCCCCACCTCACGAGCCAGAGGGGGTGCAAAACCGAACAGGAAGATATTGTCAGTGACTCAACCCACTCACATCGAGTATACCGAAATAAGCCAGGCATGACATGATGCACCTCTCCTGGGGACGGAAAGGTAGATTGCGAGCAAGCCAGTGACTCAGTCTCCGTAATATGGTCAGAGGCAGAGAATCCCAGTGGAGAGAGGGGAGCCGGCCAGGCAGATACAGCAAGGGTGGTTTGTCACACTTGTCCCTTGCCATTCACTTTCACACCCTTGGGCCAGACTACACTCAATCATAGGATCTACAGAAGAGATGAATCTTCAGTATAGATTTAAAGGTCGAGATCAAGTCTGCATCCCTCACACGGATCGGCAGACCATTCCATAAAAATATATCTCTGTAGGAGAAAGACCTGCCTCCAGCTGTTTACAAAGAAGTTCTAGGAACAATAAGAAGGCCTGCGTCTTGTGACCGTAGCGTACATGTAGGTGTGTATAGCAGGACCAAATCAGAGAGATAAGTAGGAGCAAGTCCATGTAATGCTTTGTAGGTCAGCAGTAAAACCTTGAAATCAGCACATGCCAGTGTATTGAGGCTAGCACTGAAGTAATATGATACATTTTTTGGTTCTAGTTAAGATTCTTGCATCTGTATTTAGCACTAGCTGAAGTTTATTTAGTGCCTTATCCCGGTATCCGGAAAGTAGAGCATTGCAGTAGTCAAATATTGACGTGACAAAAACATGGATTAGCTTTTCTGCATAATGTTTGGACAAAACTTTTTAGATTTCTGCAATATTACAAAGATGGGGAAAAAAGCTGGTCTAGAAATATATATTTCTTCATTTGCACATGGCTGCAGAAGCCAATGGATTGAAATTTGGAAAACCATCAACAAATAGCTGCAGAATAGCATTCTCATGCTTAAATTCTAGGTGTAGAGAGAAAAGTGGATAAAAAGAGAATTAGGTTCCATTTACGCCTGCTTAACTTGGGTCGGAGTTTCCCCCTTAGTGACCAACTTAAAACAGTTTTCCTGGAAAGCAAAGGTGAATCATAATTTCCTCAGACTGGATCCTGTAGAGAGCACACCCCAGTAGCATGGGCACCTAGACGCCTTACATCAGTCTAAGTGAGGCCAAACAACCCAAATATTTCATGAGGTTCCCCCGCAACATTAGACTGATGCTATGAAACAGGCATAAATTATTGAACAGAGGTGGCTTTGGAGCTCATAACCTACTTCAGGAACGATGACATCACAGTGGCTCAGTTTATTTTAAACTTCTTGCAACAACCCCAAATGTCATAGAAGTGTCTGGTGGTGCAAATCCAGGGAATGGACAGAGCTTCCAATTGAATGTTTGTATCCTCTGAACCCCACTAGAAGCTTCCCACAAAGCCTCGTAAAAGACTACGGACAGAAAATGAATTCCGCTCACCACCAACTTGAGGGCCACATTGAGTTTCACTTGAAGAAGAATGGTAGGAGTGTGGTTGTGAGGGACACAGTGATTCATTTTCATGGACTCTTGGTGTTTTGTGTTATCTCTCTGACAGATGGCCCTACCATCCAGACTCAAGTAGACTTATGTAGTAGACTGCTGCTCAGATCTTCTGGAAACATGGGGCCCACCAAACTGAAGGTCCATTACACTTCAGGAACACTTCTTCCATCAAAATCCTGGTTACTTCTTCTCCATAATCGAAATAGAGGTGGAAAAGAGAATGTACAGGAAGGCAGCAAGGGGTTTCCCAATGTTTTATTGATAGCAGGTGACTTTCAATGTAAGTTAGACGGTCCATAGGAGACACGTCCTCCTAACCCTACTGTAATGTAAATATGTTAGGTTTTTATGCATCATAGACTCTGCAGAATTAAACAAATTAACATTCCACAGTTTGCTTTTTGCCAATGCAGTTTAAAATACCCAAATCAACCAACCAAACAGAAAGGGCCACAAGAAGTGGTGCAGCCCAGGGGGCAGGTGTCCATTTTGTCAAGTTCTCCACAGCTCAGGAGGTCCATTATCCATGTGCTCTCAACAAATGCCGCCATTAGCTTTCGGCACACAAGGAACCACCACTTCCTGTGGGTGGCCACCTAGAACACAGAAAGAGGGAAGTTTAAATACACACATTAAAGTCACAAGATCAGTTCAATTGTCTAATGAATACAATTGCTGCATTTTATGATTCTTCTGGGCTAGTCCAGCACCAGGTAATTTCATTGCACCATTACATCCTGCAAGGCTGAAAATATATTACTGCTATAATGGCCTCTTCTAAGTCACACCAGATATTACTCCTATAATGGCATCTTCTAAGTCACGGTATTAGCATGGCTAGTGGGCTAGCTACAGACCCCATGGACTCTATAGGATGCTGCATATTGTCAAACGCCCCTGTAACACGTCCTGACATGTAGTCTATATAATATTTATTTTATTTAACTAATAAAAGTCAGTTACAATGACGGCCTACACCTTCCAAACCCAGATGACGCTGGTCCAATTGTGTGCCGCCCTATGGGAGTCCCAATCACAGCCAGTTGTGATACAGCCTGAACTCAAACCAGGGTGTATGCAGTGACGCCTCTAGCACGGAGATGCAGTGCCTTAGACCGCTGCACCACTCGGGAGACCAGTCATAACAATGAATGGTACTACACTATATCAAATTACATAGCTAATTCCATGACAAGGTAAACAACCAAGACAAAATATAAAAGTTTAGGTATTCACATAAATTCATATTGACCATTTCTTGTCTCAAACATTTATGTCAATTCACCTTTGGCAAAGGTTGTTTGCTTTAAACAACTCCTTATATAAATTCAATAACATTTCAAAGACACATTTTTCCATTCTTACTGCAGAGTTCTGTTAGATTTGACAGAAGGCCTTACATGAGGTGTTTCACTCAGCTCTGCACTCTACCCTGGAAACAGAGTCAACTCTGGTGCGGACTCATGGTCCCTTTCATCTCACACGTGGAAGAACAGGCCCTGCCGAACGGCTCCTCCCATCGGCCCTGCTCTCATCGACAGGAAGACCCAGAGACGGCTGGGAGGGAAAAAAGCATCGCTGGAGACGCCACAGCCTCACCCCGATGTGACCACACAGTTGGAAGAGAAGAGAGGGCCGGAGAGTATTAGACAATGAACAAAAAGAAGCCAACTAACCGCAGTCTGGCTCCCAGAGTAACACCACCAGCACCAGTCCTCTGTGTAACACCATCTCCCCATAAAAGAGAGAGAGCCACTCTGGATGGCCTTTTCGCAGATGCAACAGCTTGCCACTGCCTCAGAGAGCTGTTCCCAAGTTGCTCTCTGGACTGTAAGTGGGCTGAACTACATGGCGGACCGCCTGCCTCAGATTGTGCTGGAGTCGGACACACACGCATGCAAACACGCACACACACACGCACACAATGATACAGTTGATGTCAGCGGCTTGAACAGGACCGAAGGAAGTCCCAATGTGACGGAATATTTAACAATATGGTGTCTGTGTAATGCTCTGATGTTGAGGCCACAGTATAACAGAGACAGAAGGAGGGAAGGAGTGAGGGAGAAAAACACATGAGCATTCCTCTTTTCATCCTCGTCAGTAAAGCAGGCCTGAAGCATTCCTCTTTTCATCCTCGTCAGTAAAGCAGGCCTGAAGCATTCCTCTTTTCATCCTCGTCAGTAAAGCAGGCCTGAAGCATTCCTCTTTTCATCCTCGTCAGTAAAGCAGGCCTGAAGCATTCCTCTTTTCATCCTCGTCAGTAAAGCAGGCCTGAAGCATTCCTCTTTTCATCCTCGTCAGTAAAGCAGGCCTGAAGCATTCCTCTTTTCATCCTCGTCAGTAAAGCAGGCCTGAAGCATTCCTCTTTTCATCCTCGTCAGTAAAGCAGGCCTGAAGCATTCTTTTCTCTTTTCATCCTCGTCAGTAAAGCAGGCCTGAAGCATTCCTCTTTTCATCCTCGTCAGTAAAGCAGGCCTGAAGCATTCCTCTTTTCATCCTCGTCAGTAAAGCAGGCCTGAAGCATTCCTCTTTTCGTCCTCGTCAGTAAAGCAGGCCTGAAGCATTCTTCTTTTCATCCTCGTCAGTAAAGCAGGCCTGAAGCATTCCTCTTTTCATCCTCGTCAGTAAAGCAGGCCTGAAGCATTCCTCTTTTCATCCTCGTCAGTAAAGCAGGCCTGAAGCGTGGCCTGCAATTCTCATCCTTTTAACAGATTGGAATAATGGCTGGGACAAATTGTTCCCAGACACTCCAGCTCTGCCGACGGACGACAGAGATCCAACATGGATCTGGGGAAGTAAATAATCCGATTTTTCTTGCCTTTATCTCCACGGAGAAGCGAGGGGGCTTTGAAATGTTTTCTTGTCACAGCATCTTTGTTTACGCCCTCCTTTCTGCAGACCTGGTCTTTAGAAGCCTTCCCCTTCCCAAGTGGATGGCTGGCTGGCACCGCCTGAAATAAAGCTGCTTGAAATGCCAGCCCTGTTATTTCTTTTCCTCTCTTTTTTCCCTTCTTCTTTCCAAAATTTTATCAGCTGTTGGATTCTCCCGAAATGAGGAGTCCCTTATGTGTAGGAGTTCACATAGAGGTTGGTGGAAATTCACCAGGTCTTTAACAAAATATGTGATGAAAACAACATAACAATTCTCAAGGTTGATCAATTGGGTACCTGTGGCTGTGGCGGCCATGACATTTTGTCAGCTGGTTATTGTCATGCGAAACACTGCTGGTCTCACGGCAATTGACTGTTAATTAGCATAAACCTGTTCAGCTTCAAGTATGTCAGAAAAACAGAATATGAGTTGGCCTACTGTATCTGGCTATGTGCCATGCCATAGTCTGTAGGCTTGTTCATTTAGCTGACAAGATTTAATCAGATCTTGTGCCATTATTTTATATTATATGATTTTATAGTATGAAGAATATAATTGAACTTGGCTGAATAAAATATAAATGATATTTTTCCCAATCCGGAATGGGAGTGCGCATAAGAAGATGCTAAATTGAGTTTCAATGTAATCATTTCAAAAACAGGTCCTAAATGCTAGATTTAGAGTTATTTGGTAACTTTAGTTGTGAATGATACAAACCTTAGAATGTCTTGGAAATAAAAACATGTATGGGCTGCACGATGAGACTATAGGCTATTGATGATTTAAGAAAGTTGTAAAAAAAGCTTGCGCTCTGTTCCTTGCCTCAGGCTGCACAGCTGTTCTCTCATCAAGTGATCATATTTTCACCCACCAGACTGTCAATCCAATCTAGTCTCAACTAATATGTAAAAAAATCAATTTAGGAAGGTCCATTATGAAATGGCCAGGAACAGATCAGGGGAAACAAGATATGTCAGTATGGACTCCTATAGTGAATGGAGGCCGCTTTCGCGCCGGTTTGTATTTAATGATGCCAGGTAGGCTATTTCGTTTTTACAGGGGAGCATGTGATTAATATGTGCAGCTGAGAAGTAAATACAACACTTATTTCACTCCATGCATCAACCAGTTTGAGGAGCATGCTCTCGCTGGGCAACAGGTGATATTCCGCCCAAACTCTGTATGCAATGTGCTCTCCAACCCTGTTGCTGCAACTACCCTGTGCTTCATTTAGGAAACCAAGTGAAATCTGTTCGGGAACATATTTAATTAAACTCTATGCATTCGAGAAAGGAATGAAAGAGATAGAGGAGGAAATGGAAACGTACGGTGGTGAGAGATTCTGTAGCCAAAGATAAAATCAGCTTATTAATTATGAAGATATTAAAAATGCCCTATTACCAGGCAATTCAAAATCAAATACAACTCCCAGCGCAATCAATGAACCAACAGCATCGTCTGGGGGTGTAACATAAGGTAACCAGTCCATCGAGAATACATTGTAATACAGTCCAGACTAAAAGGTGATTACTAGATTTTGTTTTGGCAAAGACATCTGAAATCAGTTTTGTTCATTGTTGTTATGTAGGCTATAATGCCACAATCATTATTTTAGTTCTGTTTTTTGAGAGGGCTCTCACCTATGCATAAGGGTGTTTTTAATTAATTATCCCCTTAGAAAGAGCTGTCCATTTCGTGTGTTAGGCTTTCAAACACCCACCACGACCATGTTTTACACTCAGTTTCAACCTGCTTTTGAACTTCTTTCTTTAAATTGATCATCACAGTGAGGTGAGTTTTATAAGCATGATACTGTTATGATGATAAGTGCTTGATGTGATTTTTTGATTCAATTTGCGTTGGTTGGAGGGAGAATAGAGCGCTGAGTACGAGGCCATTAGCGACCTGATTAATGGTCATTAGCGAGTTGGGTACTACCAGCACATGTCCGGAGTGCATGAAAGGAGATTACTGTGACTCAACCGTCACGTGGGATATTTGAATTTTACTACGGTCATGACTGCCGGTGGTCGCTGCAATAGCCCTAGGCTCAGCCGTGGGAATGAGTATACCCACGTAGTAAGCATTTCTAGTGCCTGCATGCTATTGGGTCTCATCATGACATCTCCCGGGCAAGGGCCTTGCCAGTTTTCTCTACAAAGACAAATTGTGCATGGTAGAATTTCCTGGAGAGTATTCCAAAGTCCAGAATGCTCACATTGTTTGCCTGTGCTCTGTGGGGACATGAATTTGTTTAGTTTTTTTGTTTAACTTTTATCTAGTCAGAGGAGCCCTTTGAGACCAGAAGACAACAATTTCAACAAATTCACCACAAACATTCCAATAAAAGATCAATAAAAACTACAGGTTACAACTTCAAAAACTAAGATTTCAACACCACAGTAAATGTTTAACGTTAACTTCTTCGAGATAGGGGCGCTCTTTTAATTTTTGGATAAAAACCGTTCCCGTTTTAAACAAGATATTTTGTCACGAAAAGATGCTGGACTATGCATGTAAACAGCTTTGGAAAGAAAAAACTCTGATGTTTCCAAAACTGCAAAGATATTATCTGTGAGTGCCCCAGAACTAATGCTACAGTCGAAACCAACATGAAATTTCATACAGGAAATGGTCCAGAGTTTGAATGCCCTGTGTTCCAATGTCTCCTTATATGGCTGTGAATGCGCCAGGAATGAGCCTGCACTTTCTGTCATTTCCCCAAGGTGTCTGCAGCATTGTGACGTATTTGTAGGCATATCATTGGAAGATTGACCATAAGAGACTACATTTACCAGGTGTCCGCCCGGTGTCCTCCGTCAAAATTATTGCGTAATCTCCAGGTCCATGCGCGTTCCATTTTCGTCCGAAGAGAAACCAAACTGCCACGAATGATTTATCGTCGATAGATATGTGAAAAACACCTTGAGGATTGATTCTAAACAACGTTTGCCATGTTTCTGTCGATATTATGGAGTTAATTTAGAAAAAAGTTTGCGTTGTAATGACTTAATTTTCGGGGGTTTTCTTATCCAAACGTGATGAACAAAACGGAGTGATTTGTCCTACACAAATAATATTTTTGGAAAAACTGAACATTTGCTATCTAACTGAGAGTCTCCTCATTGAAAACATCTGAAGTTCTTCAAAGGTAAATTATTTTATTTGAATGCGTTTTCTTGTTTTTGTGAAAATGTTGCATGCTGAATGCTAGGCTTAATGCTATGCTAGGCTATCAATTCTCTTACACAAATGCTTGTTTAGCTATGGTTCAAAAGCATATTTTGAAAATCTGAGATGACAGTGTTGTTAACAAAAGCCTAAGCTTGAGAGCAAATATATTTATTTGATTTAATTTGCGATTTTGATGAATAGTTAACGTTGCGTTATGGTAATGAGCTTGAGGCTATAAATAGGATCCCGGATACGGGATTGCTCGTAATCAAAACAAATGCAAATCTCATTTAACACACTTTACATTAGACTCCTAATATGCCCTAGCGGCACCAGGGTGTCACGACTTCCGCCGAAGTCGGTCCCTCTCCTTGTTTGGGCAGCGTTCGGTGGTCGACGTCACCGGCCTTCTACCCATCACCGATCCACTTTTAATTTTCCATTTGTTTTGTCTTTGTTTCCTACACACCTGGTTTCAATTATCCCCGTTACATGTTCATTATTTAACCCTCTGGTTTCCCCCATGTTAGTGTGCGTGTTTGTTTTATTGTTAGGCTGTATCTGACGGCTGGTATTATTGTCGCCGGGTTTTGTTGTTACGCCGTTTACTTTGTGGTACCGGTATTTTTCCAGCACCATAGTATTGTGTTTATACTGGTGTTTTCTTCAATTAAATACCTTGGCCACGCATCTCAGCTCTCCTGCGCCTGACTCCATTCACCAGTTACCCACAGCCTTGACAAAAACACGCATCCCTTCGGAATGGAGTCAGTAGGAGCATGTGCCCCTGTAGTAGGGGTTGAGGAGCGAGTCCAGCAGCACGCTTCCATGCTGCAACATCTCGGCAGCGCCATGGATCGCGTCCTACAAACCATGGAGTGCTGGGAGAGAAGAGGAGTCCCTCCAGTGTCTCCACCAGCAGTCTCACCATCACTCACCCCTCCTTCACCGGGTCCCAGTGGGATTCGGCTCGCCCTCCCGAGGGAGTATGATGGAATGACGACGGGTTGTCAGGGGTTCTTGCTCCAGCTAGAGCTCTACCTGGCAACAGTCCACCCGGCTCCTTTCGGACCGAGAGAGCATGGCCACCCTTGTCTCCTGCCTCTCAGGAAAGCCCTGGAGTGGGCCAACGCCTTATGGGGGAAATAAGAAGCGGTGTTGGACCATTGAGGATTTCACCTGAGGCAGGGGACGAGGAGCGCACAGGAGTTTGCGTTGAAATTACGGAACCTGGCTGCCGGCGCGGGATGGAACGACAGGGCCCTGATTGATCACTACCAGTGCAGTCTGTGTGAGGACGTCTGTCAGGATTTGGCCTTTAGGGATACCACTCTCACATTCGACCAGCTGGTGGATCTGTCCACCTGGCTGGAAAGCCTGCTGGCTACCAACGGACGTCCAGATCGGGATCTGTCGGATCCATCCCCCAGCACCACCGCTATGACGCCCATGGAGCTGGGAGGTGCTGCCCTTAGGGCGACCGGAGGAGGGGCCGTTCCATGCACCATCTGTGGCCGCAGAGGGCACACTGCTGGTCGGTGCTGGTGAGGTTCCTCTGGGAGTCGATTTCGTGGCAACGGAGGGCTCTCACAGGGTGGTCACGAGAGTGCTCGGGGAGGTGTTTAGGGGTTTCCTTCGGTGCTACTACGGTGGAAAGTCCAGATCAGGTCTCCACTGCGCATCCCCTCTGAATATGTCAATTTGGCTCTCTTCTTCTGTAAAAAGAAGGCGACTCAATTACCACCCCATCAACGGGGGGATTGTGCGATAGAACTCCTGGTAGACGCAGCACTTCCCAGGAGTCGTGTGTATCCCATGTCGCAAGAGGAGACGGAGGCTATGGAAACATATGTCTCCGAATCTCTGGGGCAGGGGTACATTTGGCCCTCCACTTCACCTGCCTCCTCGAGTTAATTTTTTTTGTGAAGAAAAAGGATGGAGATTTGCGCCCGTGTATTGACTATTGAGGCATCAACCAAATCACTGTGAGGTAGTTACTCGCTGCCTCTCATCAACAGTGCGATAGAGTCAATGCACTGGGCACGCGCTTCTTCACAAAATTGGATCTCAGGAGTGCATACATCCTGGTGCGTATCCGGGAGGGGGACGAGTGGAAGACGGCATTTAGTATCACCTCAGGGCACTATGAGTACCTCGTCATGACGTACGGGTTGATGAATGCTCAATCAGTCTTCCAGGCATTTGTAGATGAGATTTTCCGGGACCTGCACGGGCAGGGTGTAGTGGTGTATATCGACAACATTCTGATATACTCCACTACATGCGCCTAGCATGTGTCCCTGGTGCGCAAGGTGCTTGGTCGACTGTTGGAGCATGACCGGTACGTCAAGGCTGAGAAATGCCTGTTTTTCCAACAGTCCATCTCCTTCCTAGGGTACCGCATTTCCACTTCAGGCGTGGGGATGGAGAGTGACCGCATTTCAGCTGTGCGTAATTGGCCGACTCCCACCATGGTAAAGGAAGTGCAGTAGTTTTTAGGGTTTGCCAAATACTACCGGAGGTTTATCCGGGGCATTGGTCAGGTAGCGGCTCCCATTACCTCACTTCTGAAGGATGGACTGGTGCGTTTGAAGTGATAGGCTGAGGCGGACAGGGCTTTTGGTCACCTGAAGGCTCTGTTTACCTCGGCTCCGGTGCTGGCTCATCCGGATCCCTCTTTGGCATTCATTATGGAGGTTGACGCGTCCGAGGCTGGGATAGGAGGCTTGCTCTCTCAGCACTCGGGTACGCCACCAAAGCTCCGCCCCTATGCCTTCTTTTCGAAGAGGCTTAGCCCGGTGGAGCGAAACTATGACGTGTGGGACCGGGAGCTATTGGCTGTTGTCAAAGCCTTGAAGGCGTGGAGACATTGGCTTGAGGGGGCTAAACACCCTTTTCTCATCTGGACTGACCACCGCAATCTGGAGTACATCCGGGCGGCGAGGAGACTGAACCCTCGCCAGGCATGGTGACTCCTTTCACCAGTTACCCACAGCCTTGACACAGGGAATTAAGAGCCAGAGAGTTCCGCAGGTTTAAAATAAAATGGGGGCATACTTGAGTCCTTCTCCAGGGAACAAGTGAAATTCAGTGACCGCCCTTCCGTCATGGAACATTTTTTGGGGGTTGTTCGAAAAAGTTTCTTGTTTAGCAGGAGGGATGGGGCAACTTCTTAACGTAGTTTATAACCAGCAATACCAGGAGTCCTAAGGCAGTGGTTTCCAACCAGGGGTACCAGGAGCCCTATGGCAGTGGTTCCCAACCAGGGGTACTAGGAACCCTAAGGCAGTGGTTTCCAACCAGGGGTACTAGGAGCCCTACCAGGGGTACTAGGAGCCCTATGGCAGTGGTTTCCAAACAGGTGTACCATGAGCCCTAAGGCAGTGGTTTCCAACCAGGAGTACTAGGAACCCTAAGGCAGTGGTTTCCAACCAGGAGTACTAGGAACCCTAAGGCAGTGGTTTCCAACCAGGGGTTATAGGAGCCCTACCAGGGGTACTAGGAGCCCTATGGCAGTGGTTTCCAACCAGGGGTACTAGGAGCCCTACCAGGGGTACTAGGAGCCCTATGGCAGTGGTTTCCAACCAGGGGTACTAGGAGCCCTGGGGGTACTTGACCTGTCCACAGGGGGTACTTGAGAAGACTCATGAGCCCATTGGTCTACTGGTAATATGCACGAGGGGTACTTCAGGGGTACTCTGGGCAGAGCAAAATTAAGTTGGTGGTACAGTAACCGAAAAAGGTTGAGAACCACTGCTTTAAGGGGTTTGTGACCTGGTATGTGATGTATTAACCAGGGGTTGGAACCGGTTCAGGGAACAGTACCGAAAAAGAAATACATTTTTTGAGAAATGGAAACTGAATCGGGAACCAAAGTTATTTTCAAATATTGAGAGCTGGTTAATCATGTATTATTATTCCTTAAATCTGTGGCTGTCTGAAGATTGGAATTGATGAGAGTTGGAATAAATGTATACGCAAATATACAGTATAAATGTATAAATGTGAGCGGTGTGTCTGCTGGTCCGGGTAGGTGTGGGTAGGTATGGGTAGGTATGGGTAGTTATGGGTAGGTATGGGTAGTTATGGGTAGGTATGGGTAGTTATGGGTAGGTATGGGTAGGTATGGGTAGTTATGGGTAGTTATGGGTAGGTATGGGTAGTTATGGGTAGGTATGGGTAGTTATGGGTAGGTATGGGTAGTTATGGGTAGGTATGGGTAGGTATGGGTAGGTATGGGTAGGTATGGGTAGGTATGGGTAGTTTATGCGGTAATTATGGGTAGTTCTGGTAGGTATGGGTAGTGTGGGTAGGTATGGGTAGTTATGGGTAGGTATGGGTAGTTATGGGTAGGTATGGGTAGGTATGGGTAGTTATGGGTAGGTATGGGTAGGTATGGGTAGTTATGGGTAGGTATGGGTAGGTATGGGTAGGTATGGGTAGGTATGGGTAGTTATGGGTAGGTATGGGTAGTTATGGGTAGTTATGGGTAGGTATGGGTAGGTATGGGTAGGTATGGGTAGTTATGGGTAGTTATGGGTAGGTATGGGTAGTTATGGGTAGGTATGGGTAGTTATGGGTAGTTATGGGTAGTTATGGGTAGGTATGGGTAGGTATGGGTAGGTATGGGTAGTTATGGGTAGTTATGGGTAGGTATGGGTAGGTATGGGTAGTTATGGGTAGGTATGGGTAGGTATGGGTAGTTTCATGCGGTGAGCGGTGTGTCTGCTGGTTCGGGTAGGTATGGGTAGGTATGGGTAGGTGTGGGTAGTTATGGGTAGTTATGGGTAGGTATGGGTAGGTATGGGTAGTTATGGGTAGGTATGGGTAGGTATGGGTAGGTATGGGTAGGTATGGGTAGGTATGGGTAGTTTATGGGTAGGTATGGGTAGGTATGGGTAGGTATGGGTAGGTATGGGTAGTTATGGGTAGGTATGGGTAGGTTTAGGTAGGTATGGGTAGGTATGGGTAGGTATGGGTAGGTTTGGGTAGGTATGGGTAGGTTTGGGTAGGTATGGGTAGGTATGGGTAGGTATGGGTAGGTTTGGGTAGGTATGGGTAGGTTTGGGTAGGTATGGGTAGTTATGGGTAGGTATGGGTAGGTATGGGTAGGTATGGGTAGTTATGGGTAGGTATGGGTAGGTTTGGGTAGGTATGGGTAGGTATGGGTGTGCCTGGGCATCGGGTTTAGTTCTTCCCGCCCTCGGAAAGTTCTTAATGTCTAGTATATATTTTGGGACTCCCAAGTGGCACAGTGGTCTAAGGCACTGCATCTCAGTGCAATAGGTGTCACTGCAGTCCCTGGTTTGAATCCAGGCTGTATCACATCCAGCTGTGATTGGGAGTCCCATAGGGCGGAGCACCATTGGTCCAGCATCGTCTGGGTTTGGCCGGGGCAGGCCATCATTGTAAATAAGAATTTGTTCTTAACCGACTTGCCAAGTAAAATAAAGGTTAAATGTAAAAAATGTACTTAGAATTCTGTAATTTGCTAGTCATAGCATAAACACATTCCAACTAACAGTCATGTTATGATGATGTTCAGCGCTTTGAGCCAAGCCCCCTCCATTTATATAGAACTCTGTCATTTGGGGAAGTTATAATGCTAGTCATAGCCTAAACACATTCCAGCTAACGTCATGTCATAATGTTCAGCGCTTCGAGCCAAGCCCCTCCATGTCCACCCATCTTTCACTCTCTCCCCACCGGTGAAATTCCAGTCTCATCTCGCACCTGTACAACTAGTTTACACGTTCCATAGCAAGCTTCCCTATCCATGCTCATGGGGTCAAGTAAATGAATGAGCAATTTTGTAAAAAAATATGTTGATTTCACAGGATAAAACAAATTATGAAAAGGTCGGTAAGAACTTTATTTTTTAGTCGGGAAACACTGGAACGGAATGAAAAACAATATAAGGGGTTCTGTTTGTAACAGAACAATTGGAAAATAATTTTGGTTCCAACCCCTTGTGGTTAACGTTATGTTAAACCCATTTGTTGATGGTTGGGTGTTGTGGGAGTCTCTCAGTATCTTCTACTCACACTGCACCTGCCTGCCAACTTCACATTCCCTCCCTTGGCTCTAGTCCTTATTTCTTCATTACGTTCCTCAACAATCAATGGCTATACTGTAAATCATGCGTAAAAATGACCTTTTGAACAGCAGGAAATATGTCACATTATTAACCATCATGGGGTGAAAGTTAGATAGTAATGTAAGGTCCATTTTAAGTCATTAGATGATCAACTTGTCCCATAGTCTCAAAGTTTGGTATTTGACAAAAAGGAGAAAAGAGAAACTCACAGCCCAGATAATAAAAGCCCAGGTGAATTCCAGCCCATAATGTGATGAAAGATGAATGTGTTTCTGGTTAATCTGATGGTTTGAGCCAAGCTTTAAAGCATCCATTTGGTTCAAATAAAGTAAATTCTGTGTCCAAGATGATACCTAATGTTGTTTGGCAGATGAGGGGAAAGAAATGGGATTGTCTTGCAATAGAGGCAAAAACAATCTTGAGCGACATTTCCAGCACGGCTGTACGATGACCGAAGAACCCATGACTCGGCTCACAAGGCTCATACTCTCACGCAGGATACATTTGATGCATCCCGCTGGTCTTCAAAGTGAGTTAGACCACATCACAGGCATTGGAGGATGACTCAGGGAGTTGAGCAAATGGTCCATGAATCAAGTATTCCAAATAGACCATCCAGTCTGGATCCACCTCGGGTTCCAGAAATGAGAGCAGTACTTTTCTGTTTATGAGTAAAGAGGCCTCAGGTCGCTCGAATGAGTCTTTTGTAGTATACTGTCTAGTGTATGTCATTCTGAACAATATGCATTAGGTCATACACAGGTAACTTTCACGTGTCCACCCTGTATTACAGAGTGCGCCTGGAACTCATAACCTTTTGCACAACGTCACACGCCACTCAAAGCCAGCCATCTTAGATGCTATAGTCTTTCACCTCAGTTGGCTTTCAGATCTCAGGGAAGGTGACCTTCAGGGAAGGTGACGTCACCTATGTACTCCAGCCAACATGCGTTTCACATCCATTGCACACACCTGAATGCAATATGTTTCATCTGACTCCATTGGGAATGGTTCATTGAGCCAGAGGAGCAGGGTAACATGTTGTAAAGCTAGGGTATAATGGGTGTCATGGTGGTGTGAGCTATTCATCCCTCCTCATAGCTGCAGTGGGTGGTTCTTATCGCCCTGATGTTTGACCTTCTCTTGTGACCTTCAACCCAATGTGCTGTTCTATTGTATTTTACCTCTTTCTCCTCCTTCTCGCTGTTTATCCCTCTCTACTGTCTCTTCTCCCCCCTCTCTGTACATTATTTACCCCTCTTGTATGTATGATTTTGGCCAGGCATTGACCAGGACACTACCACCCCTTACCTCCCTCTTTTCTCTTTCGTACCTCTCTCCCTCCTTCATGCCTTTTGGCAGCCTCAATCCCACAGCAAACCAATCATCTTGGTCTCTCTTGAGCATCGTGACCTGCTATTGGAAACAGATATCCAAACAAAGCACAAGATATCGTCTTTACATCAGGCTAATGGGAGCATCAGAGGGGTGTTTCCAACAACAGCGCCACGACACCGGGCAGCCACATGGTTCAGCCCTGGGTCTGATAGACCGCAGACAGAGAGAGAAATAGAGAGTGAGAGAAACTGCCTGAATAGAGGAAGCAAAGGGGAGAGTGAGAGACACTGAGATCCACAGAGAGCTGGAGGCAGACAACACTGTCTGCTCCTCCCTAACCTGACCTGTACAAACCCTTAACTTGAGGGAATGATAGTGCACAGACCTCTGTGCTAATGACTGGAGCTTATGGAGAGGTGCCACAGAAGTTTGATAATGTTGAGTGGGATAAATAAACTTCCTAAGACCACTGGAAAAACGACTGTGTTCAGGAAAACAGCCTACACCATGAATCAAAGGGATGAGGGCTTTAATCATACCAATTAAAATGCATTTGTTATGCAGGTGAATGAGGACCCAAAAGCGACTTAGCGAAAACAGAGTCTTTATTCCAGTAAAACTCAAGACGAAAACAAAACAGGAAAAAAACTTAAATCCACTCGTAGTAACGAGGACAGACTGGAGACTCGAGCATTGACTGCAGGTTGCTTCGGGAAGGCACCGACCATAGCAGACTTAGACACCTGCTCACACGCAGCATCTGAAGGAGACAAGACACGACAGGGCGAGACAAGGACACAGCACAGCGAACATCATACAAGGATCCGACAAGGACAGAAGCGGAAAACAAGGGGAGAAATAGGGACTCTAATCAGAGGACAAAATAGGGGACAGGTGTGAAAAGACTAAATGAGTGAGTTAGGAGAATGAGGAACAGCTGGGAGCAGGAACAGAACGATAGAGAGAGGAGAGAGAGGGAGGGGGAGATAGAGGGATAGAAAAAGGGAACGAACCTAATAAGACCAGCAGGGGGAAACAAACAGAAGGGAAAGCATAATGACAAGACAATATAAGACAACACATGACAGCATTATTGACTCCAGGTAACTGCTTGCTTTGGTTAAGTGTACGTATGGTTGACATACTTTTTTTTCACCTTTATTTAACCAGGTAGGCCAGTTGAGAACAAGTTCTCATTTACAACTGTGACCTGGCCAAGATAAAGCAAAGCATTGCAAAAAAACTACACAGAGTTATACATAAACAAACGTAAGGTCAATAACACAATATAAAAATAATCTATGTACAGTATGTGCAAATGTAGAAGAGTAGGGAGATAAGGCAATAAATAGGCCATAGAGGCGAAATAATTACAATTAAGCATTAACACTGGAGTGATAGATGCGCAAGTAGAGACACTGGAGTGCAAATTAGCAAGAGGATAAATAACATTATGGGGATGAGGTAGTTGGGTGTGCTATTTACAGATTGGCTGTGTACAGGTACAGTGATCGGTAAGCTACTCTGACAGCTGATGCTTAAAGTTAGAGATAAGTCTCCAGCTTTAGTGATTTTTGCAATTCGCTCCAGTCAGTCATTGGCAGCAGAGAACTGGAAGGAAAGGCGGCCAACCAGTGTTGGTTTTGGGGATGACCAGTGAAATAGAACTGCTGGAGTGAGTGCTACGGGTGGGTGCTGGTATGCTGACCAGTGAGCTGAGGTAAGGCGGGACTTTTACCTAGCATAGACTTATAGATGACCTGGAGCCAGTCGGTTTGGCGATGAATATGTAACGAGGGCCAGCCAATGAGAGCATACAGGTGGCAGTGGTGGGTATTATGTGGGGCTTTGGTGACAAAATGTATGGCACTATGATAGACTGCATCCAATTTGCTGAGTAGAGTGTTGGAGGCTATTTTGTAAATGACATTGCCGAAGTCAAGAATCGGTAGGACAGTCAGTTTTGGATTGGAGATGCAGCATCCACCAGTAGCACGCACTCCAGGAGGTAAATTTCACTGGTCACCCCCAAAGCCAATTCCTCCTTTGGTCGCCTTTCCTCCCAGTTCTCTGCTGCCAATGATTGGAACGAATTGCAAAAATCACTGAAGTTGGAGACCTATACAGTGGGGCAAAAAAGTATTTAGTCAGCAACCAATTGTGCAAGTTCTCCCACTTAAAAAGACGAGAGATGCCTGTAATTTTCATCATAGGTACTTGCACAATTGGTAGCTGACTAAATACTTTTTTGCCCCACTGTATCTCCCTCACTAACTTCACGCATCAGCTGTCAGAGCAGCTCACAGATCATTGCACCTGTACATATCCCATCTGCAAATAGCCTATTGAACTACCTCATCCCCATATTGTTATTACTTTTTTGCTCCTTTGCTCCCCAGTATCTCTACTTGCACATTCAACTTCTGCATATCTATCACTCCAGTGTTTAATTGCTAAATTGTAATTACTTTGTCACTACAGCCTATTTATTGCCTTACCTCCCTAATCTTACCCCATTTGCACACACTGTATATACAGTGGGGGGGGGAGTATTTAGTCAGCCACTAATTGTGCAAGTTCTCCCACTTAATTAAAGGTACACTTCAACTATGACAGACAAAATGAGAAGAAAAAACATCCAGAAAATCACATTGTAGGATTTTTAATGAATATATTTGCAAATTATGGTGGAAAATAAGTATTTGGTCACCTACAAACAAGCAAGATTTCTGGCTCTCACAGACCTGATACTTCTTCTTTAAGAGGCTCCGCTGTCCTCCACTCGTTACCTGTATTAATGGCACCTGTTTGAACTTGTTATCAGTATAAAAGACACCAGTACAAAGACACTTGTGTGTGACATTTCCTATTTGAGAAAGAGAAACAAAACAGCATGATTCCATCCAGTATAACCTACCATCTGGAGATGTGTGCTAGTCATGGGAGAAACATTGCCATTACGTCAATGGATATAGTGTTTCTCTCTACTTACCCTCTCTCCCTCCTTCCTCACCACAAAATGTGTGGGCTGGATTGGCACTTCTTTGGTTTTCCTCCATGCCTGTGAAGGGCGGTGACAGTTTGGGTTTCTTGAGTGCTTGCCCCTATGATCTCTCTCTTTACTGATGCAGGTCGTATTCACCGGAAGTAGATACACTTACAGAGGACTCAACTTTTCACATGGTGAACGAGAAAGACAGAGGGAAGGGGGAGAGAAAGAAGGATAAATTCACCCAGCTGGAGGTAAGGCAAGTGGAGCTGGAACAGGAGGTGAACACTAGTCAGCACAAATAAATAGTCCATCTTAAAAACACCCGGAGAGCAAGAGACATACAGTGGATTGCAAAAGTATTCACCCCCTTGGCATTTTTCTTATTTTGTTGCCTTACAACATGGAATTAAAATATATTTTTGGGGGGTTTGCATCATTTGATTTACACAACATGCCTACCTCTTTAAAAATGGTACATATTTTTGGGGGGTGAAACAAACAAGAAATTAGACAAAAGAACTGAACTTGAGTGTGCATAACTATTCACCCCCTCAATGTCAATACTTTGTAGAGCCACCTTTTGCAGCAATTAACACTGCACGTCTCTTGGGGTATGCCACATCTAGCCACTGGGCCAAAATCCCATTCTTCAAGGCAAGACTGCTCCAGCTCCTTCAAGTTGGATGGGTTCTGCTGGTGTACAGCAATATTTAAAAGTCATTCCACAGATTCTCAATTGGATTAATGTCTGAGCTTTGACTAGGCCATTCCAAGACATTTAAACGTTTCCCCTTAAACCACTCGAGTGTTGCTTTAGCAGTATACTTAGGGACATTGTCCCGCTGGAAGGTGAACCTCCATCCCAGTCTCAAATCTCTGGAAGACTGAAACAGGTTTCCCTCAATAATTTCTCTGTATTTAGCGCTGTCTATCCCTCCTTCAATTCTGACCAGTTTTCCAGTCCCTGCCGCTGAAAGAAATCCCCACAGCATGATGCTGCCACCACCATGCATCACTGTGGGTATGGTGTTCAGGGTGATGAGAGGAGTTGGGTTTGCGCCAAACATAGTGTTTTTCTTGATGGCCAAAAATATACATTTTAGTCTCATCTGACCAGAGTACCTTCTTCCATATATTTGGAAAGTCTCACACATGCTTTTTGGCAATCATCAAACACAACGAGTTGAGTTTTTACCAAAAAGTTATATTTTGGTTTCATCTGACCATGTGACATTCTCCCAATCTTCTTCTGGATCATCCAAATGCTCTCTAGCAAACTTCAGACAGGCCTGGATGTGTACTGGCTTAAGCAGGGGGACACGTCTGGCACTGCAGGATTTGAGTCCCTGCAGGTGCAGTGTGTTACTGATGGTATGCTTTTTTAATTTGGTCCCAGCTCTCTACAGGTCATTCGCTAGGTCCTCCCGTGTGGTTCTGGTATTTTCGCTCACCGTTCTTATGATCATTTTGACCCCATGGGGTGAGATCTTGCGTGGTCTTGTATGTCTTCCATTTCCTAATATTTGCTCCCACAGTTGATTTCTTCAAACCAAACTGCTTACCTATTGCAGATTCAGTCTTCCCAGCCTGGTGCAGTTCTACAATTTTGTTTCTGGTGTCCTTTGAAAGCTCTTTGTTCTTGGCCATAGTGGAGTTTGGAGTGTGACTGTTTGAGGTTGTGGACAGGTGTCTTTTATACTGATAACAAGTTCAAACAGGTGCCATTAATACAGGTAAGGAGTGGAGGACAGATGAGCCTCTTTAAAGAAGAAGTTACAGGTCTGTGAGAGCCAAAAATCTTGCTTGTTTGTAGGTGACCAAATACTTATTTTCCACCATAATTTGCAAATAAATTCATAAAAAATCCTACAATGTGATTTTCTGGATTTTTTTTTCTCATTTTGTCTGTTATAGTTGAAGTGTACCTTGTCGTGGAAATTTCCTGTATTTACCAAATCATGAGAGCAAACGACACACAAGTCAGAGTTATCACAAAGTCCATCTTTAATTATATGAGCTCCATCACAACCCTGTGACTCTCAGATTAATTCAGTGTCTATAAATGAATTATCTGAGAGTCCCTTACACATTGCAACTGAGATGCTTTATAGCAAAGACACACATAGCCAGACAGCATTGGCCATAATTTATCGTTCAGCTTTGTCTCCTAAACTATGGTCTTTTCTCAAACTCAGAACAAATCCTCATATCAACAGGCATATATCACATCCACCCTATCTTGACAAGATCACAGAGACACATTGATTGGCACACAGACATTGTGGAGCCAAGAGATACACGCTTGACCTCTCCCCTCTCTCCGGCCCAAGTAACTTGGTCCTGACAGAGAACAGATGACGGCAAACCCGGCCACAGTATTATACAAAAAAAACATTCTGATGAGAAGTAATTTACAAACATATGATGTATATAAAACATCTTACCTATGTTACCAACTAATTCTGATTATTCCCCAACAACCTATGATGAAAATTACAGGCCTCTCATCTTTTTGAGTGGGAGAACTTGCACAATATGTGGCTGACTAAATACTTTTTTGCCCAACTGTATATATACTGAGATCATGTGACACTTAGATTGCACACAGGTGGACTTTACTTTACTAATTTTGGGACTTCTGAAGGTAATTGATTGCACCAGATCTTATTTAGGGGCTTCATAAGAAAGTGTGTGAATACATACAGTGGGGAGAACAAGTATTTGATACACTGCCGATTTTGCAGGTTTTCCTACTTACAAAGCATGTAGAGGTTTGTAATTTTTATCATAGGAACACTTCAACTGTGAGAGACGGAATCTAAAGCACAAATCCAGAAAATCACATTGTATTATTTTTAAGTAATTAATTTGCATTTTATTGCATGACATAAGTATTTGATCACTTACCAACCAGTAAGAATTCCGGCTCTCACAGACCTGTTCGTTTTTCTTTAAGAAGCCTCCCTGCTCTCCACTCATTACCTGTATAAAAGACACCTGTCCACACACTCAATCAAACAGACTCCAACCTCTCCACAATGGCCAAGAACAGAGAGCTGTGTAAGGACATCAGGGATTAAGGGTAGACCTGCACAAGTCTGGGATGGGCTACAGGACAATAGGCAAGCAGCTTGGTGAGAAGGCAACAACTGGCGCAATTATTAGAAAATGGAGGAAGTTCAATCACCCTTGGCCTGGGGCTCCATGCAAGATCTCACCTCGTGGGGCATCAATGATCATGAGAAAGGTGAGGGATCAGCCCATACCTACATGGCAGGACCTAGTCAAGACCTGAAGAGGGCTGTGACCACAGTCTCAAAGAAAACTATTAGTAACACACTACGCCATCATGGAATAAAATCCTGCAGCGCATGCAAGGTCCCCCTGCTCAAGGCAGCACATGTACAGGCCCGTCTGAAGTTTGCCAATGACCATCTGGATGATCCAGGGGAGAAATGGGAGAAGGTCATATGCTCTGATGAGACAAAAATAGAGCTTTTTGGTCTAAACTCCACTCGCCGTGTTTGGAGGAAGAAGAAGGATGAGTACAACCCCAAGAACACCATCCCAACCGTGAAGCATGGAGATGGAAACATCATTCTTTGGAGATGCTTTTCTGCAAAGGGGACAGGACAACTGCACCATATTGAGGGGGGATGGATGGGGCCATGTATCGTGAGTTCTTGGCCAACAACCTCTTTCCCTCAGTGAGAGCATTGAAGGTGGGTCGTGGCTGGGTCTTCCAGCATGACAACGACCCGAAACACACAGCCAGGGCAACTAAGGAGTGGCTCCGTAAGAAGCAAATCAAATCAAATTTTATTTGTCACATACACATGGTTAGCAGATGTTAATGCGAGTGTAGCGAAATGCTTGTGCTTCTAGTTCCGACAATGCAGTGATAACCAACAAGTAATCTAACTAACAATTCCAAAAAAAACTACTGTCTTATACACAGTGTAAGGGGATAAGGAACATGTACATAAGGATATATGAATGAGTGATGGTACAGAGCAGCATACAGTAGATGGTATCGAGTACAGTATATACATATGAGATGAATGTGTAGACAAAGTAAACAAAGTGGCATAGTTAAAGTGGCTAGTGATACGATGGATGCAGTCGATGTAGAGTACAGTATATACATATGCATATGAGATTAATAATGTAGGGTAAGTAACATTATATAAGGTAGCATTGTTTAAAGTGGCTAGTGATATATTTACATCATTTCCCATCAATTCCCATTATTAAAATGGCTGGAGTTGGGTCAGTGTCAATGACAGTGTGTTGGCAGCAGCCACTCAATGTTAGTGGTGGCTGTTTAACAGTCTGATGGCCTTGAGATAGAAGCTGTTTTTCAGTCTCTCGGTCCCAGCTTTGATGCACCTGTACTGACCTCGCCTTCTGGATGATAGCGGGGTGAACAGGCAGTGGTTCGGGTGGTTGATGTCCTTGATGATCTTTATGGCCTTCCTGTAACAACGGGTGGTGTAGGTGTCCTGGAGGGCAGGTAGTTTGCCCCCGGTGATGCGTTGTGCAGTCCTCACTACCCTCTGGAGAGCCTTACGGTTGAGGGCGGAGCAGTTGCCGTACCAGGCGGTGATACAGCCCGCCAGGATGCTCTCGATTGTGCATTTGTAGAAGTTTGTGAGTGCTTTTGGTGACAAGCCAAATTTCTTCAGCCTCCTGAGGTTGAATAGGCGCTGCTGCGCCTTCTTCACGACGCTGTCAGTGTGAGTGGACCAATTCAGTTTGTCTGTGATGTGTATGCCGAGGAACTTAAAACTAGCTACCCTCTCCACTACTGTTCCATCGATGTGGATAGGGGGTGTTCCCTCTGCTGTTTCCTGAAGTCCACAATCATCTCCTTAGTTTTGTTGACGTTGAGTGTGAGGTTATTTTCCTGACACCACACTCCGAGGGCCCTCACCTCCTCCCTGTAGGCCGTCTCGTCGTTGTTGGTAATCAAGCCTACCACTGTTGTGTCGTCCGCAAACTTGATGATTGAGTTGGAGGCGTGCGTGGCCACGCAGTCGTGGGTGAACAGGGAGTACAGGAGAGGGCTCAGAACGCACCCTTGTGGGGCCCCCGTGTTGAGGATCAGCGGGGAGGAGATGTTGTTGCCTACCCTCACCACCTGGGGGCGGCCCGTCAGAAAGTCCAGTACCCAGTTGCACAGGGCGGGGTCGAGACCCAGGGTCTCGAGCTTGATGACGAGCTTGGAGGGTACTATGGTGTTGAATGCCGAGCTGTAGTCGATGAACAGCATTCTCACATAGGTATTCCTCTTGTCCAGGTGGGTTAGGGCAGTGTGCAGTGTGGTTGAGATTGCATCGTCTGTGGACCTATTTGGGCGGTAAGCAAATTGGAGTGGGTCTAGGGTGTCAGGTAGGGTGGAGGTGATATGGTCCTTGACTAGTCTCTGGAGTGGCCTAGCCAGTCTCCAGACCTGAACCCAATAGAAAATCTTTGGAGGGAGCTGAAAGTCCATATTGCCCAGCGACAGCCCCGAAACCCGAAGGATCTGGAGAAGGTCTGTATGGAGGAGTGGGCCAAAATCCCTACTGCAGTGTGTGCAAACCTGGCCAAGAACTACAGGTAACATATGATCTCTGTCATTGCAAACAAAGGTTTCTGTACCAAATATTAAGTTCTGCTTTTCTGATGTATCAAATAATTATATCATGCAATAAAATGCAAATGAATAACTTAAAAATCATACAATGTGATTTTCTGGATTTTTGTTTTAGATTCTGTCTCTCACAGTTGAAGTGTACCTGTGGTAAAAATTACAGACCTCTACATGCTTTGTAAGTAGGAAAACCTGCAAAATCGGCAGTGTATCAAATACTTGTTCTCCCCACTGTATGCACGCCCCACTTTAAAAATTAAACATGTAAACATGTTTTTTTTTTCATCAATTTGGACTATTTTGTGTTTGTCCATTACATGAAATCCAAATAAAAATAAATTTATACTACAGTTTGTAATCCAACACAATAGAAAAAATGCCAATTGGAATGAATACTTTTGCAAAGCACTGTGTCTGCACTCTGGACTGTGGTGAGACAACATCAACAGGAGAAAGAGCAGGATCAGGAGAAGAGCAGAGCACTAGTGGAGAGTATCAGAGTGCTGGAGGAGAGGGTGAGGGGGATGATGTGTGACCTATTAGAGAGCTGGCAACCCACGCAGAGAAGCCAGCAGAACAGCCACCCTGATAGCCCTCCTGACACCCACTGAGGACATACAAAAGCCACAGATTGTACTCCTTATGGACTAAAACGGGAAATATATATAAGAAAATAAACTTTTTCCCAAACACAGTGTCTAAACTCTGGTGTCCAAACACCCAGCGCACCCTAGACCTTCTGTCTGAGGACCAACTGGGGTCACCCAGCCACATAATAATATACACAGGCACAAACCACCTGAGAGCACAGCAGTAAAGTGTGGCCACAGCACTCAAGGGAGTGATTGAAAAAGCTTCTTCTACTTTCCCCAACACACATGTGGTTATCGCCACCTTGCTACCATGAAAATCCTTCCATCATTATTTTATCAGTTAAATTGACTGAGAACACATTGTCATTTACAGCAACATCCTGGGGAATAGTTACAGGGGATGATGAATGAGCCAATTGTAAGCTGGGGATGATTAGGTGACTGTGATGGTGTGAGGAACAGATTGGGAATTTAGCCAGGATGCCAGGGTAAACACCCCTACTCTTACAGTAAGTGCCATGGGATATTTAGTGGCCACAGAGAGTTAGGAAACCTGCTTAACATCCCATACAAAAGAGAACACCCTACACTGGGCAATGTCCTCAATCACTGCCCTAGGGAATTGGGATATTTTTTTAGACCAGGGGAAAGGGTCTCCCATCTAGTTATCAACCAGGACCAACCTTGCTTAGCTTCAGAAGCAAGCTAGCATTGGGACACAGGGTGGTATACTGCTGGCTTACAGCAGGTAAATGCAAGTATTTCCCAAGACTGTGCCTCAAAACCAAATGTTTACCTGGCCCACAATTCCACCCTGAACTGAACTTGAACAGTCTTTACGATCAGGTCCACCTATACAAGGCAGCGCCCATCTTTCCCCGGACCCAAAAGGACATCACCATCAAACGCAGCCTCAATACTTCACACAGAAGCAACAGATCAATAGAAACCCTGCCCAGACCAGGAAGACACCCCCCCCCTGACCTAAATGTTGAGGACCTACATCCAGACCACAGCACCACATCAACCCCCCTCCCAAGTCATCCATGCCCACACCCCATTCAGACCCCACCCCAGTCATCCATGCCCACACCCCATTCAGACCCCCCAGTCATCCATGCCCACACCCCATTCAGACCCCCCCAGTCATCCATGCCCACACCCCATTCAGACCCCCCAGTCATCCATGCCCACACCCCATTCCAGACCCCATTCCCCCAGTCATCCATGCCCACACCCCCAGATCATCAGACCCCATTCAGACCCCCCAGTCATCCATGCCCACACCCCATTCAGACCCCCCCCAGTCATCCATGCCCACACCCCATTCAGACCCCCCAGTCATCCATGCCCACACCCCATTCAGAACCCCCCCCAGTCATCCATGCCCACACCCCATTCAGACCCCCCAGATGCCCACACCCCCAGACCCCCCAGTCATCATGCCCACACCCCATGCCCACACACCCCATTCACCCCATTCAGACCCCCAGTCATCCATGCCCACCCCCATTCAGACCCCCCAGTCATCCATGCCCAGCACCCCAGTCATCCAGACCCCCCCCCAGTCATCCATGCCCACACCCCATTCAGACCCCCCCCCAGTCATCCATGCCCACACCCCATTCAGACCCCCCCCCAGTCATCCATGCCCACAGATCAGAGTCATTGAATTGACCCCCCAGATCAGATCTTGAATTGAACATTTATACTAGACAAGTCAGTTAAGAACAAATTCTTATTTACGATGACGGCTTACACCGGGCAAACCCAGACAACGCTAGGCCAGTTGTGATACAGACTGGAATCAAACCAGGGTGTCTGTAGTGATACCTCAAGCACTGAGATGTAGTGCCCTAGACCGCTGTGCCACTCCTGCCCACCCCATGCCCCCCACTCCCACAAAGAGGGCCTCAGAGAGATTAACCTTGAAAAGAGTCCCTTAAGCAAGCTGGTCCTGGGGCTTTGTTCACAAACACACCCCACAGAACCCTAGGACAGCAACACAATTAGATCCAACAAAATCATGAGAAAACAAAAATAGAATTACTTGACATGTTGGAAAGAATTAACATAAAAACAGAGCAAACAAGAATGCTATTTTGCCCTAAATAGAGAGTACAAAGTGGCAGAATACCTGACCACTATGACTGACCCAAACGTAAGGAAAGCTTTGACTATGTACAGACTCAGTGGGCATAGCCTTGCTGTTGAGAAAGGCCACCGTAGGCAGTCCTGGCTCTCAAGAGAAGACAGTCTATGTGCACACTGCCCACAACATGAGGTGGGAACTGCGCTGCACTTCCTAACCTCCTGCCAAATGTTTGACCATATTAGACACACATTTCCCTCAGATGACTCATATCCACAAAGAATTTGAAAATAAACCAAATTTTGATCAACTCTACTGGGTGAAACATCAGTGTGCCATCACAGCAGCAATATTTGTGACCTTTTGCCACAAGAAACTTTTTCTTTTTTCCACTTTTGTACATCATTACAACACTGATATGACGTTTGAAATGTCTTTATAGAGGGAGGGGGGAGCGGGAGAGAAAGATAGAGAGGGGAAAGGGGGAAGAGAGAAAACGGGGAAGAGAGAGAAAGGGGGAAAAGAGAGAAAGGGGGAAAGAGAGAAAGGGGGAAAGAGAGAGAAAGGGGGGAAGAGAGAGAAAGGGGGAAAGAGAGAGAAAGGGGGAAGAGAGAGAAAGGGGGAAGAGAGAGAAAGGGGGGAAAGAGAGAGAAAGGGACGGAAGAGAGAGAAAGGGGGAAGAGAGAGAAAGGGACGGAAAGAGAGAAAGGGGGGAAGAGAGAGAAAGGGGGAAGAGAGAGAAAGGGACGGAAGAGAGAGAAAGGGGGAAGAGAGAGAAAGGGGGGAAGAGAGAGAAAGGGGGGAAGAGAGAGAAAGGGGGGAAGAGAGAGAAAGGGGGAAGAGAGAGAAAGGGGGAAGAGAGAAAGGGGGAAGAGAGAAAGGGGGGAAAAGAGAAAGGGGGGGGGGTAAAAGAGAGAAAGGGGGTAAAAGAGAGAAAGGGGGGAAAAGAGAGAAAGGGGGGAAGAGAGAGAAAGGGGGGAAAGTGAGAAAGGTAAAGGAGAAAAAAAAGAGGGCAGGGGCAAGAAAAGCATTGATTTCAATCGCACCCTGTGTTGCAACCAGCACTGACTCCTGCTACCTCAGCTTGAGGTGCAATGAAATGGCTAGTGTCGTAAAGGCCTGTACAAAACCAACAAAAATGGGCCCATTCACCCCATAGGAGTCTTTGTCAGGGCCGGGTATGATACTTCTGATTGTTGTAGAAAAGAGATACATGTAGATAGTATTCAGTAAATCTATGGTATCCAGTATATACTGTACAATGTATCCAGTATATAGATAGTATCTGTAACATGTGTGCTGAGAGTCGTGAAGCAAGTTCAGGGAGTGATTCAATAAATAAATTAAAACATAATGCAAACCAAGAAACACGAACAACGCACAGACATGAAACAGAAACAGAAACAATAACGCCTGGGGAAGGAACCAAATGGAGTGACATATATAGGGAAGGAATCAAAGGGAGTGACATGTATAGGGAAGGAACCAAAGGGAGTGACATATATAGGGAAGGAATCAAAGGGAGTGACATATATAGGGAAGGAATCAAAGGGAGTGACATATATAGGGAAGGAATCAAAGGGAGTGACATGTATAGGGAAGGAACCAAAGGGAGTGACATATATAGGGAAGGAACCAAAGGGAGTGACATGTATAGGGAAGGAACCAAAGGGAGTGACATATATAGGGAAGGAACCAAAGGGAGTGACATATATAGGGAAGGAACCAAAGGGAGTGACATATATAGGGTAGGAACCAAAGGGAGTGAGTGACATATATAGGGTAGGAACCAAAGGGAGTGAGTGACATATATAGGGAAGGAATCAAAGGGAGTGAGTGACATATATAGGGTAGGAATCAAAGGGAGTGAGTGACATATATAGGGAAGGAAACAAAGGGAGTGACATATATATAGGGAAGGAAACAAAGGGAGTGACATATATAGGGTAGGAACCAAAGGGAGTGACATATATAGGGAAGGAACCAAAGGGAGTGACATATATAGGGAAGGAACCAAAGGGAGTGACATATATAGGGAAGGAACCAAAGGGAGTGACAGATATAGGGTAGGAACCAAAGGGAGTGACATATATGGGGCAGGTAATCAAGGAGGTGATGGAGTCCAGTTGAGTCTAATGACGTGCAGGCGCGCATAACGATGGTGACAGCTGTGTGCCATAACAAGCAGCCTGGTGACCTAAAGGTCAGAGAGGGAGCACACATGACAGTACCCCACCCCAACGCGCAGCTCCAGAGGCAGGAAGCCGAACAAAATAACGATCCCGGGGATGAGGTGCGGACCGGTCACCTCTGCCGAGGCACGGGAAACCTGACAAACTTGTTGAGCGGGCTGAGACCTCGAGGCACGGGAAGCTGTTCACCAGCTGAGACATTGGAAACTATCGATCCCGCTGAGGCATGGCAGCCTGTCGAGCCAGCTGAGGCATGGCAGCCTAAAGATCCCACTGAGGCATGTAAACACGCTGAGACAGCTAAGGCAGGGGAACCCGTCAAACCCGCCGAGGCATGGGAATCCAACAAACCGTCTGAGGCCTCCCCGGTAGACCCGACATCACCTCAAACACGAAAAGAAAAGAAAAAAACTCCCTGATTCTTCCCTTTGGTGAGGCGACATTCTGTAATGTGCACTGCGAGTCGGGATGCAAGTTCAGGGAGTTAATCATTTAATAAATAAATGAAAACGTAATACAAACAACTCACATACATGAAACAGAAACATTGACACCTGGGGAAGGAACCAAAGGTTGTGAAATATTTAGGGAAGTTAATCAGGGAGGTGATGGAGACCAGGTGAGTCTAATGACGTGCAGGTGCACGTAACGATGGTGACAGGTGTGCGCCATAACGAGCAGCCTGGTGACCTAGAGGCTGGAGAGGGAGCACACATGACAGTACCCAGCATATAGATAGTGTCCAGTATATAAATACTATCCAGTATTTAGAAAGTGTCCAGTATATAAATACTATCCAGTATTTAGAAAGTGTCCAGTATATAAATACTATCCAGCATATAGATAGTGTCCAGTATATAAATACTATCCAGTATATAGATAGTGTCCAGTATATAAATACTATCCAGTATTTAGAAAGTATTCAGAATATAGATAGTATCCAGTATATAGATTATATCCAGTATATCGATAGTATCTAGTATTTAGCATGTATCCAGTAAATACATGTAGATAGTATCTAGTATATACATACTATCCAGAATATAGATAGTTTCCAGTATATAGATAGTGACCTGAATATAGATAGTATCCAGTATTCAGACAGTATCTAGTACATTGATAGTATCCAGAATACAGATAGTGTCCAGAATACAGATAGTGTCCCGTATATAGATAGTATCCAGTATACAGATAGTATTCAGTATATAGATTGTATTCAGTATATAGATTGTATCCAGTATATAGATTGTATTCAGTATATAGATTGTATTCAGTATATAGATTGTATTCAGTATATAGATTGTATTCAGTATATAGATTGTATTCAGTATATAGATTGTATTCAGTATATAGATCGTATCCAGTATATAGATTGTATTCAGTATATAGATTGTATTCAGTATATAGATTGTATTCAGTATATAGATTGTATTCAGTATATAGATTGTATTCAGTATATAGATTGTATTCAGTATATAGATTGTATTCAGTATATAGATCGTATCCAGTATATAGATTGTATTCAGTATATAGATTGTATTCAGTATATAGATTGTATTCAGTATATAGATTGTATCCAGTATATAGATAGTGACCTGAATATAGATTGTCTCCACTATACAGATATTATCCATTATATAGATAGTATCCAATGTACAGATAGTATACAGTATACATATAGTATCCAGTATATGCATTGTATCCAGTATATAGTGTCCTGTATATAGATAGTATCTAGTATATAAATTGTATCCAGTATATAGGTAGTATCCAGTATATAGATAGTATCTAGTATATAGAAAGTATCCAGTATACAGATAGATTCCAGTATATAGATAGTATCTAGTATATAGAAAGTATCCAGTATACAGATAGAATCCAGTGTATAGATAGTATCCAGTATATAGTGTATAGATAGTATCCAGTATATATAGATCCAGTATAGATTGTCAGTATATAGATAGTATAGTATAGATAGTATAGATAGTATCCAGTATATAGATAGTATCTAGTATGTAGATAGTATCCAGTATGTAGATATTATCCAGTATGTAGATAGTGACTTAAATATATATAGTATCCAGTATTTAGACAGTATCCTATATATTGATAGTGTCCAGTATATAGAAAGTATCCAGTATATAGATTGTATCCAGTATATAGATAGTATCTAGTATATATTTAGTATCCAGTATATCTAGTCTGTTTTTCTTTGTGACGGGCATATTTAACATTGCATGAGTTCAAAAGTCTTCTACTTTGGAAACATGTGTTGTGATCCCCCCTCCTCCTCCCACCAACCGTTGCACCATGTGGATATTTGCTTGAGATGCTTTCTCCACTTACTCAATCCTCTTGAGCAAGCACACTCCTTCAGCATAACAATTAAATAGCATGGGAGCAACAATAATCAAAGAAAGAGCATGTTACATTTTAGTAAGACACTCCAAGCGAGGTAATGCAAAGAAAGAGCATGTTACATTTTAGTAAGACACTCCAAGCGAGGTAATGCAAAGAAAGAACAAGACTAAGCAGCCAGTAGATAGCAATAAACTTTAGTGAATTATATTTACAGAATATAATTATAAAATAATACATATGGGAGCAGTCAGCAAAGTACATCAGGACGAACAACTGCAACACGTTTCGACTACCAGAGAATTCCTCAGGCAGCAGGGTAAAATAACTAATTCTCTGTCCCTCTCCCTCTATCTGCCCCATCACCTTTGACAGCTACGACAGCAACCTGTTTTCCACTCCCAACCTCTGAACAAGCCCCCAGATGGATCTTCATACATTTCTTTCTTCCTTTTGGATATGATCGTTTCTTTTTCAGTTTCCGACGTAAATTTGCAGCGCCCTAGGAAATGGATGTAGCATGTGTGAAATGGATGTAGAATGTGTGAAATGGATGTAGCATGTGTGAAATGGATGTAGCATGTGTGAAATGGATGTAGAATGTGTGAAATGGATGTAGCATGTGTGAAATGGATGTAGCATGTGTGAGGGATTGGTGCTGCAGTCACCAGCCGCTGATAATTGGTCCGGAGCGAGGAATCCATCCAATATCAGGCCCAGGAGAGTCCCGCTCACATCTGCAGTCAAGCTCCCCTCCTTCAGCTCCTCCCTCTCACCTGTGTCATCAATACTTGGGGTGTGTTAAAAAACGCTTTAAATGTTGAATGAGCACTCTAAAAACAGTCAATGTTGAAATGAACAGCAAAGTTGCAGAGTGTTGTTAGTGGCAGCTGAAAGTGTATTTGAGTGTACTTGAATCTCACTGATAACTTTACACATTTCTTAGAATTTCATTTCCAGAATGTTTGAAGTCCTCCATTCAGAATGAACTAGTCAAGTGTTTTACAGCATTACACACTGAATGCACCCCTGACCACAAATACATAGTACCCCCAGGCCTGACCTTTGACCTTCACATATCAACCAGAGGACATCAGGTTGTTTAAAATTCGAACAAAGCGTGAAGGTCAGTCAATGCAAAAACAAATCCATGAAGGCAGATCTGCTATTTTTAGTTATTATATATTTTTTAGTATTTTACCCCCCCCCTTTGTCTGCCCAATTTCGATGTTGTCCCATCACTGCAACAGGTTCGGGAAAGGCGAAGGTGGAGTCATGCGTCCTCCAAAACGTGCCCCACCTAACCAGCAGCAGCATATCACCAGCAGCATACCACTGCTAGCTTGCTTCTCTAGCTGAGCAGGATTGGTCCTGGATGGGAGACCAGATGCAGCTGGAACTGCCTGATTAAATAATGGTTTTAAAAAATGACCATGCTCCTTAACATCCTGAAGCCAGCCACACCAATGTGTTGGAGGAAACACTGGTGACTGGAGTCAGCCTGTAGGAACTTGGCCTGCCAGGAGTTGCTAGGGTGTAATGAGCCAAGTAAAGCCCCAATGGTCAAACCCTTCCCTAGCCCAGATGACGCCAATTGTGTGCTGTCCTATGGGACTCTTGGTCACAGCTGGTTGTGGTACAGCCTGGGGATGAACCTGGGTCTGTAGTAATACCTCTAGCACTGTGATGTAGTGCCTTAGACCACTACGCCATTTAGGAGGCCTGAGGGTGGATCTGCATTTTGACAGTTTATTGTCCAACTGTGGCCTGTGGCTTGAAGCACTCAAGTTAGTCCTTAAGTTTCACCAACAATGGTTCAATTCATTATCATAGTTCATAATTCTCTGAGGTCCAAACGAAGGCATTGGGCAACAGACAAATCCCTACATTGGTGTAAAGAGTAGCTTTGGAGGTCAAGGCTTGAACAATGAGAAAAACAGAAGCCTGGAGCCAATGAGCACTAAACCATATCAGCTGGAAGCCCCGTCGCTCCTTGTGGCTCACTGTCCAAACCCCTAGATCTCAAATGGCAGCCTGGTCCTTGCCAACATGGGCTGTAGGCTACTCAAAACCCTTCAATTACCCACCAGACCACAGTGGCTCTCTGGAACACACTCTCACTGCATGTTGTTTGGACTTTTTGTCAGACTTTGTCAGACGGCCATGACATGAATGGTCGTCCACTGGGGCTCAAATTAAACACTGGTTGTGTTGCACCCTACTCCAGTAAACATGTTGGATTGTGCCAAACTCATAGGAACTGGAACAAACAGTGGGTTGCTACTGTAGTGCACTGTACTGCACATCAGTGCTTAATTTTGGCTGCTTATATCTATTATATCTATTCACAATAGACAGGGGAACTATTTTCAGTCTCCCTTTGTACAGAATGAGAATTCAGTAATTGTGCCTACATTGAATAATGTATGGCTTTTTACAGGTAGAATAGTTGCATTGAACGTCTAACTAGGAATATGTCTAACTAGGAATATGTAATTATGAATGTTATTTTTTCACTCTTACGCTGTGAACAGTACTGGATATATAATGCCTCTGTCATATGGCTGTGAGAAAAAAACTAAAAGCTATTTCTAATCTGTATGTCAATGTCTTCTTTGTATTATTTCTGCAGTTGGTGTAATTTAAATTCCATCCTACGGTAGTTAGATTTATCAGGGTTACACACATAGCAGCAAAGATACTGAAGAACTTGATACCGCATTGAACGTGGGAGTGAGATCAACTTTACCTGTCATGGACAGGGGTTGACCAACCTCCCACCCAGACCCCAGCCCCCCTCCCAACCCCCTCCCCAACTCTCCTCCCTGAACCCTCCTCCCCGACCTGCACCTATCTGGGCTCTATACAGCTTCAACAAACGTTAGCTAAAGTTCACCGAACAGCTTTGTTTACAGACGCTTGCATTGCTCGAAATAAGTACTTCAAGACCTGTCAAGTCGAAGCAAACAAAAGTCAATATTCTTTCTGGTGCCCAATCGCCCAACCCATTACTTTCCTGTAAAATGGATTGGGACCAACCAAATGAACAAATTGGTTTTGATGCCACAGCTCCCAACTCGTTGAATTCTTTAGGGCTTGGTATTTTTTCTCCCCCCGAACCCAATCACAGGAAATTAAACATGAAACCCACAGTACTTTTTATTGGGACCAGGTTCAGCTCCAAATCCTTGGTCAACTCCTGGAGATGATCACCTTAAATCTAATAGCAGAAGTCCCAGAATAACTAAAAGGCCATTTAAGTAACAGGCCACCACATATCCCGCTGCAAGTACCCCTTTCCAGGGCTAGTAAATGTCAGGTTAATCCATTTCCTGTTTCTGCTCTTTTACAGGAGGTTATTAAAAATTGATTTGGTCTTTCTCCATTGGTTATGTCCTGCTGAAAGGATCAACTGTGTCTCTTCCAAAAAGACAGAGAGAAAGAAGTGACAGAGAAAGGAAAAGGTACATTACCTACCTTGCCTGATCTCCATGCCCTATTAGTGACACTTGATCACCTGACCTTCTACCAGGTGTATCAGAACTCCATATCATTACTTTGAGTGAATGATATCTGGGTGAGTACAGGGTTGGGTAGGTTGCTTTCAAAATGTAATCCATTACAGTTACTAGTTACCTGTCCAAAATTGTAATCTGTAATGTAACTTCTGGATAACCCAAACTCAGTAATGTAAACCGATTACATTCAGTTTATTTAGATTACTTTCCCCTTAAGAGGCATTGGAAGAAGACACAGATGTATGTTACCAATTGAAACACATCTATTGCAGGATACATCCATGTGAAGGTTCACATGGCTGGCCATATATGAATGTTACATTTTACTTTATGGGTTGGTTATGTAGGCTTCTTCTAACCCATCACTTTCTACTACATCTAATAATATGATTCAATTACATTTTTACGTTAAAAACCAAAGTCTATCAGAACTCCATTCATTCCAATAAATTAAATACTTCTTGATCTTCATCAATAGGACTAGTAAATATGGAAGCATAGATTAGCCAAAGTGTTTTTTATCTGAGCATGACCACAAAACTAAGGATTTATTAGCCAGCCCAATGCTGTTGTTTATGATTTTGATGTCGTGGAGGACTGATTGGGCTCATTGACTTTGAGTTGAAAAATAAATGCTGTGCTCATGGAGTTTGTGAAAAATGAATGCCTTTGGCTGCATTTGCTATAGGCTTATTGTTTAACTTTTTGTTGGTGACACTTTGATATCTTGATAACATGTAGGTGTTGTGGGCAAATCTACAGATGAAAAAATAACAAAATGGTTGCCTCACCTCTGTTTTGGTAAAAAGCTGAGGGATGAGCCTGGATAAATGTAACCACTCTCAGATTAATAGACAGAGCCATGGATGCAAGGACTAACCATCCATGATATCAAAATGATTGTTTTAGCCATGTTATGTGGCTATACAGTGTTTGTTAACATTTACAATGTGCAATCAGTGCTCAGACTGTCCACAATAGACTGTGAGAGGCTTGAATGAGGGCTTGTAGGCCTGTTGTCCTCACCAGACATCACCGGCAACAACGTTGTCTATGGGCACAAACCCACTGTCGCTGGACCAGACAGGACTGGCAAAATTGCTCTTCACTGACGAGTCGTTGTTTTGTTTCACCAGGGGTGATGGTCGGATTTGCGTTTATCGTCAAAGGAATGAGCAATACACCGAGGCCTGTACTCTGGAGTGGGATCGATTTGGAGGTGGAGGGTCCGTCACAGTCTGGGCGGTGTGTCACAGCATCATTGGACTGAACTTATTGTCATTGCAGGCAATCTCAACACTGTGCATTACAGCGAAGACATCCTCTTCTTCCCTCATGTGGTACGCTTCCTGCAGGCTCATCCTGACATGACGCTCCAGCATGACAATGCCACCAGCCATACTGCTCATTCTGTGCGTGATTTCCTGCAAGACAGGAATGTCAGTATTCTGCCTTGGCCAGCGAAGAGCCCGTATCCGAATCCCATTGATCACGTCTGGGACTTAGTGTTGGATCAGAGGACGAGGGCTCTGGCCATTCTCCCCAGAAATGTCCGGGAAGTTGCAAGTGCCTTGGTGGAAGAATGGGGTAACAATCTCACAGCAAGAACATGCAAATCTGGTGCAATCTCTGAGGAGGAAATGCACAGCAGTACTTAATGCAGCCGGTTGTCACCCCAGATACTGACTGTTACTTTATATTTTGACCCCTCCTTTGTTCAGGGACACATTATTACATTTTTGTCATTCATGTCTGGTGAACTTGTTCAGTTTGTCTCAGATGTTGAATCTTTTTATGGTCATTAATTAAGGGAACACTAAAATAACACATCCTAGATCTGAATGAATGAAATATTCTCATTAAATACTTTTTTTCTGTACATAGTTGAATGTGCTGACAACAAAATCACACAAAAATTATCAATGGAAATCAAATTTATCAACCCATGTAGGTCTGGATTTGGAGTCACACTCAAAATGAAAGTGGAAAACCACACTACAGGCTGATCCAACTTTGATGTAATGTCCTTAAAACAAGTTAAAATGAGGCTCAGTAGTGTGTGTGGCCTCCACGTGCCTGTATGACCTCCCTACAATGCCTGGGCATGCTCCTGATGAGGTGGCGGATGGTCTCCTAAGGGATCTCCTCCCAGACCTGGACTAAAGCATCCGCCAACTCCTGGACAGTCTGTGGTGCAACGTGGGGTTGGTGGATGAAGCGAGACATGATGTCCCAGATGTGCTGAATTGGATTCAGGTCTGGGGAACAGGTGGGCCAGTCCATAGCATCAATGCCTTCCTGTTGCAGGAACTGCTGACACACTCCAGCCACATGAGGTCTGGCATTGTCTTGCATTAGGAGGAACCCAGGGCCAACCACACCAGCATATGGTCTCACAAGGTGTCTGAGGATCTCATCACGGTACCTAATGGCAGTCAGGCTACCTCTGGCGAGCACATGGAGGGCTGTGCGGCCCCCCAAAGACATTTAACATTTACATTTAAGTCATTTAGCAGACGCTCTTATCCAGAGTGACTTACAAATTGGTGCATTCACCTTATGACATCCAGTGGAACAGTCACTTTACAATAGTGCATCTAAATCTTAAAGGGGGGGGTGAGAAGGATTACTTTATCTTATCCTAGGTATTCCTTAAAGAGGTGGGGTTTCAGGTGTCTCAGGAAGGTGGTGATTGACTCCACTGTCCTGGCGTCGTGAGGGAGTTTGTTCCACCATTGGGGGGCCAGAGCAGCGAACAGTTTTGACTGGGCTGAGCGGGAACTGTACTTCCTCAGTGGTAGGGAGGCGAGCAGGCCAGAGGTGGATGAACGCAGTGCCCTTGTTTGGGTGTAGGGCCTGATCAGAGCCTGGAGGTACTGAGGTGCCGTTCCCCTCACAGCTCCGTAGGCAAGCACCATGGTCTTGTAGCGGATGCGAGCTTCAACTGGAAGCCAGTGGAGAGAGCGGAGGAGCGGGGTGACGTGAGAGAACTTGGGAAGGTTGAACACCAGACGGGCTGCGGCGTTCTGGATGAGTTGTAGGGGTTTAATGGCACAGGCAAAGAAATGGCAATGGCAAAGAAATGCCACCCCACACCATGACTGACCCAGCACAGGGCACCTGTGGCGAATCTTGGTGTTATCTGGCAAATGCCAAACGTCCTGCACGTTGTTGGGCTGTAAGCACAACCCCCACCTGTGGACATCGGGCCCTCATACTACCCTCATGGAGTCTGTTTCTGACCATTTGAGCAGACACATGCACATTTGTGGCCTGCTGGAGGTCATTTTGCAGGGCTCTGGCAGTGGTCCTCCTTGCACAAAGGCGGAGGTAGCGGTCCTGCTGCTAGGTTGTTGCCCTCCTACATCCTCCTCCATGTCTCCTGATGTACTGGCCTGTCTCCTGGTAGCGCCTCCATGCTCTGGACACTACGCTGACAGACACAGCAAACCTTCTTGCCACAGCTCGCATTGATGTGCCATCCTGGATGAGCTGCACTACCTGAGCCACTTGTGTGGGTTTTAGACTTCGTCTCATGCGGCCACTAGAGTGAAAGCACCGCCAGCATTCAAAAGTGACCAAAACATCAGCCAGGAAGCATAGGAACTCAGAAGTGGTCTGTGGTCACCACCTGCAGAACCACTCCTTTTTGGAGGTGTCTTGCTAATTGCCTATAATTTCCACCTGTTGTCTATTCCTTTTGCACAACAGCATGTGAAATGTTTTATCAATCAGTGTTGCTTCCTAAGTGGACAGTTTGATTTCACAGAAGTGTGATTGACTTGGAGTTACATTGTGTTGTTTAAGTGTTCCCTTTATTTTGTGGAGCAGTGTATATAAAATGTGTAAGTCCAAAAATGCATGTAGCAGTTACTGATTGCCTCTTTAAGTCTATCAAAAGATATTAAAGGCATTTCCTGCATGTTAACATCAGAAGTCTCCTCCCTAAGTTTGTTTTATTCAGCTCTTTAGCACACTCCGCCAACTTCCTAGCCATGTCTCAATCCTGCCTTAGAAAGGCCACCAAAATTCCTGAAATGTCCATCCCCAACTACAACATTTTCCAACAAGATAGAACTGCCAAAGGGGGCAGAGTTGATATCTACTGCAAAGATAGCATGCAGAGTTCTGTTATACTATCCATGTCTGTGCCCAAACAATTCGAGCTTCTACTTTTAATAATCCATCTTTCCAGAAACAAATCTCTCACCGTTGCCGCTTGTTATAGACCCCCCTCAGCCCCCAGCTGTGCCCTGGACACCATATGTGAATTGATTGCCCCCCATCTATCTTCAAGATTTCATACTGTTAGGTGACATAAACTGGGACATGCTTAACACCCCGGCTGTCCTACAATCTAAGCTAGATGCCCTCAATCACACAGAAATTGTCAAGGGACCTACCAGGTTCAACTCTAAATCTGTAACCATGGTATAATCCTTGAATGCAGACAGCAGTTGTACCATTGGAAGACATAGCTTGGACTGTAGCCTACAAAAGCCTATTCCTGCTCTTTTCCCACGATCCATCAAACCCATTTGGTGTGTCCTCATAGTGGTCTCTGACTTTTGGTCAGACTCGCTCAGGTGGAAGAAATTTAAATGTGTGCCTTTCTCAACTATGATTTCAATGTCATTGAGAAAACAGAGAAGTGTCAAATATTTTTTTGTCGCAAACCTCCTTTCTGAATTTAAAAGTAATCCTAAAAGTAATCATCTAGTTTTTTAAAAGCATATGTAATCGGATTACAATATTTTTGCTGGTAACGTAATGGATTACAGTTACCATTTTTCTTTCATACATGTAATGGATTACAGTTACCGTTTTCTTTTTTCATTCTCTCATAATCCGTTACTCCACAATCCTGGGTGAGTAAGTATGCCTCCAGGATAATATGGTGAAGTTGACTTCATGTATACTGTAGGCCCTCCATCAAATAAATATGACCAAGGACATCCAAAATCCATCAGAATAACAATTTTTAACAAGAGCAGCAAAATAAATGATTCATCTTAGTAATTGACAGTGTACAGGTAATATTGAACGATTAAGCAATTGCAGTGAAATTAGATTAAATCTAGTCATTATCAGTGTCATATAATTCATTCCGGTAAATTTAGTAGATTTGCTTGAAAGCGGCATTGACATTGCTGGTTAGCTAACAAGCAAAACTTGACGTTACACATCATTTACTATTGGGAAAATGATTCCAGCCACTTAGCAGCTAGCTAACATTTGTTCAAATAAAGCAAAGTTATTTATTAATGTAAAAGTGCGATTGTAAACTCTAAAGTATAAACCCACCATAGCTTAATTTATGAATGAGGTCCCAGGCGGAGAGTTATTGGTTGAAAATGGATGCTCCTCGGACTGTCCTTGCACTTGAAACGCACACCCGATGTGAGGTGTAGCTCCGCCCACTGGACCAAATGGCATGATAAGAGTGCATACTTGTAACGCGGACATTGGCCTGCTGCTATGTCTTCATATCTGTGAAATGGTTTAGGATATGTTCTTTTTTTTATACCCAATCAATTTTTGGCTTCCACATGTAAGACAAAGCTTTACAACAATCCAAGTAGCCCCTTAAGAACTATCCATGAGGTGTCAGCACTGGGTTAAAAAAAAATGCTGTAAAAAAAGTGTACTTAAATATACTCTCTCTCTCTCTTTCTCTCTCTCTCACAAAATACCCATTTTCGTGTAATCATTTTTGCCTAATATAACACAGCATCATGAGTAATCTCGAAAGATTTGCGCAAGAGAGATAAGTGTTATTGTCCAGTAGCACCGTCGGCCAAAATCCAAAACAAATATACAGGCCATAAATGTCAGTGTCAGTTTGCATGCAAGTGTTAAAATGAATTCAACAGCAACCATCAATTAACTCATCCTTGTCAGGAGAGATAGACTCTGTGAAGCATGTAGGCTACTGGTATGACACTCACTCAGCTGGAGAGTAGTTAAAACACAGACACACATACTCGCACACACACACACACACACACACACACAAACACATACACAGACTCGCACACAGACTCGCACACACACACACACACACACACACACACACACACACACACACACACACACACACACACACACACACACACACACACACACACACACACACACACACACACACACACACACACACACACACACACACACACACACACACACACACACCACACCCGGCACCAAGCCAGCAGCCATCCCATCTTTATTATTTAGGAGCCCGATGGCTTCTGAAGCATGCTAAGTGACTGACAGGCGGAACAATGCACTAAAGATCACATGAATGGGCCTCACATAAAAGTCAAGCTATACAACACATTTAGGTATTGTGTCGTGAAATATGCCATGAACAAACTCCAAAGTTATTACAGTTTTTTTCAATTGCAAACAAGCCACCTTTTCAAAACTCTTCACAGTCTGCATTACCAACATGCATGTTGGCTAAACAGTTAATCTCACCTCCAAAACTCACTCAAACCACCAAAACACTTCATACATGTCTCAAAATAAGCTCGTTCGACCAGAACACTGGCCACAGTTCTCACTCAGAAAGCATAACGTTGTCACTCATAACACACTGACCTAAAAACCACTAACAGGCAGCGTTACATCAACTTTGAACTTTTCTCTTTCAACTCTGAATGATTTCTCACATAAATCATTATTTCATTATCGAATAAGAATAACACCTTTTCACTTTATTGACTGTACTAAAGTACATGTAATAATAATGAATCAGAAATGCAGCAATTCGCTTCAATAGCCTTTATTTTTTCGATATCTTTGCATGTAGTAATTTACTTGTGAAAAATAATAGTAGAAACAAAAAAACAAATTCCTGAATTTCTAGATCTGCAATAATAATTACAAAAAAACATCAATATGTATAATCTAACACTCCTACGGTACAGTACTGTGTGGGTTCTAGTTCTCATCAACATGTCTAGTATAATCACTCATACTGTACAGTACTGTGAGGGTTCTAGTTCTCATCAACATGTCTAGTATAATCACTCATACTGTACAGTACTGTGAGGGTTCTAGTTCTCATCAACATGTCTAGTATAATCACTCATACTGTACAGTACTGTGAGGGTTCTAGTTCTCATCAACATGTCTAGTATAATCACTCATACTGTACAGTACTGTGAGGGTTCTAGTTCTCATCAACATGTATAGTATAATCACTCCTACTGTACAGTACTGTGAGGGTTCTAGTTCTCATCAACATGTCTAGTATAATCACTCCTACTGTACAGTACTGTGAGGGTTCTAGTTCTCATCAACATGTCTAGTATAATCACTCATACTGTACAGTACTGTGAGGGTTCTAGTTCTCATCAACATGTATAATATAATCACTCATACTGTACAGTACTGTGAGGGTTCTAGTTCTCATCAACATGTCTAGTATAATCACTCATACTGTACAGTACTGTGAGGGTTCTAGTTCTCATCAACATGTCTAGTATAATCACTCCTACTGTACAGTACTGTGAGGGTTCTAGTTCTCATCAACATGTATAGTATAATCACTCATACGGTACAGTACTGTGAGGGTTCTAGTTCTCATCAACATGTATAGTATAATCACTCATACGGTACAGTACTGTGTGGGTTCTAGTTCTCATCAACATGTATAGTATAATCACTCATACGGTACAGTACTGTGAGGGTTCTAGTTCTCATCAACATGTATAGTATAATCACTCATACGGTACAGTACTGTGTGGGTTCTAGTTCTCATCAACATGTATAGTTCAGTACTGTGAGGGTTCTAGTTCTCATCAACATGTATAGTATAATCACTCATACGGTACAGTACTGTGAGGGGTTCTATGTATAATATAATCTCATCAGTACAGGTTGTTCTCATCAACATGTATATAATCACTCTCATACATGTACAGTACTGTGAGGTTCTAGTTCTCATCAACATGTATAATATAATCACTCCTACTGTACAGTACTGTGAAGGTTCTAGTTCTCATCAACATGTATAATATAATCACTCCTACTGTACAGTACTGTGAGGGTTCTAGTTCTCATCAACATGTATAATATAATCACTCCTACTGTACAGTACTGTGAGGGTTCTAGTTCTCATCAACATGTATAATATAATCACTCCTACTGTACAGTACTGTGTGGGTTCTAGTTCTCATCAACATGTATAGTATAATCACTCATACGGTACAGTACTGTGAGGGTTCTAGTTCTCATCAACATGTATAGTATAATCACTCATACGGTACAGTACTGTGAGGGTTCTAGTTCTCCCTCTTCTGTGTTTGGCCACAAGTTCTCATCAAATTACATCGTATGTCTTCTCTGGCGATGCATCGTGGAAAGTATCTTCTGGAATGTCTAATCCAACTCTGGTAGTCTTCAGGAGAAGTGTCTCCACACCCTGCATTCATGGCATCCAGTAAGGACATCTGGTCATGTGGATGGTGGTCATAAACCGTCCATCTCCAAGCAGAGAAAAACTCCTCTATGGGGTTTAGGAAGGGGGAATATGGAGGCAGGAATATTACTGACATTCTGGGATGTGCAGCAAACCAGTCTGTGACTGAAGCAGAGTGGTGGAATGCCACATTATCCCACACAACAACAAAGGTAGGGGAGTTTCTTGCCCCTCTCTCCTCCGATGGCACACGTCAGTTATTCAGGTCATCAGAAAAATAAATGAGCCTCTCTGTATTGTAGGGGCCAATGAGTGGTTTGTGTAACAGAAAACCATCATTGGGCAGTGCTGCACACATTGTGATGTTAGCTCCTCTCTGGCCTGGGACATCCATGGCTGCTCTGTGTCCAATCACATTGTGATGTTAGCTCCTCTCTGGCCTGGGACATCCATGGCTGCTCTGTGTACAATCACATTGTGATGTTAGCTCCTCTCTGGCCTGGGACATCCATGGCTGCTCTGTGTACAATCACATTGTGATGTTAGCTCCTCTCTGGCCTGGGACATCCATGGCTGCTCTGTGTCCAATCACATTGTGATGTTAGCTCCTCTCTGGCCTGGGACATCCATGGCTGCTCTGTGTACAATCACATTGTGATGTTAGCTCCTCTGGCCTGGGACATCCATGGCTGCTCTGTGTACAATCACATTGTGATGTTAGCTGGCCTGGGACATCCATGGCTGGTACAATCACATTGTGATGTTAGCTCCTCTCTGGCCTGGGACATCCATGGCTGCTCTGTGTCCAATCACATTGTGATGTTAGCTCCTCTCTGGCCTGGGACATCCATGGCTGCTCTGTGTCCAATCACATTTCTTCCGCTGCGGTGTGTTTTTGCCAGGGTGAATCCAGCTTCATCCATAAAGATTAATGTATGTACAGTTTGCCTGGCTTCCATCTCCATTACTCTCTAAAATACAGTAAATCCACAGTTTTACAGTACTTTACATTATGCATACCTGTGTATGTAGCCGGTGTGGTTATTTAACAGACATCTTACCTGGACATATTAATACCGGAGTTCTTTCACACGTTCACTGTTTCTCTCAAAGGGTACATAGTACAACTGCTTCATACTTGTTTTATGTTTCTCCAGGCAATTGTCATTGTGCTGACCGTACTCACATTCGCAACAGTGATATTGTCTGCCAGCACTCTGTCCCAAATTTCCTGCAGTTTTATTGCATTGTTGCCATGTCAACAATGGCAATTTCCTGTGCATCTGATAATATTCTGCCTCTCCCTCCTGTGGGAGGCAACCTTTGGATCCTACTGAAAAACACAAAACAATCAAAATATTTAAAAATGTCAGTACATGTAAAAATGTGAACAAAATGTATTGTACTGTAATATGTAGTTCAATTATCACAGGTTGTTTTGACGGAAAATGTGTACTATTGATGCAACTGTTGAACGCTGCAGATTTGGTTGCACCATTAAACCGGCCTCTCTCAAAGAGAGACCATGGTTTACAACATGGTCAATAATTGTGGCCCTTATTTCATCAGAGACCACCGTTCTGGGTCTTCCTCTCCTTTGTCCTCCATGTATTCTCCCTCTCCCTGCCACTATTCTTTCCCCACCAACCTGTCTTCCTTGATCCATGTTTCCAAACTAAATCATTCCGAAGCCGTCCACTTTTGTCTGTTTGGTAACGAGACTAAAAACAGGACACTTGGGTCGGCTTTCAGCTGAAATTGCAATGAGCTCTTTGGAATGATAAAATATTCTACTGAGATGTTCTATATCTTTCCAACTGGTTACTGCAGAAATGCATGACATTTGCCATCATTCTGTTTTGAATGTGTTTTTAACCGTTTTGGAAATATATAGTTTTGCAGGTGGTGGAGTATGAATGAGAAAATAGTTTTTGGAGAATGTGGTCATTGAATGAATTTTGCGTGAAAGCAATGAAAAATGATTCACAGTTTGGTCCACATACACTTCTGTTTCGCTGACTGTCTGAAGAGTTTTGACAATGTGACTTCAGTTTTGACCAATGCATGTTAACAATTGAAGGAAAAACAATGAATATTAGCTCCTAAAACCATGTAAATCTTGTATATTTTGTAAAAGCTTACTGTAGTGATTTCAAAATGTAAAATATTTAACATTTCATAAAATAGCCCACAAATAACTCTAGCTCCGCAATTTGGGTGAAGATGGAATAGCATTTGGGGGAACACTGTTACAACGCAAAACCTCCTAAAGGATTGAAAGCAGATTTAGTTAAGATTCATAAATCATAAAAGAGGGGGCCGTTGTTGTTATAGCCCACGAGTGCATACACATAAAACCTCCCATGTATACTTTAATATACCATGTATTGACTTTTAATGCATACCTTCATTGCATCTCAGGTTCCCTTGTGGTTGGATAAATGCTAGGCCCAGACGTAACATATGGCCTGCTACAGACTTTTGTTTTGTTTCCATTGTGGTCGAGCTACTGGAATAGAAAAACAGTTTATCTATACAGTCTACTGCAGTCTTGCTGGGCCGAATCCATATCCTTTTGTATTCAATGGCACCATACAGGTCCATTTACTTTTGTATTCAATGGCACCATACAGAAGTAGCAATTAGCGAAGGTGCTGAGGTCATTCTCTGGCTTGGGTTGGAGTCCAACCTTCAGAGCGTCCACTAACACCTCCTTTAGCCAATGAGAGCACTGGCAGGTTGTAGGTCAGACACCTCCGCTGCCTGTGGTGAGAGCCTACATTGTTCATGTTCACACCTCATCAGCCAAAATGGCATATGGCTCCACGGCATATATTGGGGGAATGTGTGTGGTGTGTGTGTTTTTGCATGTGTGCGCATGTGTGCGCGTGCGCGTGTGTGTGTGTGTGTGTGTGTGTGTGTGTGTGTGTGTGTGTGTGTGTGTGTGTGTGTGTGTGTGTGTGTGTGTGTGTGTGTGTGTGTGTGTGTGTGTGTGTGCGTGTGCGTGTGCGTGTGTTACTTGGTTAACCATGGCTTTGAAAAGCTTCCTAAGACTCTGATGGGGACCAAGTTACAACATCCCAAAAAACTTTAATATCCATAGAATTGTAAAACAACCAACATTTTTATACAAGTGTGGCAGGTTAGGGTTAAGGTAAGAGGTAGGGTTAAGGTAAGAGGTAGGGTTAAGGTAAGAGGTAGGGTTAAGGTAAGAGGTAGGGTTAAGGTAAGAGGTAGGGTTAAGATAAGAGGAAGGGTTAAGGTAAGAGGTATGGTTAAGGTAAGAGGTAGGGTTAAGGTAAGAGGTAGGCTTAAGGTAAGAGGTAGGCTTAAGGTAAGAGGTAGGGTTAAGATAAGAGGTGTTAGAGATTGGTTAAGGTACGGGTTAGGGTAAGATTGAAGAACAAAACCATGCCTGATTCAAGCTGCTAGAGTATTGTGCATTATGCCACCCTCACCCAACCTCTTAGATCTCCTGCACGACCCTTAACCAACCTACAAGATCTCTTGCCACCACCCTCACCCAACCTCCTACATCTCCTACCACCACCCTTACCCAACCTCCTAGATCTCCTACCACCACCCTTACCCTACCTCCTAGATCTCCTGCCACCACCCTCACCCAACCTCCTACATCTCCTGCCACCACCCTCACCCAACCTCCTAGATCTCCTTCCACCACCATCACCCAACCTCCTAGATCTCCTACCACCACCCTTACCCTACCTCCTAGATCTCCTGCCACCACCCTCACCTAACCTCCTAGATCTCCTGCCACCACCCTCACCTAACCTCCTAGATCTCCTGCCACCACCCTCACCCTCACCCAACCTCCTAGATCTCCTGCCACCACCCTCACCCTCACCCAACCTCCTAGATCTCCTGCCACCACCCTCACCCAACCTCCTAGATCTCCTGCCACCACCCTCACCCTCACCCAACCTCCTAGATCTCCTGCCACCACCCTCACCCTCACCCAACCTCCTAGATCTCCTGCCACCACCCTCACCCAACCACCTAGATCTCCTGCCACCACTTTTGCCTTCTTCACCTCCTCAGGGTTTAGAGTCACCAGACATGCAAATAAGATGCATAAAGAATAACAATCTCTGGTGAGAGAACAGGACTAAAGCTTTGACCAGCCATGAGCTGTGTCAGTGAAATATGAAGGTCCCCAACTTATTACTAACAGACTAAGGTAGCAGAGGTAACAGTGGTAGGAACAGGCACTGAAACACTATACAGTTACGTTACATTTGATTAATTAGCACATTATCTATCAACTACGATAAGACGTCTGGCCAGGGGAGATAAATATGGGATGACTAGAAGGGGGACTATTGAATGCTGATAAGTCGCCTTCTTACTAACAAAGTGTGCAAAATAATGTTGCACTATTGGTTGGATGGGAGGAGAGGACTTCTTTCTTATGGATGGACACACCTAACATACTACATAATTAAAGGCTGCTGGTACAATTAGCCGTTAGCGAAACCTATGTTTTAAGCAGCGAGAGCAGCCAGAGTTTACAGTGCCGTGTTACAAGATTACACAAGTTGGAGACAATGTTACAGATGTTTAAAAGAACTGCAAACCTGAAAAGTTGCAGTGATTTATATAATTTTGGTATCCATTTGCCATTTGATTACTGTAATCATTTTATCATGGCTTCCTGTAACACGCAACATACAGTATGCCTTATCAAAACCAAAAGTAGTTGTGAGAGCTGGTACAGTCCCTAGCAGGGGGAGGGATGGGTAATTCCCTGGTGGATTCCCAGAAAAACACTGTATTACAAGACAGAGAACAATGGCTGACGTGCCTTTCACCATCCACCCTCCTGGCTAAGGCAAGCTCATTGGAGGATATTAATAGAAACGTCTGTGATTTCTGGAATACCCCCCACCCCCACCTGCCGTTGTGCGTAGCAGCTGCTGCAAACCTGGGAACGTGCTGATAAACCCAGGCATTTGGCAAGAGAAGTTTGTTATGTTTTGGCACACCACTGTTGACTGTGTTTTAGAGTTATATGACATTGTTGTTGCAGCATGAGTCACCATGATGACGGCTAAAAGTAAGAACCTGTATGTACTCAAATGATAAGGACACACCTGATAGTAGCATTAATGGTTTAAAACTTTTAAACAACCTCATATAAGTACAGTATGTTTTCAGCTGTCTGGAGAGAGGCTTTTCTCAAACATACAGTTGGCTAATGGAATCTCCAGCACTAGATTCAGGGTTTGGTCTGTTTTTGCCATATATTTGTTGGCGGTGGTGATAGTTAGTAAGACCGCCAGTCTGCTCTATAGCAGTCGTCCAGCCTCAGGCTACCATATTAATCTGATGTACAGCACTAAATCAGGCCTTGGCAGCAGTCTCTCTCTCTCACACACACAGCAGACTTTTAGAGTACATGGGAAATGCATAAAGTTGTCAGTAATATTCATGGTCGTGTTGCTCAAGTGGTTTATTGCATACAAAAGTGAGGGGGAGGCAGTAGACTACAGTTCCTTCGGTGTGTGTGTGTGTGTGTGTGTGTGTGTGTGTGTGTGTGTGTGTGTGTGTGTGTGTGTGTGTGTGTGTGTGTGTGTGTGTGTGTGTGTGTGTGTGTGTGTAGGGGCACAACTTTCCACACGTTCTGAAATTGCATTTTTGCCCCCCCCCCAGTATTATCAATGGAATGTGATACAAAACGAGGCAACGGTGTGCTTTAGGACCATGCGGACGCCTCCGAGCGGTCGGGTAGGCCGTGTTTATCCGATTGGATAGAAAAAATATGTAATAATAACCCCCCCACTTCTAAAACCAAAATTGCGCCCCTGTGTGTTTGCGTGTGTGTGTTTGCGTGTGCGTGTTTGCGTGTGTACATGCGTTCGTGCATCCAGATAGATTTGTTTTGGGTTCCAGGTATAACCATCTTGGGTTCTTCTATGGAAAGTGTTCTCCTATGAGAACAGCTGAATGACCCTTGCCGGTTCTAGATAACACATTTTAATCTAAAAGTGTACGTATTTATTTATTTGTGGACACTCTAAAGTGAATTTGCGTGTGTGTCTGTTCAGGGTTGCTGAGCTAAGTCTATTAAAGTTATTTCAAATCAAATTTGATTGGTCTCATGCTCCGAATACAATACCTTACAGTTATATGCTTACTTACAAGCCCTTATCCAACAGCGTAATTGTTAAAGAGCCCATGAAACGACAGCCATCCTCTCTGGTGCCATCTTGATTGGGCTTGAATACTAGAAATATATAGACACACTTGACAGAGTAGATGTAGTCCACATACTCCTCCAGCTCACCTATACTCTACCTTTTCACATACAGTGTAACGGTTGTTGTTATTAAACTGAACCAAAAATAACAACGTGCAAACCGAAACCATCCTGTCAGGTGCAGAACACTAAACATAAAACAACTACCCACCAAACAAAGGTGGGGAAAAAGCTACCTAAGTATGGTTCCCAATCAGAGACAACGATAGTCAGTTGTCCCTGATTGAAAACCATAGCCGGCCAAAACAAAGAAATACAAAACATAGAAAAAATAACATAGAATGCCCACCCAAAATCACACCCTGACCAAACCAAAATAGAGACATAACAAGCTCTCTAAGGTCAGAGCGTGACGACATACAGCACACATTTTAGAGATTGGACGGATTGTACAGATTGTACAGATTTCAAAGATTTTACAGATGTTCAGATTTGACAGATACTACAGATTTGACAGATTTAATAGATTTTTTACAGATTTGGAAGAAGATCCATATTTTGTCAATTTTTACATTTATATTCTCTCATATCAAACACAACTCAAGCCTCTTATCATAAAGACAGGGAGAGTCACAGGGACAGCCACTAAGCCCTTTCAGAAAAGAGCTTGGGGAAGCTCAGGGTGGTTTTCCCCTCTGGGATGGGAGCAGAGCTGGAAGACGGTCACAGAGCTGGGGAAACTCAAATGTCTGATGAATTAGAGGTTGTGTGCATGCGTGTGTGCGTGTCTGTATTTATGTCTGTATGGGAAGTGGTATTTGTTGCTCGCAGTCCCTCTGAAACCATGACGAGAGGGACATCTGGAGTTACGCAAGACAGCCACCACACCGCCCTGGGGACTTGGAACCCTCCGGCCCAAGGAAGTGCTCCTCTCTCCCCCTCGGGAAAGGCTGAGAGAACTCTGGGCCTTGGGGCCAAAGGGACTTTACCTATTACCCACAATCATAAACATGGAGGCCTGTGGAAAGCCTCTGCAATCTCCCGTGGACATTGAGCTATGACCCTTACCAACGCTGACATATCAGTCACAGTGGTAAGGTATTCTGCCACTGCGTACTCTCTGTTTAGGGCCAAATAGCATTCTAGTTTGCTCTGTTTAATTGTAAATTCTTTCCAATGTGTCAAATAATTATCTTTTTGTTTTCTCATGATTTGGTTGGGTCTAATTGTGTTGCTTTCCTGGGGCTCAGTTTGTGAGAATCTCTCTCTCTCTCTCTCTCTCTCTCTCTCTCTCTCTCTCTCTCTCTCTCTCTCTCTCTCTCTCTCTCTCTCTCTCTCAATTCAATTCAAGGGCTTTATTGGCATGGGAAACATGTGTTAACATTGCCAAAGCAAGTGAGGTAGACAACATACAAAGTGAATATATAAAGTGAAAAACAACAAAAATTAACAGTAAACATTACACATACAGAAGTATAAAAAAACAGTAAAGACATTACAAATGTCATATTTTATATATATATACAATGTACAAATAGTTAAATGACACAAGATAAAATGAATAAGCATAAATATGGGTTGTATTTACAATGGTGTTTGTTCTTCACTGGTTGCCCTTTTCTTGTGGCAACAGGTCACAAATCTTGCTGCTGTGATGGCACACTGTGGAATTTCACCCAAAAGATATGGGAGTTTTTCAAAATTGGATTTGTTTTCGAATTCTTTGTAGATCTGTGTAATTTGGGGGAAATATGTCTCTCTAATATGGTCATACATTGGGCAGGAGGTTAGGAAGTGCAGCTCAGTTTCCACCTCATTTTGTGGGCAGTGAGCACATAGCCTGTCTTCTCTTAAGAGACATGTCTGCCTACGGCGGCCTTTCTCAATAGCAAGACTATGCTCACTGAGTCTGTACATAGTCAAAGCTTTCCTTAATTTTGGGTCAGTCACAGTGGTCAGGTATTCTGCCGCTGTGTACTCTCTGTGTAGGGCCAAATAGCATTCTAGTTTGCTCTGTTTTTTTGTTAATTCTTTCCAATGTGTTAAGTAATTATCTTTTTGTTTTCTCATGATTTGGTTGGGTCTGATTGTGCTGTTGTCCTGGGGCTCTGTAGGGTGTGTTTGTGTTTGTGAACAGAGCCCCAGGACCAGCTTGCTTAGGGGACTCTTCTCCAGGTTCATCTCTCTGTAGGTGATGGCTTTGTTATGGAAGGTTTGTGAATCGCTTCCTTTTAGGTGGTTGTAGAATTTAACGGCTCTTTTCTGGATTTTGATAATTAGTGGGTATCGGCCTAATTCTGCTCTGCATGCATTATTTGGTGTTTTACGTTGTACACGGAGGATATTTTTGCAGAATTCTGCGTGCAGAGTCTCAATTTGGTGTTTGTCCCATTTTGTGAAGTCTTGGTTGGTCTCTCTCTCTCTCTCTCTCTCTCTCTCTCTCTCTCTCTCTCTCTCTCTCTCTCTCTCTCTCTCTCTCTCTCTCAAAATGGCTTAATTGGCATGGAAAGTGTAACCACATACATTGCTAAAGAAAACATATAGACACATGTCAAATCAATGGCGACACAGACAGATAATAATATACAAAATAATCATACTCAATGATTAGTAACAATTAACACAACACTACCGTAAGAAATTCATGAGGACAACAATGAACTAGTGAGAAAGACACAGGTAGCAAGGTTATAGCTCTGTCTTGACCTCTCTCTGAGGGCAGAGTGAGTACAACCTGTCCTCAAATCAAATCAAAATGTACTTGTCACATGCGCTGAATACAAAACCTTACAGTGAAATGCTTACTGACAAGCCCCTAACCAACAATGCACATTTTAAGTAAAAAATAGATATTAGGTAAACAATAGATAAGAAAATCAATTTAAAAAATCAGTAAAATGACAGTGAAAATAACAGTAGTGAGGCTATATACAGGTGGTACCAGTACAGAGTCACATAATGCGTGGGCATCGGTTAGTCAGGCGAATTGAGGTAATACTGGATGTACATGTAGGTAGAGTTAAAGTGACTATGCATAGATGATAAACAGAGAGTAGCATTGAATTAGAACCAGTCATAGTATTGATGCTCTGGTACCGCTTGCAATGCGGTAGCAGAGAGAACTGTCTATGACTGGTGTGGATGGGGAATTTGACCATTTTTAGGGCCTTCCTCTGACACCGCCTGGTGTAGAGGTCCTAAATTTAGCCATTAGAACTTAATGAAGGTGAGGTGAACTTTCCACCGTGGCTTAACAGTCCTCCTTTACTGTAACACAGCACCGTAGCTCTAGCCAGTCCCCACTCCCTGAATTACCACAACCTTAGCTCTAGCCACAGTCTTTACTCCCAGTATTACTACAGCCTTAGGTCTAGCAGTCTCTAGTCCCAGTATTACTACAACCTTAGCTCTAGCCAGTCTTTACTCCCAGTATTACCACAACCTTAGCTCTAGCCAGTCTCTACTCCCAGTATTACTACAACCTTAGCTCTAGCCACAGTCTCTACTCCCAGTATTACCACAACCTTAGCTCTAACCAGTCTTTACTCCCAGTATTACTACAACCTTAGCTCTAGCCACAGTCTTTACTCCCAGTATTACCACAACCTTAGCTCTAGCCAGTCTTTACTCCCAGTATTACTACAACCTTAGCTCTAGCCACAGTCTCTACTCCCAGTATTACCACAACCTTTGCTCAAGCCACAGTCTCTACTCCCAGTATAACTACAAACTTAGGTCTAGCCACAGTCTCTACTCCCAGTATTACTACAACCTTAGGTCTAGCCACAGTCTCTACTCCCAGTATAACTACAACCTTAGGTCTAGCCACAGTCTCTACTCCCAGTATTACTACAACCTTAGCTCTAGCCAGTCTCTACTCCCAGTATTACTAACCTTAGCTCTAGCCACAGTCTCTACTCCCAGTATTACTACAACCTTAGCTCTAGCCAGTCTCTACTCCCAGTATTACTAACCTTAGCTCTAGCCACAGTCTCTACTCCCAGTATTACTACAACCTTAGCTCTAGCCAGTCTCTACTCCCAGTATTACTAACCTTAGCTCTAGCCACAGTCTCTACTCCCAGTATTACTACAACCTTTAGAAATGTAAATTGTGAGATAAAAAAAACCCACATGTGGGCCTGTCCCTTCAATCAAACCGTCCATCTTCCCAAAAGCCTATTTTGAATGACCTCAAACATGACTTGCGCTAAACCGTGTGCCACGCATTAATACGGGCAAATGTCAGCCCCTAAGATTAAACCCGTCGACAACCCATCTAATGTGTTGCCAGAGTGACAGAGTTGACTGTAAAGTGGTCATTAGCAGGACTCCAGTACACATGATTAAGTTCAGTGTTCAGTCTATATTCACTCTGATTCCTGTTAGATCTGATGTCCAAGGTCATTTCCACCCCATTTGTAAGCACCATTATAAAGTCAAGAGCCAATGCTAATTTGTTTCACAAACAGGCCGTTGGGAAGGAAATCCAGTTGGGCTTGTATGGGCTCATTGTAAACCACGTTTCCTAACCCCCCCACCCCCACCCTCCATCACACACACACACACACACACACACACACACACACACACACACACACACACACACACACACACACACACACACACACACACACACACACACACACACACACACACACACACACACACACACACACACACACACACACACACACACCATCATCATCACGCACACTCATCAAAAGTGGTGCAGTCCTTCATTACTAGTCTATTGACAGTGGTTGCTAGGTGACAATCTCCAAACTCAAATTCCGTTTTGCAGAGACGGAGAAAACCGATGGTTATGCGTGAGCACTGAACTCACTCGTGGGGGGTTAATTGTGGTTGTTTGAGAGCTAAGACACACATTAACACACTCCAGACAAAGAACGGGATCTAACAGTTCACCGTGCTGCCAGAGCTGTTGAAATGAGAGGTTCACATCCAGTAAATATTGACTTTAAAAAGCAAATGTTTAACGTTGTGTTCCTTCAAGTGACTTTTGATTTGTGCTGACGGGACAGTTTACAAAGATGTGTGTTTATGAAGGGATGGCAGCACTGTGACTGCACCGTTAGTGTGTGTGTGCATGTGTGTGTGTTTATGAAGGGATGGCAGCACTGTGACTGCACCATTAGTGTGTGTGTGCATGTGTGTGTGTTTGTGAAGGGATGGCAGCACTGTGACTGCACCGTTAGTGTGTGTGTGCTTATGAAGGGATGGCAGCACTGTGACTGCACCATTAGTGTGTGTGTGCATGTGTGTGTTTGTGAAGGGATGGCAGCACTGTGACTGCACCGTTAGTGTGTGTGTGCATGTGTGTGTGTTTATGAAGGGATGGCAGCACTGTGACTGCACCATTAGTGTGTGTGTGCATGTGTGTGTGTTTGTGAAGGGATGGCAGCACTGTGACTGCACCGTTAGTGTGTGTTTATGAGCGGATGGCAGCACTGTGACTGCACCGTTAGTGTGTGTGTGCATGTGTGTGTGTTTATGAAGGGATGGCAGCACTGTGACTGCACCGTTAGTGTGTGTGTGCATGTGTGTGTGTTTATGAAGGGATGGCAGCACTGTGACTGCACCGTTAGTGTGTGTGTGTGCATGTGTGTGTGTTTGTGAGAGAGAGTGTGCATGTGTGTGAGAGAGTGTGCATGTGTGTGTGTGTCAGTGTGAGAGAAACTGTGACTGCATGTATAGCATGCATTGTGAGTGTGTACTATACATGCCCACACAGTTTGTTTGAGGGGGTAAGTCAGCAAAATGTGCATGTTGAATAAAATGACATCTTTTGCAGTCTGTCTCCCTCACTATAAACTCAGTCCAGTCTAGCGTCAGTCCCTCTCCACTTCATGTAAACTCAATCCAGAACAGATACTGAATTGGCTGCCAAATTGCCAGCTCATCAACCTTATGGTCTTATCATACAGTATGTTGACTTGCTCTTCCCGATGCTACTGTGTTGCACGTACACGTTTGATTGAAGCCTGCGGGCGATTCTTCCCTGAATTTGACCCATAACAGGCAATTAGTATTTTCCATTGAACCCTGAAGGTTGTGGGAGTCAGGCCAGTCTAGTGTTTAAGGTGAGCTCACCTGCTGTGCGTGTGTGTGTGTGCGTGCGTGTGTGCGTGCATGCGTGTGTGCGTGTGTGCGTGTGTGCGTGTGCGTGCGTGTGTGCGTGTGCGTGTGCATGCGTGTGGGTGTGCGTGCGTGTGCGTGCGTGTGTGCGTGTGCGTGCGTGTGCGTGTGTGTGTGCGTGTGTGCGTGTGTGTGTGCGTGTGTGCGTGCGTGTGCGTGTGCGTGTGGGTGTGCGTGTGTGTGTGTGTGTGCGTGTGTGCGTGTGCGTGCGTGTGTGTGCGTGTGCGTGCGTGTGCGTGTGTGCGTGCGTGTGTGTGTGCGTGCGTGTGTGCGTGTGCGTGCGTGTGCGTGTGTGTGTGCGTGTGTGTGTGTGTGCGTGCGTGTGCGTGTGCGTGTGTGCGTGAATACTTTTTCAAGAAAAACACATCAACTAATGCCTCTGTCACCCAATAACGCCGTCAGCTAAGATGGTTGCCCCACACTTAGGAAAAAGGTCCCAAATGTCATTGGGTACGCACATCAGCTAAACTATTCTAAAAATGTTTTGTTAAACAATACAAAGGAGGAGTACACCAGGTTGATGAATAGGAGGGACAGAGAAGGTACTGTTTAGCCGTTAATCACCTGTCTACCTTGTGCAAATACAGTACCTGTGATGGAGTAAACACTTAAAGTGTACACATTCCGAAGAATAGCAGCTAGTGTCATCACTCATATTTGCTTATATGAACTCTGTGTTATTGTGCGTTGAACTCGCACTTGAATTGACTTTCTTTTTTTTCCGTCTGGATTGTTTCTCAGTCAACATGGAATACCTTGTACGATAAAGTAACTTGACGAGAACACAAAAAAACAATGCTAAGGAGTCCATTTTAATTCAGAACTTTTTCACCTTGCCGCTTTTGCTTTGAATGAACTTTCTGTATAGTTTTGCACGTGGAAGTAGTGGTCAGAAAGTAACTTTTTGAACTTGAATGCCAGAACATTTAAGAGGGTATTGTAGCGCAACAGTCTAAGGCACTGCATCTCAGTGCCAGAGGTGTGCCTACAGACCCTGGTTTGAATCTAGGCTGTATCACATCTGGCCGTGATTGGGAGTCCTGTAGGGCTGTGCACAATTGGCCCAGCGTCATCCGGGTTTGGCCGGGGTATGCCGTCATTGTAAATAACAATTTGGTCTAAAATATACTGACTTGCCTAGTTAAATAAAGGTTAAATGTTTAAAAAAAAAAGAAGAATTTGATCTTAACCCATAAGAGTCTAAGCCGGGAGGGGTACTACTAAGCTATATGGAATTGTTTAAGAAGGTAATACCATGGATAATTTTGCTATTTTATTTGGAATTTTAAGATCCCTTGAAGTATCAAAACAATATATAAAAAATGTATTTGATGAAAAAATGTTCACTACATGGCGTTGATTACATGAAACAACAGGGAGTTCGTTCTGAAGTGTCCCAGATATAACAAAGATCAGGAAACATGCTTCATTTATTGATTTAGATATGTATTATTATTTTTATTCTTATTTTTGTCACTAAACAGTCTCCATATATACTTCCATACATTTTTGGGACTAATATTGGGGGACCTTCAGAGGAGTCTTGTGAGGTCTGTGAGCGTTCTAGAGCAAAATAACCGTCATATAGGGTCATATTAGTTTGTACGCCAAACCGTTCGGACGCTACAGACGATTTTGTGAGAAGAACGATTTTCGGGGTCGAGCGCCGTCACCACAGACGCGGAAGTATTACATGGATGGATGCAGCGGATTGAGATGCATCCAATGCAAAAAAATAGATATCTCTATCTTAAACCTTAGGGGGTTAATTGACTCACCTGTATAAATAAAGGTGAAATACATAGAGGTGTTCAAAGTTGACCCATGTTGCATAACCAACCATATCAGGAGACATCCATGTCTTCATCACTGGAAAAGATACACTGTTGTGTTTGATATCATTTAAAAGCTCACAAACAGCTTATATTTTATCATTTCCGTTAATGTAAATGATCTAATGTCTCCTTTATAGTCAACAATCTATGAAAAATGTACATGTTTCTGAATCCAAGGTAAAACATATTACCTGATCCACCTCTAAAGGACTGGGCATGTAGGAAAACAAGAAACAGAGATGTGTTTAGGTATAAATTCCCTCAGAGCTGAGAGAGACTAATAAGAAGTACTTAGGTGTAAATTCCCTCGGAGCTGAGACAGACGAATAATAAGAATTTAGGTTTAAATTCCCTCGGAGCTGAGACAGACGAATAATAAGAATTTAGGTTTAAATTCCCTCGGAGCTGAGACAGACGAATAATAAGAATTTAGGTTTAAATTCCCTCGGAGCTGAGACAGACGAATAATAAGAATTTAGGTTTAAATTCCCTCGGAGCTCAGACAGACGAATAATAAGAATTTAGGTTTAAATTCCCTCGGAGCTGAGACAGACGAATAATAAGAATTTAGGTTTAAATTCCCTCGGAGCTGAGACAGACGAATAATAAGAATTTAGGTGTAAATTCCCTCGGAGCTGAGACAGACGAATAATAAGAATTTAGGTGTAAATTCCCTCGGAGCTGAGACAGACGAATAATAAGAATTTAGGTTTAAATTCCCTCGGAGCTGAGACAGACGAATAATAAGAATTTAGGTTTAAATTCCCTCGGAGCTGAGACAGACGAATAATAAGAATTTAGGTTTAAATTCCCTCGGAGCTGAGACAGACGAATAATAAGAATTTAGGTTTAAATTCCCTCGGAGCTGAGACAGACGAATAATAAGAATTTAGGTTTAAATTCCCTCGGAGCTGAGACAGACGAATAATAAGAATTTAGGTTTAAATTCCCTCGGAGCTGAGAGACAGAGAAATGTTTACAGGTTTAAAATGGATGACCACTATGTATCATATTCCATAAATACACACAAGTCACAGCGTGATGATTAAGAACACAGCCTTCCTAAATACGCGGAAGAACAGCATGCTGGGAGAGCAGCCCAGGACGCACTTAGAGGAGAACAAGATTCATGGAGAGGTGAGGAGAATGGAGGAGAGGTGAGGAGAATGGAGGAGAGGTGAGGATAATGGAGGAGAGGTGAGGAGAAAGGGGGAGAGGTGAGGAGAATGGAAGAGAGGTGAGGAGAAAGGGGGAGAGGTGAGGAGAATGGAGGAGAGTGAGGAGAGGGATAAGGAGGAGGAAGATGGCGAGGGGAAAGGAGGAGAAAGAAGGAGAGGGGAGGAAAGGAGAAAGGAAGAAACGGGAATCGAGGAAATTAGAGAAATGTCAGTCCTTTAAAGAGGTGGATGAAGGGGGGGATACAATGGAATAAGGGGTGGATGAGGAAGGAGATACCATGGAATGAAGAGGGAGATACCATGGGAAAAGGGGTGGATGAAGAGGGAGATACCATGTAATAAGGGTGGATGAAGAGGGAGATACCATGGAATAAGGGGTGAATGTAGAGGGAGATACCATGGGAAAGGGGGTGGATGAAGGGAGAGATACCATGGGAAAAGGGGTGGATGAAGAGGGAGATACCATGGAATAAGGGTGGATGAAGAGGGAGATACCATGGGAATAAGGGGTGGATGAAGATGGAGATACCCTGGGAATAAGGGTGGATGAAGATGGAGTTACCATTGGAAAAGGGGTGGATGAAGAGAGAGATGCCATGGAATATGGGGTGGATGAAGAGGGAGATATCATGGGAAAAGGGGTTATTGAAGAGTGAGATACCTTGGAATAAGGAATGGATGAAGAGGGAGATACCATGGGAAAGGGGGTGGATGAAGAGGGAGATATCATGGGAAAAGGGGTGGATGAAGAGGGAGATATCATGGGAAAAGGGGTGGATGAAGAGGGAGATACAATGGAATATGGGTGATTGAGAGGGAGATATCATGGAATATGGGTGATTGAGAGGGAGATATCATGGAATATGGGTGGATTTCGAGGGAGGTACCGTGGAATAATGGGTAGAAGCAGAGGAGGAAGGAGAGCGAGGATAGAACAGCCAGGGCAGATATACAGTATACTGTAAAATAAAATATATTACCGTGTATTATACACAACTCCTGAAAGTGAGAGAAGAGACACTGATTAGAGACATGACAGCTGTGGCCTCTGAGTGGCCCTGTCCTTGAACATGCTAAGGTCCTGTGGGTTGGGAGAGGTGGGAACAGGAATATCCTGGGGGTGGGTGGCATGCATCGTATGATGACGATGTCTGTGATGACGATGTCATGTCTGATGTCTAAGAGAGCTAAGCCACCATCTCAACAACACAGTCACGGGCTATAAACAAGACAATCTGATTTGATCCTGGATCTTACACTGGTAAAGGCACAAGCAACACATAGGTCATATTTTCTCAGCCAAGTGACAGGCTGTTGTGCGTTATGCCATGCCCTGTCATGCCACTGGCACCTTGCAAACTCCAGACTGGTTCCAGCCGCTTCTGTCCAATAAAGAGAGCCCTCAACAGCGGGATTGTAAATCATAACGCCAACCACGCTAGTTGGGTAGGAAGAGCCACTTCCTGTTAATGGTGTGTTTAATTCTCATGACTTTGCGCTCATTTAATTATCTCATGACTTTGTCCTCATTTAATTATCACATTACTTTGTTCTCATGTAATTAAGTCATGAATTTGTCCTCATTTAATCATCTCATGATTTTGTCCTCATTTAATTATCTCATGACTTTGTCCTCATTTAATTATGCTGGTTTGAAGGACTGTTTTTAGTGTCCAGAGGTAGTCATATAGAGCTTGCTGGGCAGACTATATTATGAGGCCATGTTGTGTCTTGGGGAGAACAGCAGACTATATTATGAGGCCATGTTGTGTCTTGAGGAGAACAGCAGACTATATTATGAGGCCATGTTGTGTCTTGGGGAGAACAGCAGACTATATTATGAGGCCATGTTGTGTCTTTGGGAGAACAGCAGACTATATTATGAGGCCATGTTGTGTCTTGGGGAGAACAGCAGACTATATTATGAGGCCATGTTGTGTCTTGGGGAGAACAGCAGACCTTATTATGAGGCCATGTTGTGTCTTGGGGAGAACAGCAGACTATATTATGAGGCCATGTTGTGTCTTGGGGAGAACAGCAGACTATATTATGAGGCCATGTTGTGTCTTTGGGAGAACAGCAGACCTTATTATGACGCCATGTTGTGTCTTGGGGAGAACAGCAGACTATATTATGAGGCCATGTTGTGTCTTTTGGAGAACAGCAGACCTTATTATGAGGCCATGTTGTGTCTTGGGGAGAACAGCAGACTATATTATGATGCCATGTTGTGTCTTTTGGAGAACAGCAGACCTTATTATGAGGCCATGTAGTGTCTTTGGGAGAACAGCAGACTATATTATGATGCCATGTTGTGTCTTGGGGAGAACAGCAGACTATATTATGAGGCCATGTTGTTTCTTTAGGAGAACAGCAGACTATATTATGATGCCATGTTGTGTCTTTGGGAGAACAGCAGACTATATTATGATGCCATGTTGTGTCTTGGGGAGAACAGCAGACTATATTACGAGGCCATGTTGTTTCTTTGGGGGAACAGCAGACTATATCACGAGGCCATGTTTCTTTGGGAGAACAGCAGACTGTATTATGAAGCCATTTTGTTTCCTTGGAAGCCTGAACTGTAAAATTTGAGGTGAACCTGTGGTCATTCAGAGAACAGGTAGTGTTCCAGGTTGTCACCAGGAACAGAGCAGTTCTTACCCTTGTCATCCTCTATCTATCAGTCAATCTAATTTTAATTGTACTTTTGAGAAAGGCATTCATGACTGAATACAGTACTTCTCTAAATCTGGGACAAATTCTCAGAAAGAGAAAGACTAAAGTGACCGTGTCAAGATATAAACATCCCTAGGCAGAAAGACACCCGTAACACTAGAAGTGTAATCTTTTGTCTGTTCTCTGAACTTCTAGCCTGTCAGTCTCTCTTCATGTTCCCTGTTTCAGTTTCTCTCATTCCTGAGCCTTTTTCTCACAACCAGTATCTTTATCTCACCATCTCTTTCTCTTTCAAGGAATCCTTCCATCACCTGACCTTGCCAACTTCCAGGGCCACTATGGCAACGTCCGGCCCCCACACAGCCCTAACCCCGCTCCTACCTCACTGGCACTGACTTTTCAAGGCTTCAACACAGAGAAAATAACCGCACTTAGGGCTGTCGTTGAAGAGAGAGTCAGGTTATGACACATTACGCAACAGCGAGGATCGCTGGAGGCGATGGGGAGCTCAGATATGGTCACTTGTGGACAACAAAGGATTTTCACCTAAGCTTGGCTATGTAATTAGTGCCCTAAATACAACTTTGTCACGAACCACCGTGTAATTACATAGTCTAATTATTCCTAACTGAAACAACTCTAGTGATCTCAAACCGCAAATAGAGGAGTACAAAAGAAGCAAATTAAATTAGAGATGAGTGCCTTAAAAAAATGTACTAAGTGAGAGAAATGGACAGAGTGCTTGGGAAAGGCACATGGGGAGAGGGGAAAAAATAAGTTGAATGAGTTGGCGAATTGTGTGTTTTTCTTCATGGGCTGAACATAATCCTTTTCAGGGACATTTCTGAGGCTTTCAAACTACAATTCCTTTTTTTGCTAGAATGCGTCCATAAACATATGGCACCACAGTTCTATATTGTGATCGTGCATTCAAAACATCCCAATTGTGGGGTTGTGTAATTAAACAAACATTACCCTTTTCTGCATTCGCCATAGTTTCATTTGTGAGTGAATCCACTCGTTCTCTACAGGCCATGTGGGAAGTGAGCGTTTTGTCCAGATGATGAAGTCCTTCGCTGAGTGAACTTTTCTTAGCAACCTAAAACTCTGTTTGAGTGGTAATCGTGAACATGTGATGTGCCTTGAGTGGTTGTAAGCCACAAATTGTGATTGCATTTCATTGTTTTGTCAGCCTGAGCTGAACCCTATCCCATTTGTGGTCAGAGGAGTTTAATGGATTACACAAACTGAAAGACAAACTTACATTGTTCTCCATTCCACAGGAGAAACATAAGTGTTGTTTCTGGTGAAATTTGGGGGTTGAAGGTGACAGGGTTGCATCTAGTGGAGCTGCACTGAAATGGGGTCAGAATAGGGCCTGCAGAGTTTGGCTTCAGTTCAAGGCAAACTCTAATCAATGTCTGTGGCAGGCTAAGTTGATGGATTTGTTTGTGTCAGTTAGTGGCATGACTCAACTTTACTCTAGCTCTCTCCGAGCTGTGAGACAAGACCGAAATGTGTCTGTCTGTGTGTCTGTGTCTAGGAGGAGATCAACTACGGAAGCCTCTGAGAATCAACAGTGACCGCATAACATACCAGTTGACATAACCACATCAGCAGAGCTGAATGTATGGGTACCTGTTGCCTATATGGTATCTCAAGAGCTTACCAAGTCCCATTGTTTCCAACCATGCAGCTATGAAACTTATAATCTAGCATCTATTCTCACAACAAGACCCCATTTTTATCTAGCATCTACATTCACAAGAAAACCCCATTTTTATCTAGCATCTACATTCACAAGAAAACCCCATTTTTATCTAGCATCTACATTCACAAGAAAACCCCATTTTTATCTGGCATCTACCCTCACAACAAGACCCCATTTTTATCTAGCATCTACATTCACAAGAAAACCCCATTTTTATCTAGCATCTACATTCACAAGAAAACCCCATTTTTATCTAGCATCTACATTCACAAGAAAACCCCATTTTTATCTAGCATCTACATTCACAAGAAAACCCCATTTTTATCTGGCATCTACCCTCACAACAAGACCCCATTTTATCTAACATCTGCCCTCACAACGAGGGCCATCATGCACCCCCAAAATCTGAGGGGGCACAAAGTATGTGATGATGGCTGGGGGGTTGGTCCTGAAGGGGGCTATGAAACAGCTTTGTCCTGCAGTCTGGAGCCATAATCATTATCCTTAATTTGATGTCAAATTATTTCAATTTTACTGCATATCTAAGCATAACTCTTGAGCTATCTTAATCTTCATTACTGGTGGTTATTTTTTTAAAGAAACAAAATATGCTTATCTGCATCTCTGCTAAAATCTGAGTAAAAGATTGAAAGGAATGTGAGTCTTATTCAATACATGTATTAATTGCTTGCTTTAGTAAAGTCTACCAACCTTGCAAGCAGACATGCCAGCTAAGACAGTAGACAAGCTAGCTCAAATTCATTGACAAACATACCTCCAGTGAGTCATGTTCGTCATCTGAATCTACACTGTGTGTGTCACTCTACATACCAACGATGGTGGATACTCTGTGAAGATAGTTGACTCAGGCCATGGTCAGCTCAAGTCTACTTAACCCTTGTGTAGTCTTAACAATCTGCATACTACTCTTGGCCTAAGGGTAAAAAATGACCCGCCTTCACTAAACCCCTAAAATAAAGCAGCTTGATTGAATTTTAACCAAAAATCTATTTTGCATGAGAAACAACCTGTCATTCATCACAAACTTTGTGAATATCTTGGTTTTCCCTCTTCTCATTGCAGAAAGACTGCATTTAATCAGTGGGCAACTCTCGTTTTTATTACAAAACACCCCTCATAGATTCAGGTATTGCTTTCTAGTCATAGAGGTGTATTATTATTATTAGTGGTATTGCTAAAGGGACTGCATAGATGTAAACATACATTTTCTATCAAGAGACAGCACTTGTATAACCTAAGAAAGTAGCAGAAATGTGCAGAAAGTAGCTTTGAATGCATTTTATTAAAGAGAAACAATAACGGACTTGAACTTTTTGGGCCACATACTAATATATTCTTATATACTGTACAATGAGGAATTAAACTACAGTCTTGTCCAATTTTTTTAACCATTGCCCTGACCCACAAGGTGTATAAACAACAACAATAAATAAGAATAAAAAAAGATAATAAATTAAAAACTAAAACGTGAAGAACACAAATCAATCAACTCTAATTAGCACATGGAGGACAGTATGCAAGTGTCACACCCTGACGCCCTCTATTTGGGTTGGTCAGCGTGTGATTTGGGTGGGCATTCTATGTTCTTTATTCCTATGTTTTGGGGTTCTATGTTTTGTCTGGGTATGGTTCTCAATCAGGGACAGCTGCCTATTGTTGTCTCTGATTGGGAATCATACTTAGGCATCCTGTTTTGCCACTTTAGGTTGTGGGATGTTGTTTATTTGTTAGCTCTGTGTAGCCTTCAGAACGTGATGTTCGTTGTTCTTTTGTTGTTTTGTTTGATGTTCAGATTAAATAAAGTATCACGAACACGTACCACGCTGCACCTTGGTCCACTTCTTCCGACGAGTGTTACAGCAAGTCTGTGCATGGACTTGCAGATGTATTTCTCACATGTGCAGCACACAGTCCTTCTTTGGGGGGTAGAATCACTAAATAGTATCAGTGTCACAGAAAACAATCACATAAATCAATGATATTACAGCAATACAAAATAAAATTAATAGTGAAAATCACTTAAATTACAGATATGAAAATAAAAATGTACCTCTGAATGGATGTACCTCTGAATGGATCATCATGGAAATTGCAGACCGTCAAATTCAAATGACAAAAATCGTAACATTAAACATTCATGAAAATACAAGTGTCATACATCATTTAAAAGCTTAAATTCTTGTTAATCCAGCCGCTTTGTCAGATTTCAAAAAGGCTTTACGGTGAAAGCACACCATGCGAATATCTGAGAACAGCGCCCCGCACACAAAAGCATTTCCAACCAAGCAGAGCCATCACGAAAGTCAGAAATAGCGATAAAATTAATCACTTACCTTTGAAGATCGTCATCTGGTTGCAATCACAAGGGTCCCAGCTACATTACCAATGGATCTTTTGTTCAATAAAGTCCTTCTTTATATCCCCAAAATGTCCGTTTCATTGGCCCGCTTGATTCAGTAATCCACCTGTTTCCCTCGTTCAAAATGCATACAAACGAATCCCGTAAGTTACCAATAAACTTCTTCCAAACAAGTCCAACAACGTTCCTAATCAATCCTCAGGTACCCTAATATGTAAATAAACAATCAAATGTAAGACTGAGAATAGTATTGTCATTATCGGAGATAAATAACGAAGTGCACGCCCTCACCAGAGCGCGCTACAAACACTACAGCCAAAATGGGAGCCACTTACAAAAACTACAAATTCTAGCTCATTTTTCAAAAAACAAGCCTGAAACTCTTTCTAAAGACTGTTGACATCTAGTGGAAGCCCTCGGAAATGCAATCTGGGAGGTATTGCTTTTATATTCCCCTTGACAGCCATAGAAATCAGGGGTGAGCTGAATTTTGTTTATTTTGGATGGATTGTCCTAGTGTTTTCACCTGTCATATTAGTTCTGTTACACTCACAGACATTATTTTAACAGTTTTGGAAACGGTAGTGTTTTCCAGCCAATACTACCAATTATATGCATATCCTAGCTTCTCAGCCTGAGTAACAGACAGTTTACTTTGGGCACCTCATTCATCCAAGCTACCAAATACTGCCCCCTAGCCCGAATAAGTTTAAAACATAGTGACGGGTCATTTTTTACCCTTAAAGACAACACAAGGGTTAAGGCAGGGTAGCCTAGTGGTTAGAGCATTGGACTAGTAACTGGAAGGTTGCAAGTTCAAACCCCTGTGCTGACAAGGTACAAATCTGTCGTTCTGCCCCTGAACAGGCAGTTAACCCACTGTTCCTAGGCCGTCATTGAAAATAAGAATTTGTTCTTAACTGACTTGCCTAGTTAAATAAAGGTAAAATAAATCAAATAAAATAAAAAAGGGGTTGCTCCCCCATAGACACCAATGCGATATTAGCTGAGTCTGCTCTAATTAGCTCATTGAGTTCCATTTAAAAAATGAGGTAGCCAGAGTTCTTTCTTCCTCTTCCATCTCTGCTCTACACACTCCTCTACTGACAGGAAGGAACCACTTACTAGGGAGAATAAGTGAGGTAAAGTGGGGTACTCTTTGCCTGGTCCAGTCAGTGTTCCCCCTCAAAGTACAGCTGACAGACATTTTCTTTAAATACATTTGATAAAACATGGACTTAAAAATGAAGTTCAGTAATTCATTATTTTAATTTAATTGAGCAGTTCTGACCTTTGTTCCTTTGTTTTGTCTTATGTTTTAGTATGGTCAGGGCGTGAGTTGGGTGGGTTGTATATGTTAGTTTGTCTATGATTATCTATTTCTGTGTTTGGCCTGGTATGGTTCTCAATCAGAGGCAGCTGTCAATCGTTGTCCCTGATTGAGAACCATATTTAGGTAGCCTGTTTTCCATTGTGTTTTGGTGGGTTGTTGTTTTCAGTCTTTGTGTGTCTACACCAGACAGAACTGTTCCGGTTGTTTCTTTTTTGTTTTGTCACTCAGTGTTCAGTTTACTTTATTAAAAATACGAACACGTACCACGTTGCGCATTGGTCCTCACCTTCTTCCCACAACAGCCGTTACTAGTTCTTCGTTTAATTCAATTATTTTAATCTGATGGGGCATGTGCACCTGACATGACACCTCTAGTCACAACAACAAGACCCTATTTTATTTACCATCTACCCACACATCAAAACCCCATTTTATTTAGCATCTACCCTCACTTCAATACCCCATTTTATTTAGCATCTAGCCTCACAGGACCCCAATTATCTAGCATCTACCCTCACAGGACCCCAATTATCTAGCATCTACCCTCACATGACCCCAATTATCTAGCATCTACCCTCACATCAATACCCCATTTTATTTGGCATCTACCCTCACAGGACCCCAATTATCTAGCATCTACCCTCACAACAAGACCCCATTTCATTTAGCATCTAGCCTCACAGGACCCCAATTATCTAGCATCTACCCTTACATCAAAACCCCATTTTATCTAGCATCTACCCTTACATCAATACCCCATTTTATTTACCATCTACCCTCACAACAAGACCCCATTTCATTTACCATCTACCCTCACAACAAGACCCCATTTATCTAGGATCTACCCTCACAACAAGACCCCATTTATCTAGGATCTACCCTCACAACAAGACCCCATTTATCTAGCATCTACCCTTACATCAATACCCCATTTTATTTACCATCTACCCTCACAACAAGACCCCATTTCATTTACCATCTACCCTCACAACAAGACCCCATTTATCTAGGATCTACCCTCACAACGAGACCCCATTTATCTAGCATCTACCCTTACATCAATACCCCATTTTATTTACCATCTACCCTCACAACAAGACCCCATTTCATTTACCATCTACCCTCACAACAAGACCCCATTTATCTAGGATCTACCCTCACAACAAGACCCCATTTATCTAGGATCTACCCTCACAACAAGACCCCATTTATCTAGGATCTACCCTCACAACAAGACCCCATTTATCTAGGATCTACCCTCACAACAAGACCCCATTTATCTAGGATCTACCCTCACAATAAGCTGCCATTTTCTTCAGTGAGGGAAAACCCACATAAGGCCACAGCAGGAGCGTCCAAACATCTGATTCTGATTAGATTAGAGGAACAGCATGAACACTGATGGCCACTTGGGCACAGTGAAACTGGGGAGAGCCCAGAGTGATCGCATACAACAATTACACAGAGCTAAATCCCCCAAAGTTCACTTTTTGTAGGGGTGAAACCCAGACACTTGGCAATGCATGTGGAGGATGGTGTCCAACACGCGACTCAGCCAGCTCACTCCAGTAATCCTGCACGGGCCGAAGCAATGACTGGTCTCACACTGTGGCTTTAATCAAAGCCACGTGGAGCGGCAGACAGACACACATACACAACCCTCGTGATTGGCCCTCTGGGCCGCCATGACCACATCTCCCAAGCTGCGTTTTCAGGCCTTGGTGGCTCTAGTTGACGTGGTGTGAATTCTTGGTGTAATCATCAGCACCTTCTCACTTCTCTATTTAATTGAAGGCGACAATGATGATGTAGCAGATGATGCTAAATGTTTTTTCCCCTTATGGAATGGGTTCTGTCCCCCAAAGAAGATGGAAGTGATCTGGACATAATACCATAGAAGCATTATTCTGCTAATATAATAATGTGCATCTTTTATTGTCATTCTGAGCTGATACAGAAGCCTATCAGCATTTAGGCTGGTGGTTATTTATTACATTTTTTTATTTATCTCGGCAAGTCAGTTAAGAACACATTGTTATTTACAATGACAGCCGACCCTGGTAAAACCTGGACGACGCTGGGCCAATTGTGTGCCACCCTATGGGACTCCCGATCACAGCCGGTTGTGATACAGCCCGGGATCGAACCATGGACTGTAGTGACACCTCCAGCACCTCCAACACAGTGCAATAGACTGCAGTGCCACTTGGGAAATGGGTCTACCTTGGTAAAAATGACAGAGTGGTCATACCTTCCTGTGTCCCGTATACAACAGGAGTTCCGTGATTCTGGTGCAGAATACACATGGTTTCTCCCTTCTAAAAAAGCTGTGTCTAGTAAAACTTGAATGCCTAGTGCCAGGTCTCTCTCCATTCAGAGACATCAGTACCAAGTCCGTATCAAGCCCATCTGTCAGTATGGACATGCAAGTAGTGTTGTACTTAAGTAAAAAAAAAGTTTAAAGTCGTTTTTTGTGCTATCTTTACTTTACTATTTATATTTTTGACAACTTTAACTTTTACTTCACTACATTCCTAAAGAAAATAATATTCTCGTTACATTTTCTTATGCTTAACAGGTCAGGATAATGGTCCATTCACAAACGTATCAAGAGAGAACATCCCTGGTCATCCCTACTGCCTCAGATCTGGCAGACTCGCTAAACAGAGAACATCCCTGGTCATCCCTACTGCCTCAGATCTGGCAGACTCATTAAACAGAGAACATCCCTGGTCATCCCTACTGCCTCAGATCTGACAGACTCACTAAACAGAGAACATCCCTGGTCATCCCTACTGCCTCAGATCTGACAGACTCACTAAACAGAGAACATCCCTGGTCATCCCTACTGCCTCAGATCTGGCAGACTCACTAAACAGAGAACATCCCTGGTCATCCCTACTGCCTCAGATCTGACAGACTCACTAAACAGAGAACATCCCTGGTCATCCCTACTGCCTCAGATCTGACAGACTCACTAAACAGAGAACATCCCTGGTCATCCCTACTGCCTGTCACGCCTTGGTCATTGTATCTTGTGTTTTTGTTATATGTTTGGGTAGGCCAGGGTGTGACATGGGTTTATATGTTGTATTTCGTATTGGGGTTGTATTAATTGGGAGTGTGTATTATTAGGGGTGTGTCTAGTTAGGCTTGGCTGCCTGAGGCGATTCCTAATTGGAGTCAGCTGATTCTCGTTGTCTCGGATTGGGAACCGTATTTAGGCAGCCTGAGTGCGCGTTGTATTTCGTGGGTGATTGTACCTGTCTTAGTGTTAGTCACCAGATAGGCTGTATTTAGTTTCACTCGTTTGTTGTTTTCGTGTTTTCAGTTATTTCATGTACCGCTATTTTCTTCATTAAAAGTCATGAGTAACCTACACGCTGCATTTCGGTCTGACTCTCTTCAAACAACAGACGAAGTTCATTACAGAATCACCCACCACGATTCACAGACCGAGCAGCGTGTGAACTGGCAGGATCTGAAGGTGGACGTTATGGACAACAGAAGCAAGGATTATACGACGTGGGAAGAAATCGACAGGTGGGCGGCCGACCCAGAGCGAGTGCAGGAGCCCGCCTGGGATTCCCTACAGCAATGCGAAGAGGGCTATACACTGATGGAATCGAAAAGGAAAGCACGGCTATACAGAGCGAAAACCGTAGGTAACGGGGAAAGCGCAGAGAGAGAGAGTGGCAGAGTCAGGAGTCAGACCTGAGCCTACTCTCCCTGTTAATTGTGAGGAGCAGCAATATGAGGACTTCTGGTCTTGGGAGATGATATTAGACGGAAAAGGACCCTGGGCGCAGCCGGGAGAATATCGCCTTCCCAAGGAGGAAATTGAAGTAGCTAAAGCGGAGAGGCGCGAGTATGAGGAGCCAGCACTGCGACGCGGTTGGAAACCGGAAAGTCACCCCAAAAACTTTATTGGGGGGGGCTAAAAGGGAGAATAGTTATGCCAGGTAGGAAACCTGCGCATACTCCCTGTGCTCACCTTTGGGCTAGAGAGACCGGGCAGGCACCGTGTTATGCTATGGAGCGCACGGTGTTTCCAGTACGGGTGCAGAGCCAGCTGCGACTCATACCAGCCCTTCCTATTGGCCGGGCTAGAGTGGGCATCGAGCCAGGTAAGCTTGGGCAGGCTCGGTGCTCAAGAGCTCCAGTGCGCCTGCACGGTCCGGTCTATCCAGAGCCACCTCTACACACCAGTCCTCCGGTAGCAGCTCCCCGCACCAGGCTTCCTGTGCGTGTCCTCGCGCCAGTACCACCAGTTCCAGCACCACGCACCAGGCCTCCAGTGCGCCTCGCCTGTTCAGCACAGCCAGTGCTTTTCTCCCCTCCTGTGCTATTGGAGTCTCCCGCCTGTTTAGCGCAGCCAGAGCCTTTCTCCTCTCCTGCGCTGCCGGAGTCTCCTGTCTGTCCAGCGCCACCAGTGCTCCCAGTCGGCCCAGCGTGTCCAGCGCGCCTCGCCTGTTTAGCGCAGCCAGAGCTTTTCTCCTCTCCTGCTCTGTTGGAGTCTCCTGTCTGCCCAGCGCCTCCAGTCGGCCCTGCGTCACCAGTCTGCCATGATCCGCCAGAAGTGCCAGTCTGCCAGGATCCGCCAGAAGTGCCAGTCTGCCAAGATCTTCTAGATCGGCCAGACAACCTTAATCATCCAGGTCCACCAGCCAGCCAGGATTTACCGGAGCCTACTACCTGCCTGAGCTTCCTCTCAGTACTGAGCTTCCTCTCAGTACTAGGCTTCCTCTCTGTACTGGGCTCCCTCTCAGTACTGGGCTTCCCCTGAGTACCGGGCTGCTTCGGTCCCGGGCTGCCCCTCTGTCCCGAGCTGCCCCTCTGTCCCGAGCTGCCCCTCTGTCCCGAGCTGCCCCTCTGTCCCGAGCTGCCCCTCTGTCCCGAGCTGCCCCTCGGTCCCGAGCTGCCCCTCAGTTATGTGGGGATCAGGGTGAGGACTATTAGGCCATGGTAGGCGGAGAAGGTGGATTATCCTAGGACGCGAAGGGGAGGAACTAGGACATTTATGGAGTGGGGTCCACGTCCCGAGCCAGACCCGCCACCATGGACAGACGCCCACCCGGACCCTCCCTATGCTCTTGAGGTGCGTCCCGGAGTCCGCACCTTAGGGGGGGGTTCTGTCACGCCTTGGTCATTGTATCTTGTGTTTTTGTTATATGTTTGGGTAGGCCAGGGTGTGACATGGGTTTATATGTTGTATTTCGTATTGGGGTTGTATTAATTGGGAGTGTGTATTATTAGGGGTGTGTCTAGTTAGGCTTGGCTGCCTGAGGCGATTCCTAATTGGAGTCAGCTGATTCTCGTTGTCTCGGATTGGGAACCGTATTTAGGCAGCCTGAGTGCGCGTTGTATTTCGTGGGTGATTGTACCTGTCTTAGTGTTAGTCACCAGATCGGCTGTAATTAGTTTCACTCGTTTGTTGTTTTCGTATTTTCAGTTATTTCATGTACCGCTATTTTCTTCATTAAAAGTCATGAGTAACCTACACGCTGCATTTCGGTCTGACTCTCTTCAAACAACAGACGAAGTTCATTACACTGCCTCAGATCTGGCAGACTCACTAAACACAAATGCTTTGTTTGTAAATTATTTCTGAGTGTTGGAGTGTGACCCTGGTTATCCTTAAAAAAAGAAGATAATTATGCCTTCTGGTTTGATTAATTTAAGCAATTTTAAAGGATTTATAATTTTACTTTTTCAATTACATTTACTTTTGATACTAATCAAATACTTTTAGACTGTTACTCAAGTAATATTTTGCTGAGTGACTTTAACTTTTACTTGAGCCATTTTCTATCAATGTATCTTTACTTTTACAGTGTGACAACAGGGTACTTTTTTCTCCACTGCTTGCAAGTCGCCATGTGCTCCAAACATTTATCTGTGAACACATACAGTCACTGTTCTATTACCAATGGCAGTTAGAATACGTCATATCTGACACACAAACAGTACTATGGTGAAGTTTACACAGGTCATATAAATCCTACCCAGTTATGGTCTCTATCAAACGACTGAGGCTGCCGTCTGGCAAAATCTCCAGTCTATTTGCATAAATAGACAGAGTTGAGACAGAGTTCACCAGTGACACACAGGATGAAAAGGGTGTTGCAATTACTGGACATTTATACTGTACTGTATTATTATCTACCTCATTGGGGATGTATTGATTGGATGTATTGAGTGGATGTATTGAGTGGATGTGTTGAGTGGATCTATTGAGGGGATGTATTGAGGGGATGTGATTGGATGTATTGAGGGGATGTATTGAGTGGATGTGTTGAGGGGATGTGTTGAGGGGATGTATTGAGGGGATGTGTTGAGTGGGTGTGTTGAGTAGATGTATTGATTGGATGTATTGAGGGGATGTATTGAGTGGATGTATTGAGTGGATTTGTTGAGGGGATGTGTTGAGGGGATGTATTGAGGGGATGTATTGAGGGGATGTATTGAGGGGATGTATTGAGTGGATGTGTTGAGTGGATGTGTTGAGTGGATGTGTTGAGTGGATGTATTGAGTGGATGTGTTGAGTGGATGTATTGAGGGGATGTATTGAGTGGATGTGTTGAGTGGATGTGTTGAGTGGATGTGTTGAGTGGATGTGTTGAGTGGATGTATTGAGTGGATGTATTGAGGGGATGTATTGAGTGGATGTGTTGAGTGGATGCTAGCTACATAGCCGTCTTTGTATCAAAGATAATTGTGTAGTCTAGAGCGATTTTCTAGGTTAGCTAGCCAGCTATTGTCGTTCTCTTAACACAACGTAATGTAAACAACACTGCTAGCTAGCCAGCTAGCCCCCGAATAGCAGCACTGAAGAAACTATTACACTCAACGGAACGACTTGATTAGTGTAGTGTCAACAACGCAGCCACTGCCAGCTAGCCTACAAAGTCAACAACGCAGCCACTGCCAGCTAGCCTACTTCAGCAGTACTGTATCATTTTAATCATTTTAGTCAACAAGATTCTTGCTACGTAAGCTTAACTTTCTGAACATTCGAGACGTGTAGTCCACTTGTCATTCCAATCTCCTTTGCATTAGCGTAGCCTCTTCTGTAGCCTGTCAACTATGTGTCTGTCTATCCCTGTTCTCTCCTCTCTGCACAGACCATACAAACGCTCCACACCGCGTGGCCGCGGCCACCCTAATCTGGTGGTCCCTGCGCGCACGACCCACGTGGAGTTTCAGGTCTCTGGTAGCCTCTGGAACTGCCGATCTGCGGCCAACAAGGCAGAGTTCATCTCAGCCTATGCATCCCTCCAGTCCCTCGACTTCTTGGCACTGACGGAAACATGGATCACCACAGACAACACTGCTACTCCTACTGCTCTCTCTTCGTCCGCCCACGTGTTCTCGCACACCCCGAGAGCTTCTGGTCAGCGGGGTGGTGGCACCGGGATCCTCATCTCTCCCAAGTGGTCATTCTCTCTTTCTCCCCTTACCCATCTGTCTATCGCCTCCTTTGAATTCCATGCTGTCACAGTTACCAGCCCTTTCAAGCTTAACATCCTTATCATTTATCGCCCTCCAGGTTCCCTCGGAGAGTTCATCAATGAGCTTGATGCCTTGATAAGCTCCTTTCCTGAGGACGGCTCACCTCTCACAGTTCTGGGCGACTTTAACCTCCCCACGTCTACCTTTGACTCATTCCTCTCTGCCTCCTTCTTTCCACTCCTCTCCTCTTTTGACCTCACCCTCTCACCCTCCCCCCTACTCACAAGGCAGGCAATACGCTCGACCTCATCTTTACTAGATGCTGTTCTTCCACTAACCTCATTGCAACTCCCCTCCAAGTTTCTGACCACTACCTTGTATCCTTTTCCCTCTCGCTCTCATCCAACACCTCCCACACTGCCCCTACTCGGATGGTATCGCGCCGTCCCAACCTTCGCTCTCTCTCCCCCGCTACTCTCTCCTCTTCCATCCTATCATCTCTTCCCTCTGCTCAAACATTTACATTTACATTTAAGTCATTTAGCAGACGCTCTTATCCAGAGCGACTTACAAATTGGTGCATTCACCTTATGACATCCAGTGGAACAGTCACTTTACAATAGTGCATCTAAATCTTAAACCTATCTCCTGATTCTGCCTCCTCAACCCTCCTCTCCTCCCTTTCTGCATCCTTTGACTCTCTATGTCCCCTATCCTCCAGGCCGGCTCGGTCCTCCCCTCCCGCTCCGTAGCTCGACGACTCATTGCGAGCTCACAGAACAGGGCTCCGGGCAGCCGAGCGGAAATGGAGGAAAACTCGCCTCCCTGCGGACCTGGCATCCTTTCACTCCCTCCTCTCTACATTTTCCTCCTCTGTCTCTGCTGCTAAAGCCACTTTCTACCACTCTAAATTCCAAGCATCCGCCTCTAACCCTAGGAAGCTCTTTGCCACCTTCTCCTCCCTCCTGAATCCCCCCCCCCCTCCTCCCTCTCTCTGCAGATGACTTCGTCAACCATTTTGAAAAGAAGGTCGATGACATCAGATCCTCGTTTGCTAAGTCAAACGACACCGCTGGTTCTGCTCACACTGCCCTACCCTGTGCTCTGACCTCTTTCTCCCCTCTCTCTCCAGATGAAATCTCGCGTCTTGTGACGGCCGGCCGCCCAACAACCTGCCCGCTTGACCCTATCCCCTCCTCTCTTCTCCAGACCATTTCCGGAGACCTTCTCCCTTACCTCACCTCGCTCATCAACTCATCCCTGACCGCTGGCTACGTCCCTTCCGTCTTCAAGAGAGCGAGAGTTGCACCCCTTCTGAAAAAACCTACACTCGATCCCTCCGATGTCAACAACTACAGACCAGTATCCCTTCTTTCTTTTCTCTCCAAAACTCTTGAACGTGCCATCCTTGGCCAGCTCTCCCGCTATCTCTCTCTGAATGACCTTCTTGATCCAAATCAGTCAGGTTTCAAGACTAGTCATTCAACTGAGACTGCTCTTCTCTGTATCACGGAGGCGCTCTGCACTGCTAAAGCTAACTCTCTCTCCTCTGCTCTCATCCTTCTAGACCTATCGGCTGCCTTCGATACTGTGAACCATCAGATCCTCCTCTCCACCCTCTCCGAGTTGGGCATCTCCGGCGCGGCCCACGCTTGGATTGCGTCCTACCTGACAGGTCGCTCGTACCAGGTGGCGTGGCAATAATCTGTCTCCTCACCACGCGCTCTCACCACTGGTGTCCCCCAGGGCTCTGTTCTAGGCCCTCTCCTATTCTCGCTATACACCAAGTCACTTGGCTCTGTCATAACCTCACATGGTCTCTCCTATCATTGCTATGCAGATGACACACAATTAATCTTCTCCTTACCCCTTCTGATGACCAGGTGGCGAATCGCATCTCTGCATGTCTGGCAGACATATCAGTGTGGATGACGGATCACCACCTCAAGCTGAACCTCGGCAAGACGGAGCTGCTCTTCCTCCCGGGGAAGGACTGCCGTTCCATGATCTCGCCATCACGGTTGACAACTCCATTGTGTCCTCCTCCCAGAGCGCTAAGAACCTTGGCGTGATCCTGGACAACACCCTGTCGTTCTCAACTAACATCAAGGCGGTGGCCCGTTCCTGTAGGTTCATGCTCTACAACATTCGCAGAGTACGACCCTGTCTCACACAGGAAGCGGCGCAGGTCCTAATCCAGGCACTTGTCATCTCCCGTCTGGATTACTGCAACTCGCTGTTGGCTGGGCTCCCTGCCTGTGCCATTAAACCCCTACAACTCATCCAGAACGCCGCAGCCCGTCTGGTGTTCAACATTCCCAAGTTCTCTCACGTCACCCCGCTCCTCCGCTCTCTCCACTGGCTTCCAGTTGAAGCTCGCATCCGCTACAAGACCATGGTGCTTGCCTACGGAGCTGTGAGGGGAACGGCACCTCAGTACCTCCAGGCTCTGATCAGGCCCTACACCCAAACAAGGGCACTGCGTTCATCCACCTCTGGCCTGCTCACCTCCCTACCACTGAGGAAGTACAGTTCCCGCTCAGCCCAGTCAAAACTGTTCGCTGCTCTGGCCCCCCAATGGTGGAACAAACTCCCTCACGACGCCAGGACAGCGGAGTCAATCACCACCTTCCGGAGACACCTGAAACCCCACCTCTTTAAGGAATACCTAGGATAGGATAAGTAATCCTTCTCACCCCCCCCTTTAAGATTTAGATGCACTATTGTAAAGTGACTGTTCCACTGGATGTCATAAGGTGAATGCACCAATTTGTAAGTCGCTCTGGATAAGAGCATCTGCTAAATGACTTAAATGTAAATGTTAAATGATGTATTGAGGGGATGTGTTGAGTGGATGTGTTGAGGGGATGTATTGAGTGGATGTGTTGAGTGGATGTGTTGAGTGGATGTATTGAGTGGATATATTGAGGGGATGTGTTGAGTGGATCTATTGAGGGGATGTATTGAGGGGATGTATTGAGGGGATGTGTTCAGTGGATGTGTTGAGTGGATGTGTTGAGTGGATATGTTGAGTGGATGTATTGATTGAGTGGATGTGTTGAGTGCCAGGTCTCTGTGCATCTCATGCTTCTAAGAACACACACAGTCACTGTTCTATTACCACTGGCAGTTATGGATAGGTGATGTCTGACACACAAACATATACTATGTTGAAGTTTGAACAAGTCCAACTGAACCTACCAAATTCTGTTCTCCCCATCAACAAACGTTGGTGAGCAGGCAAGAGGTGAGGTTGGAGGTGAGGTCTTTCCCAGATCCCCAAGGGCAGCGTATATCAGCGCCTGGCCCCTAACACGTGCACGTGCGCGCGCACACACACACACACACACACACACACACACACACACACACACACACACACACACACACACACACACACACACACACACACACACACACACACACACACACACACACACACACACACACACACACAAAAACTGATTGCTGTAATCACCTTTCTATTTCACTTCCGATATTATAAAATGTGAAATGGTGGACACAGCGATCAGGCTGGTTCCACCAGGCTAGGTTATGCCCTGGACAATGATATGCATCAAAGTAGTAGAAAATAAGCATCAAATAATATCACTTTATGTCTTGAATACAAAAAATTATGTTTGTGCAAATTAAATACAACACATTACTGAGTACTACTCTCCATATTTTTAAGCAAAGTGTTGGCTGCATCGTGTTATGGGTATGCTTGTAATCATTAAAGACAGGGTGTCTGCTTTCCACCAGACACCCTGGGAGATTAATTTACCTTTCAGCAGGATAATTACCTAAAACACAAGGCCAAATCTTCACTGGAGTTGCTTACCAAGAAGACAGTGAATGTTCCTGAGTAGCCAAGGTACAACAAAAAAAAGAATCTATGGCAAGACTTGAAAATTGTTGTCTTGCAATGATCAACAACCAATGTTGACAGAGTTTTAAGAATAAAAAAATTAATAATGGACAAATATTGTACAATCCAATTGATCAGGCATTGACTCAGGGGTGTGAATACTTTCAGTACCAGTCAAACGTTTGGACACACCTACTCATTCAAGGGTTTGTTTTTATTTTACTATTTTCTACATTGTTGAATAATAGTGAAGACAGGATAATTACACCAGCTTTATTAACAGACTGACCCTATCCCCCCCAACACATACATATATTTGGGGGGGGATAGGGTCAGTCTGTTAATAAAGCTGGTGTAATTATCCTGTCTTATCCGGTGTCCTGTGTGAATTTAAGTATGCTCCCTCTAATTATTTCTCTCTCCCTCTCCTCTCGGAAGACCAGGCCGGCCTGGCCTGATGACTCCTTGCTGTCCCCAGTCCACCTGATTGTACTGCTGCTCTAGTTTCAACTGTTCTGCTTGCTTCTATGGAACCCTGAACTGCTGCTTTTGACTGTCTCTCTCTAACGCACCTGCTGTCTTGAACTCTGAATGCTAGGCTGTGAAAAGCCAACTTTACTCCTGAGGTGCTGACCTGTTGCACCCTCTACAACCACTGTGATTATTATTATCTGACCCTGCTGGTCATGAATATTTGAACATCTTGGACATATACTGTTATAATCTCCACCCGGCACAGCCAGAAAAGGACTGGCCTGGTTCCTCTCTAGGTTTCTTCTTAGGGTCCCGCCTTTCTAGGGAGTTTTTCCTAGCCATGGTGTTTGCATTGCTTGCTGTTTGGGGTTTTAGGTTGGGTTTCTGTACAGCACTTTGTAACATTGGCTAACTAGCTAGCTAACGCCCGTTATGCTAGTGATTTTAGTGATAATGATTATCAAAATATACATAACTGGCTACATAACCAGCAGTCTATGGTCTAGCTACCGGTATACTCACCACCACTGGGGAACAACGAACTCCAACCACCTATTCCCGCATTACAGGGTCCTTCAGCAGGGCTAATCTTCAGCAAACCACAGTTTCTGGCGGTGCATCCTGCTGGAAGCATCAGTACATATAGCGTTTTTCAGTCTCAAAAGGCTGTGATCCTTTGAATTACGTTAGGTGCTGTGAAACAATATCGCCGCATTCAACGAAGGGAAGTGAAGTGGGCGGAGAGGGGAGATTTGCAGGTAGAGCTTGGCAAAAGGAGGGCATGATTTGTTGACATAATTGTAATCCAACCCCACCGTCAAATACTCATTGAGGCGCACTGAGGTTCCAAACATTTTAGATGAGACTGACTTTATGACCAAAGCTATCCTATTTACACTTTGTAGTCAATTTTGACACTAGAATACATGTTTCTGACTTATATCGAGGCCACCGGCCATTTTCCAAGGTATTAGTTTGTTTTTAGGGGTAGTCGCCCTTTAAGAGACCGTGCTTGAACAGCCAGGAAACGGTAATCTTGCAGATCTGGTGTTCTCCTTTATCTGTCTGAAAGTGCTTGATTGAGAGCCTCTCGTGCCCTTAAACGGAGCCATATATCTGTCTCTGCAAAAAGAGCTGCAGAAAAAACTATCTGGTGCCTGTGCTTAAACTCAGGGAAATGAGGTCTGATCATTCTGCAGCGAGAGCATGTCTATTTGTTTGGTTTGTAAGAATCAGACAAGGGGGAGGGGGCACCCGGGTGTTTTCTGCCTCCAGGCCAGGAGTCGGAGCACTAATTGTTTGATGCTCTCTTGGATTTCAGGGTGAAAAGTGATTCATCTCCATTAGTTTGAATCCTTGAATGTGAGATCTCATTCATGTGTGTCATGTACTTTATTGAACAGATTTGAAGATATATACAAGTAGTGATAGAAATTGAAGTGAAAATGTAAAGCCATGTAAATGGTGTTGGGCCGCCACATGTAGGAAGCCTGTTCATGCTATGAGTCTATCAGCTCTGGTTTTGGTCTATAGCTGAAGGTGAATGCACCAATTTGTAAGTCGCTCTGGATAAGAGCGTCTGCTAAATGACTTAAATGTAATGTAAATGTAAGATGTTCTGCCTGGAACAGGTTAACTGACACTGTTTCCTAATGGTTAATATTCAAATGCATCTTGAGTCTGGATCAGAACAGTCTAGTTTAATAGTACAACTAAAATAGTTCTAAATGCAATGAATTCTAGGCATGTCTGAGAATGCACACACCATAATATACAGCCAGCAAGGGGAATTCTCCACACAACTCTAACACTTTGTTCTCATACCAAAAATAGGTTCAGTATATTCTCCACAAAACATATTGACCTGCAACCCCTTTTGCCCCACAGAACATCCTCAATTAGTCAGGGCATGGAATCTACAAGGTGTCATGTTGACTCTAATGTTTCCACAGTTGTGTCAAGTTGGCCACATGTCATTTGGTTGGTTCTTGATACACATGGGACTGTTGAGCATGAATGTTCTTGCAGTTCTTAACACACAGCGACCAGTGCAACCGGCACCTATTACCATACCAGGTTCAAAGGTACTTAAATATTTTGTCTTGCCCATTCACCCTCTGAATGACACACGTACACAATCCATGTCTCCGTTGTCTCAAGGCTTTCAAATCCTTCTTCAGAAATATTTTTTTAAATATTTTTTTATTTCACCTTTATTTAACCAGGGAGGCCAGTTGAGAACAAGTTCTCACATACAACATAGCCTTCAATACAGTTCCCAAGGTTACAGTCTGTGCATCATAGCAACATAAATAAGAATACATGTATTTCCATGTCAGAATATAGGAAATGCAGGGTAATTTGGTTAATAATAGGTCAATCATAAGGACATCTGTGGAATAGCCTTTCAATTCAAATAGTAATTCAATAGTACATTCCCATTGCCACTCCCCTGCCACTCTGCTGACACCCCCCTGCCACTCCCACTGCCACTCCCCTGCCACTCCCCTGACACCCCCCTGCCACTCCCACTGCCACTCCCCTGCCACTCCCACTGCCACTGCCACTCCCCTGACACTCCCACTGCCACTCCCCTGACACCCCACTGCCACTCCCCTGCCACTCCCCTGCCACTCCCCTGACACCCCACTGCCACTCCCCTGCCACTCCCCTGCCACTCCCCTGCCACTCCCCTGCCACCCCACTGCCACACCCCTGACACCCCCTGCCACTCCCCTGACACCCCCTGCCACTCCCCTGACACCCCACTGCCACACCCCTGACACCCCACTGCCACTCCCCTGCCACCCCACTGCCACTCCCCTGCCACCCCACTGCCACTCCCCTGACACCCCACTGCCACTCCCACTGCCACTCCCCTGCCACCCCACTGCCACTCCCCTGACACCCCACTGCCACCCCACTGCCACTCCCCTGCCACCCCACTGCCACTCCCCTGACACCCCACTGCCACTCCCACTGCCACTCCCCTGCCACTCCCCTGACACCCCACTGCCACTCCCCTGACACCCCCTGCCACTCCCCTGCCACCCCACTGCCACTCCCCTGCCACCCCACTGCCACTCCCCTGACACCCCACTGCCACTCCCACTGCCACTCCCCTGACACCCCACTGCCACTCCCCTGACACCCCACTGCCACTCCCCTGACACCCCACTGACACTCCCCTGACACCCCACTGACACTCCCCTGCCACTCCCCTTCCCCTTCCTCCCCTTGCCAGGGAGAAATGACAAGCCTTACATTTCTCTATTGGAGATATGACTTAACCAATGTTCCAAACATACAGTAAATTCATGCCCCTCCACATTTTTCAATATGTGATTTCATCCAAATTGGAAAATTGAATTATATGATTGATGATCGCTGAGTTGTAATGTCCTTGACTGTTAGTCACCCCATCAATGTCATTATACAACTGTCAGAAATATTGCAGCACTACCCAGAAATATTGTATGTTTGTCGAGCTTCTCAAAAATGTATTATTATATATCTGTCAAGTTCTCACTAGCACTAAACTGTTGTTTTGTTGAGATACAAAATGGAGAGAGTATCTGTTTTGTTGAGATACAAAATGGAGAGAGTATCTGTTTTGTTGAGATACAAAATGGAGAGAGTATCTGTTTTGTTGAGATACAAAATGGAGAGAGTATCTGTTTTGTTGAGATACAAAATGGAGAGAGTATCTGTTTTGTTGAGATACAAAATGGAGAGAGTATCTGTTTTGTTGAGATACAAAATGGAGAGAGTATCTGTTTTGTTGAGATACAAAATGGAGAGAGTATCTGTTTTGTTGAGATACAAAATGGAGAGAGTATCTGTTTTGTTGAGATACAAAATGGAGAGAGTATCTGTTTTGTTGAGATACAAAATGGAGAGAGTATCTGTTTTGTTGAGATACAAAATGGAGAGAGTATCTGTTTTGTTGAGATACAAAATGGAGAGAGTATCTGTTTTGTTGAGATACAAAATGGAGAGAGTATCTGTTTTGTTGAGATACAAAATGGAGAGAGTATCTGTTTTGTTGAGATACAAAATGGAGAGAGTATCTGTTTTGTTGAGATACAAAATGGAGAGAGTATCTGTTTTGTTGAGATACAAAATGGGAGAGTATCTGTTTTGTTGAGATACAAAATGGAGAGAGTATCTGTTTTGTTGAGATACAAAATGGAGAGAGTATCTGTTTTGTTGAGATACAAAATGGAGAGAGTATCTGTTTTGTTGAGATACAAAATGGAGAGAGTATCTGTTTTGTTGAGATACAAAATGGAGAGAGTATCTGTTTTGTTGAGATACAAAATGGAGAGAGTATCTGTTTTGTTGAGATACAAAATGGAGAGAGTATCTGTTTTGTTGAGATACAAAATGGAGAGAGTATCTGTTTTGTTGAGATACAAAATGGAGAGAGTATCTGTTTTGTTGAGATACAAAATGGAGAGAGTATCTGTTTTGTTGAGATACAAAATGGAGAGAGTATCTGTTTTGTTGAGATACAAAATGGAGAGAGTATCTGTTTTGTTGAGATACAAAATGGAGAGAGTATCTGTTTTGTTGAGATACAAAATGGAGAGAGTATCTGTTTTGTTGAGATACAAAATGGAGAGAGTATCTGTTTTGTTCCAGTTGACGCATTATTATTATTAAAAGTTAATAAGTCTCTATTCCTCTCCTACTCTTTATTAAAATGTGCTGTATCTTCTAGGGGAAGTAGGTCTTTTGTTTTGCTATGTCCCAACAGTGGGCCATTCAGCAGAAATGCCATTGTTGTGAATCTCTGCTTCCTCCTTTATAATTTTAATAAATCCTCTCAGAACAGATTTATCAAAGCGATCACTTCGTGGTTGAGTTTTTCTGTTACCATCATTTTTTTCAGTTGTTTTAACTGTCCCTAAAGCTAATCTTAACCCTAAAGCTAATCTTAACCCTAAAGCTAATCTTAACCCTAAAGCTAATCTTAACCCTAAAGCTAATCTTAACCCTAACGCTAATCTTAACCCTAAAGCTAATCTTAACCCTAAAGCTAATCTTAACCCTAAAGCTAATCTTAACCCTAACACTAATCTTAACCCTAAAGCTAATCTTAACCCTAACGCTAATCTTAACCCTAACACTAATCTTAACCCTAAAGCTAATCTTAACCCTAACACTAATCTTAACCCTAAAGCTAATCTTAACCCTAACACTAATCTTAACCCTAACACTAATCTTAACCCTAAAGCTAATCTTAACCCTAAAGCTAATCTTAACCCTAACACTAATCTTAACCCTAAAGCTAATCTTAACCCTAAAGCTAATCTTAACCCTAAAGCTAATCTTAACCCTAAAGCTAATCTTAACCCTAAAGCTAATCTTAACCCTAACGCTAATCTTAACCCTAACGCTAATCTTAACTCTAATCCTAATCTTAACCCTAACGCTAATCTTAACCCTAACGCTAATCTTAACCCTAACGCTAATCTTAACCCTAAAGCTAATCTTAACCCTAAATCTAATCTTAACCCTAAAGCTAATCTTAACCCTAACGCTAATCTTAACCCTAACGCTAATCTTAACCCTAAAGCTAATCTTAACCCTAAAGCTAATCTTAACCCTAAAGCTAATCTTAACCCTAATGCTAATCTTAACCCTAACGCTAATCTTAACCCTAACGCTAATCTTAACCCTAAAGCTAATCTTAACCCTAATCCTAATCTTAACCCTAACGCTAATCTTAACCCTAACGCTAATCTTAACCCTAACGCTAATCTTAACCCTAACGCTAATCTTAACCCTAACGCTAATCTTAACCCTAACACTAATCTTAACCCTAACCCTAATCTTAACCCTAACGCTAATCTTAACCCTAACGCTAATCTTAACCCTAACACTAATCTTAACCCTAACACTAATCTTAACCCTAACCCTAATCCTAACCCTAAAGCTAATCTTAACCCTAACGCTAATCTTAACCCTAACACTAATCTTAACCCTAACACTAATCTTAACCCTAACCCTAATCTTAACCCTAACACTAATCTTAACCCTAAAGCTAATCTTAACCCTAACACTAATCTTAACCCTAATCCTAACACTAATCTTAACCCTAACGCTAATCTTAACCCTAACACTAATCTTAACCCTAACCCTAATCTTAACTCTAACACTAATCTTAACCCTAAAGCTAATCTTAACCCTAACACTAATCTTAACCCTAATCCTAATCCTAACCCTAACACTAATCTTAACCCTAAAGCTAATCTTAACCCTAACCCTAACCCTAATCCTAACACTAGTCTTAACCCTAACACTAATCTTAACCCTAACACTAATCTTAACGCTAACACAAATCTTAACCCTAACACTAATCTTAACCCTAAAGCTAATCTTAACCCTAAAGCTAATCCTAACCCTAACCCTAATCCTAACACTAATCTTAACCCTAACACTAATATTAACCCTAACACAAATCTTAACCCTAACCCTAATCGTAACCCTAACACTAATCTTAACCCTAACACAAATCTTAACCCTAAAGCTAATCTTAACCCTAAAACTAATCTTAACCCTAACACTAATCTTAACCCCAACACTAATCTTAACCCTAAAGCTAATCTTAACCCTAACACTAATCTTAACCCTAACACTAATCTTAACCCTAACGCTAATCTTAACCCTAACCATAATCTTAACCCTAACACTAATCTTAACCCTAACACTAATCTTAACCCTAAAGCTTAACCCTAAAGCTAATCTTAACCCTAACACTAATCTTAACCCTAACACTAATCTTAACCCTAAAGCTAATCTTAACCCTAACACTAATCTTAACACTAACGCTAATCTTAACCCTAATACTAATCTTAATCTTAACCCTAAAGCTAATCTTAACCCTAACACTAATCTTAACACTAATCTTAACCCTAACACTAATCTTAACCCTAAAGCTAATCTTAACCCTAACACTAATCTTAACCCTAACCCTACCCCATAAACAAACCCACTCACATTTAACCTAACAAACACGCAATTTAACCTAACCCACTCAAGATATGTAGAACCAATGCATTTCACCCTATGCAAGGCAATTCCCCCAAAAGGCATTTTGCGGTGTTTAATTCACTGTGCTTCTATTTGCGGGTGATACCACATGAAATGCCATGAGGGAGCATTAGCCCTTATGAATATGACCCAGACCTGGGCGTTGTCATTCAACAAAATCCTGTCTCTGTGGAGACTCCTGTCTGTAAATAAAAGCTAGGGGACTCATCATTAGGACTTTCTGTCCAGCAGATCACAATCTCCTCTCCTGGGTTTTATCTCCCTCTGAGCCAAAGTGACACTTCTAAAATCTGGAGCACTCTTTCCCTGATCTGCCCACGGGTTTGTTTTACACTGTTTGACATTTCCCCCAGCCTTTTGAAACACTCCACATGTCACCCGGGGTGTGGGCTCCTATCTGTGCCCAGCGCTCACCGGCTCACACCTTTGTGCTAAAGAACAAGAGGACATTCTCCTCTACAGCTAACCGTGAAGTAAATACACAAGCTTTGTGAGAGCAATGCTTCAGATGATGAATTGCAGCCACTTTTTGGGGATTGGATGTGGTTAGGGGAGAGGGTGGGTTGACATTTCATAAGAACTGAAAACTGATAATTTTTTAAAAACTTGCTTTGAGTGTGTGATAGCCACCCACATATCCCACTGTGGACTGGTGCCAACAACATTATGAGTCATCCATATAGAACATTATCAACACTGACCTGCCTCACTTATGTGCATGCCATTGCTAATCTAGCTGTCTCTCTATCACTGTTTCACACCAGAGTTATAGTTATAGGTGTCAACTGCAATGGGTCACAATAAAGGTGTACACTATTACCAGGAATGTTCAATCTATGTTAAAACTTATTTTGGCTGGGGGCAGTATTGAGTAGCTTGGATGAATAAGGTGCCCAGAGGTGCCCAGAGTAAACTGCCTGCTACTTTGTCCCAGTTGCTAATATATGCATATTATTAGCAACTTTTGGATAGAAAACTCTCTGAAGTTTCTAAAACTGTTTGAATGATGTCTGTGAGTATAACAGAACTCATATGGAAGGCAAAAACCTGAGACAAAATCCACCAGGAAGTGGGAAATCTGAGGTTGGGAAATCGGTCATGTTGCACTTCCTAAGGCTTCCACTAGATGTCAACAGCCTTTAGAACCTAGTTTGATGCTTCTACTGTGAAGTGGGGGCGAATGAGAGAGGAATGCGTCAGAGGTCTGGCAGAAGGCTTTGAGCTCGTGATGCACGTTCACGTGAGAGCAAGCTCTGTTCCATCGCTATTCTACAGACAACGTAATTCTCCGGTTGGAACATTATTGAAGATTTATGTTAGAAACATCCTAAAGATTGATTCTATACATCGTTTGACATGTTTCTACGGACTGTAACGGAACTTTTTGACATTTCGTCTGCTCCTTGTGAACGCGCTTCGTGAGTTTGGATTTGTTTCCAAAACGCGCTAACAAAAGTAATGGACATCATTTTCATCAACATCCGCTGAATTGCAGAGCGCCAAATTCAAATTAAATTACTAAAAATAATTAATTGTCATGAAATCACAAGTGCAATATAGCAAAACACAGCTTAGCTTGTTGTTAATCCACCCGGTGTGTCAGATTTCAAAAAAGCTTTTCGGCGAAAGCTTACCAAGCGTTTATGTAAGGACATCTCTCTCAGCAGACAAAACATTACAAACAGCTAGCAGCAAAGTAGATTGGTCACGAAAGTCAGAAAAGCAAAAAAATGAATCGCTTACCTTTGATGATCTTCGGATGTTTGCACTCACGAGACTCCCAGTTACACAATAAATGTTCCTTTTGTTCCATAAAGATCATATTTATATCCAAAATACCTCCATTTGGTTGGCGCGTTATGTTCAGAAATCCACAGGCTCGAGCGGTCACGATGGGGCAAATGAAAATTCCAAATAGTATCTGGAAAGTTCGTAGAAACATGTCAAATGTTTTTTACAATCAATCCTCAGGTTTGTTTTTACAATATATAATTGATAATATTTCAACCGAACTGTGACTTCTTCAATAGGAGAGAGAGAGAAAATATCTGCTCCACTCTGTTGTCACATGTTTTTCAGGAAAAACAGCACATCCGGGTTGGATTTTCCTCAAGTTTTCGCCTGCAATATCACTTCTGTTATACTCACAGACAATATTTTGACAGTTTTGGAAACTTTAGAGTGTTTTCTATCCTAATCTGACAATTATATGCATATTCTAGATTCTGGGCCTGAGAAATAGGCAGTTTCACTTGGGTACGTTTTTCATCCAAACATCAAAATACTGCCCTCTACACTCAAGAGGTTTTAACAGAAGTGTATCTTTAAAATGGTGTGAAATACATCTATGTTTGAGGAATTTTAAATATGGGATTTCTGTTGTTTTGAATTTCTGTTGTCATATCGATCCCGTTAGCAGAAGTTTTAAGACTGCACTGTAAATCTATCTCTGCATAATGTTTACAAGTAGAGAGAATACAGGTGATTATTTTGGGGATGACCTGTGATTAACTTCTTCGATATAGGGGGCGCTCTTTACATTTTTTGATTAAAAAAACGTTCCCGTTTTAAACAAGATATTTTGTCCGTCTAAATTATTGCGTAATCTCCAGCTGTGTGCATTTTTCCATTTGCTTCAGAGGAGAAACCCAACTGCCACGAATGATTTATCATCAAATAGATATGTGAAAAACACCTTGAGGATTGATTCTAAACAACGTTTGCATGTTTCTGTCGATATTATGGAGTTAATTTGGAAAAAAGTTTGGCGTTGTAATGACTGAATTTTCGTTTTTTTTTCTTAGCCAAATGTGATGAACAAAACGGAGCGATTTCTCCTACACAAATAATCTTTTTGGAAAAACATTTGCTATCTAACTGAGCGTCTCCTCATTGAAAATCTATTTTTCAAGAGCGTCCTGGCCAAGATTTACCAAATCATTACAAAAATTACAGACAAAAACATGAAAAGCTACAAGTAATCTAGTAAAAACCATAGAATTCACAAGAGTATAACAAAATCAAAAACAGCTAATTAAAAACATTGACAGGTCATGGAATCTCAAGATCATTCATCAGTGATTTAAAAATAGCAATCGGGACAAGTTCTTCCAGTTTTAAAGTATTTTGTAAGGCGTTCCAAGATGTCGCAGAGTACATAAAAGCCCTTTTACCAAATTCAGTTCGGACATTTGGATAAGTTAGCAGGATAAAGTCCAGCGAACGAAGAGAATACCCACCACATTTCTGAACAATAAAAATGCACAAATAAAAAGGTAGTGAACCCAAAATGGCTTTGTTAGTAAAAGTATACCAGTGACTGAGTCTACGAGTGGCTAGAGAAGGCCAGCCAACCCTGGTATACAAAGTGCAGTGGTGCGTAAGGGTTTTACAGTTTAAAATAAATCTCAAAGTGCCATGGTAAAGGGTGTCAATTGATCTCAAACACTGAGCGGAAACATTCATATATAAAATATCCCCATAGTCTAGTAAACGCGTATTACAGGGGCTGAGTCACTGGCTTACTAGGGCTCTTTCATACCGTCTCTAGGAGGGGTGCTTCACTTGAGTGGGTTGAGTCACTGATGTGATCTTCCTGTCTGGGTTGGCGCCCCCCCCCCTTGGGTTGTGCCGTGGCGGAGATCTTTGAGGGCAATACTCGGGCTTGTCTCAGGATAGTAAGTTGGTGGTTGAAGATATCCCTCTAGTGGTGTGGGGGCTGTGCTTTGGCAAAGTGGGTGGGGTTATATCCTTCCTGTTTGGCCTATCATCGGATGGGGCCACAGTGTCTCCTGACCCCTCCTGTCTCAGCATCCACTATTTATGCTGCAGTAGTTTATGTGTCGGGGGACGAGTGTCAGTTTGTTACATCTGGAGTACTTCTCCTGTCCTATCCGGTGTCCTGTGTGAATTTAAGTATGCTCTCTCTAATTCTATCTTTTTCTCTTTCTTTCTCTCTCTCGGAGGACCTGGGCCCTAGGACCATGCCTCAGGACTACCTGGCATGATGACTCTTTGCTGTCCCCAGTCCACCTGGCCGTGCTGCTGCTCCAGTTTCAACTGTTCTGCCAGTGATTATTATTATTTGACCATGCTGGTCATTTATGAACATTTGAACATCTTGGCCATGTTCTGTTATAATCTCCACCCAGCACAGCCAGAAGAGTACTGGCCACTCCACATAGCCTGGTTCCTCTCTAGGTTTCTTCCTAGGTTTTGGCCTTTCTAGGGAGTTTGTCCGAGCCACCGTGCTTCTACACCTGCATTGCTTGCTGTTTGGGGTTTTAGGCTGGGTTTCTGTACAGCACTTTGAGATATCAGCTGATGTACGAAGGGCTATATAAATACATTTGATTTGATTTGGTCTCTGTGGTCTCTCTGTGGTCTCTCCCTAGTCTCTCTCTGGTCTCTCTCTGATCTCGCTGTGGTCTTGCTGTGGTATCTCTATGGTTGTTCTATGGTCTCTGTCTGGTCTCTATGTTTCTCTCTCTATTGCTCTCTCTTTCTCTCTCTCTCTATCTCTCTGTCTCGCTCTCTCTCTCTTTCTAGCTTGTTAGCTCTATGCTACTCTGTAGCAGCTCACGCACCGTGTGGAGTGAAGATTTGAGGGTATGACTTGGCAGCTCTGAGAACTGTAGCTTACATGTTTAATGTAATCTGACTATGGGAACAGAGTGTAACACAAGCATTGTATAACTATCCTGGAATTAGAGAACTCTGGTGGAGTTCAGTCTTTCCATTTCCATGGAAGGCATCTAAGTGTAACTTATATTGGTTCCTTGTTGGTTCCAATACCAACAGTTGTGGTAACAGTATGACCACAGGTAGAGTCACTGTAACAGATTTGATTTTGATGGTAGTGGTGAGGTGTCAATTTTAATTGTTGGTTTGAAACCACATCCGCAAAATGAGCCAGGATACATGACAGTGCAGTTTCATTGGTGGTTGAGGTTATGCATGGATTGTGTGTTAAGCATTTACCCGATGTTTACTTTAAATCTGTCTAAATAATCATTACTTTGTAACAGATATTGTAAAATAAAAGTTAAAAGACCATTTTCGGCTGTTGAGTTGTAGAGTTCCGTGCTGATTTTTTGGACTGACAATTTCCAAAGAGACGCGGATTATATGGTGTAGATACGTGCTAACTATTGCGATGACGTCAACACTATACCTAAAATAAACCTGCTATATCGCTGGGATAGAAAATGCTCTCCTTTTAACACGGCTGACAGTCTAGCCACCGCAAGCAAAGCTCAAAGTGTTTCAAAAGATCTCTGAGTTCACCCAACTGTTAAAAGCTGACTGATTCAGTCTGTTTTAGACAATGACTTCATGGGTCTATGAATTATAGATAGGTAAGGTGGAGGGTGACCTCACTCTTGATGGATTTACCCAGTGTGTACTTGGTGTACACTAGTTGTGCAGTGGAGAGGAGATGGAAGATGGGATATTTTTTTATTGGCAGCATGTTTCCACCCCAAAACCATTCCATCTCACCCACCTGGTAGTCTATTACCAGGAGGATGTACCTGGTGGTATAATGACAGGAGGACGTACCTGGTGGTATATTACCAGGAGGAAGTACCTGGTGGTATATTGACAGGAGGACGTACCTGGTGGTATATTAACAGGAGGAAGGACCTGGTGGTATATTACCAGGAGGAAGTACCTGGTGGTATATTAACAGGAGGAAGTACCTGGTGGTATATTAACAGGAGGAAGTACCTGGTGGTATATTAACAGGAGGAAGGACCTGGTGGTATATTACCAGGAGGAAGTACCTGGTGGTATATTAACAGGAGGAAGTACCTGGTGGTATATTACCAGGAGGAAGGACCTGGTAGTCTATTACCAGGAGGAAGTACCTGGTGGTATATTAACAGGAGGAAGTACCTGGTGGTATATTAACAGGAGGAAGGACCTGGTAGTCTATTACCAGGAGGAAGGACCTGGTAGTCTATTACCAGGAGGAAGAACCTGATGGTATATTACCAGGAGGAAGTACCTGGTGGTATATTAACAGGAGGAAGTACCTGGTGGTATATTACCAGGAGGAAGGACCTGGTAGTCTATTACCAGGAGGAAGTACCTGGTGGTATATTAACAGGAGGAAGTACCTGGTGGTATATTAACAGGAGGAAGTACGTGGTGGTCTATTAACAGGAGGAAGTAGGTGGTATATTAACAGGAGGAAGGACCTGGTGGTATATTACCAGGAGGAAGTAGGTGGTATATTAACAGGAGGAAGTACCTGGTGGTATATTAACAGGAGAATGTACCTGGTAGTCTATTAACAAGAGGAAGTACCTGGTGGTATATTAACAGGAGGAAGTACCTGGTGGTATATTAACAGGAGAATGTACCTAGTGGTATATTAACAGGAGGATGTACCTGGTGGTATATTCACAGGAGAATGTACCTGGTAGTCTAATAACAAGAGGATGTACCTGGTGGTATATTAACAGGAGGATGTACCTGGTGGTATATTAACAGGAGGAAGGACCTGGTGGTATATTAACAGGAGGATGTACCTAGTGGTATATTAACAGGAGGATGTACCATGAAGTTCCTGGTAGTGTATTAACAGGATGGAGAATGTAAGACCTGGTAGTCTAATAACAAGAGGATGTACCTGGTGGTATATTAATTAACCTGGTGGAGGATGTACCTGGTGGTATATTAACAGGAGGATGTACCTGGAGGTATATTAACAGGAGGATGTACCTGGTGGTATATTAAAAGGAGGATGTACCTGGAGGTATATTAACAGGAGAATGTACCTGGTAGTCTAATAACAAGAGGATGTACCTGGTGGTATATTAACAGGAGGATGTACCTGGTGGTATATTAACAGGAGGATGTACCTAGTGGTATATTAACAGGAGGATGTACCTGGTGGTATATTCACAGGAGAATGTACCTGGTAGTCTAATAACAAGAGGATGTACCTGGTGGTATATTAACAGGAGGATGTACCTGGTGGTATATTAACAGGAGGAAGGACCTGGTGATATATTAACAGGAGGAAGTTCCTGGTGGTGTATTAACAGCATGAAGTTCCTGGTAGTGTATTAACAGGATGGAGTTAATAATAAATAATAATAATAATAATAAGTTCCTGGTTCCTTAAGACCTGGTGGTCTATTACCAGGAGAAAGTATGTGGTGCTATATTACCAGGAGGAAGTACCTGGTGGTATATTAACAGGAGGAGGTAACCTGGTGGTATATTAATATGAAGAAGTACCTGGTGGTATATTACCAGGAGGAATTAAGAATGGGACTTTCTTTTTCTATCTTGAAATTCTTAATTTTTTATTTCTAAAGCTTTTATTAAATCAAGTGATTGTCCTGACGAATAAGGACAGAACAAAATACCTTTATTAAAAATAATCTAATAACGTGTTTTGCCACCCTGTAGTAGACTTAACTGTAAGGTTGGGTATAGTAGCATACCTTGAGGGTGGTTTGCCAGACAACAGATTAAGATACATGCAGAATCTTCATTGAAAGGGCTCTTTAGTGCAGGACTATGCTTAACTTCTTCAATATAGGGGGCGCTCTTTTGATTTTTGGATAAAAAAACGTTCCCGTATTAAACAAGATATTTTGTCACGAAAAGATGCTTGACTATGCATATAAATGACAGCTTGGAAAGAAAACACTCTGATGTTTCCAAAACTGGATATTATCTGTGAGTGCCACAGAACTGATGCTACAGGCGAAACCAAGATTAAATTTCAAACAGGAAATGCCCCAGATTTTGGAGGCGCTGTGTTCCAATGTCTCCTTATATGGCTGTGAATGCACTAGGAATGAGCCTACACTTTCTGTCCTTTCCCCAAGGTGTCTGCAGCATTGTGACGTATTTGTAAGCATATCATTGGAAGATTGACCATAAGAGACTACATTTACCAGGTGCTCGCTTGGTGTCCTCCGTTGCAATTATTGCGTAATCTCCAGCTGCGTGCATTTTTCCATTTGGTTCAGAGGAGAAACCAAACTGCCACGAATGATTTATCATCGAATAGATGTGAAAAACACCTTGAGGATTGATTCTAAACAACGTTTGGCATGTTTCTGTCAATATTATGGAGTTAATTTGGAAAAAAGTTTGGCGTTGTAATGACTGAATTTTCGGGTTTTTTTCTTTGCCAAACGTGATGAACAAAACGGAGCGATTTCTCCTACACAAATAATATTTTGGGAAAAACTGAACATTTGCTATCTAACTGAGAGTCTCCTCATTGAAAACATTCAAAGTTCTTCAAAGGCAAATTATTTTATTTGAATGCTTTTCTAGTTTTTGTGAAAATGTTGCCTGCTGAATGCTAGGCTTAATGCTATGCTAGCTATCAATACTCTTACACAAATGCTTGTGTAGCTATGGTTGAAAAGCATATTTTGAAAATCTGAGATGACAGTGTTGTTTACAAAAGGCTAATAAGCTTGTGAGCTAATATATTTATTTAATTTCATTTGCGATTTTCATGAATAGTTAATGTTGCGTTATGCTAATGAGCTTGAGGCTATGATTACGCTCGACGCAAGAAGTTAATCTGTGGTCCTTCTGTAGCTCAGTTGGTAGAGCATGGCGCTTGTAACGCCAGGGTAGTGGGTTCGATCCCCGGGACCACCCATACGTAGAATGTATGCACACATGACTGTAAGTCGCTTTGGATAAAAGCGTCTGCTAAATGGCATATATTATTTATTATATAATCTGTGTCTGCCAAACTGCCCGAAAGCATTTCAAGAAAAGGTGATCCATTAAAAACATGTTTGTTTTTCAAAGGTTCAGTTTGAATAGTTAAAATATCCAGTCACATTTAAAGCACTTATTTGCCATGTAAACTGACTATATTTTTCTCACCCTTGTTCAGCTCCTGTGTTTCCAGCATGATAGAGAAAGGAGCAGCCATTGCTTTGCTGTGATCTTTGACGTGCAAAATGTCCATCAGGGAAGCTGTGGTTCTTTATCATTATAATGTTAGGTACCTCAAATTTTCCCAAACAAACAAAGAACCAGCCACTACACTGATAAACCCAGTCCCTGAAAATGCCAAATAAGACCTTCATCTGTAGCCTGCATCCTTAGGACACAACAAGGGGCTAGCAGGATCATCGTTCCCTCGGGGAGAGACCCACAGGGCAAAACAAGGGGCTGGCAGGATCGTCTTTCCATCAGGGAGAGATCCACAGGGCAAAACAAGGGGCTGGCAGGATCATCTTTCCCTCGTGGAGAGACCCACGGGATAAAACAAGGGGCTGGCAGGATCATATTTCCCTCAGGGAGAGACCCACAGGACAAAACAAGGGGCTGGCAGGATCATATGTCCCTCAGCAGGGTCCGAAGGGAGAGACATACATGGCACAACAAGGGAAAGCAGAACCTAGGCAGGTACGTGCTATGAAGAATGGGGCGATTGTCATCATCAGAGTTTCAGGGTATAGAATCTCATTAACCTTTGGATTCTGGCATAGGCTGTAGAGCTGGAAGAGAGACACATCTGCCCACTGCTATTTTTTAATTTTTATTTATTTATTTATTCTTTATTTAACCAGGTAGGCAAGTTGAGAACAAGTTCTCATTTACAATTGCAACCTGGCTAAGATAAAGCAAAGCAGTTCGACACATACAACAACACAGAGTTACACATGGAGTAAAACAAACATACAGTCAATAATACAGTAGAAAAATAAATAAGTCAATATACAATGTGAGCAAATGAGGTGAGATAAATGAGGTAAAGGCAACAAAAGGCCATGGTGGCAAAGTAAATACAATATAGCATGTATAACACAGGGTTTTTTTGATTTGCAGTGGAAGAATGTGCGAAGTAGAGATAGAAAAAATGGGGTGCAAAGGAGCAAAATAATTAAATAAGTAGGGAAAGAGGTAGTTGTTTGGGCTAAATTATAGATGGGCTATGTACAGCTGCAGTAATATGTGAGCTGCTCTGACTGCTGGTGCTTAAAGCTAGTGAGGGGGATAATTGTTTCCAGTTTCAGATATTTTTGTGGTTAGTTCCAGTCATTGGCAGCAGAGAACTGGAAGGCGAGGTGGCCAAAGGAAGAATTGGTTTTGGGGGTGACCAGAGAGATATACCTGCTGGAGCGCGTGATACAGGTTGGTGCTGCTAGGGTGAAAAGCGAGCTGAGATAAGTGGGAACTTTACCTAGCAGGGTCTTGTAGATGACCTGGAGCCAGTGGGTGTGGCGACGAGTATGAAGGGCCAGCCAACGAGAGCGTACAGGTCGCAGTGGTCGATAGTATATGGGGCTTTGGTGACAAAACGGATGACACTGTGATAGACTGCATCCAATTTATTGAATAGGGTATTGGAGGCTATTTTGTAAATGACATCACTGAAGTCAAGGATTGGGAGGATGGTCAGTTTTACAGAGGTATGTTTGGCAGCATGAGTGAAGGATGCTTTGTTGCGAAATAGGAAGCCAATTCCAGATTTAACTTTGGATTGGATATGTTTGATGTGAGTCTGGAAGGAGAGTTTATAGTCTAACCAGACACCTAGGTATTTGTAGTTGTCCACAGAGCCGTCCAGAGTAGTGATGTTGGACAGGCGGGCAGGTGCAGGCAGCGATCAGTTGAAGAGCATGCATTTAGTATTTAGTATTTAAGAGCAATTGGAGGCCACGGAAGGAGAGTTGTACGGCATTGAAGATCGCCTGGAGGGTGGTTAACTACTTGAGTGTAGGGGGCAGGATTTTTGTTTTTGGCAACAACAAAAACACATACCATTTGAAATGGCCTATTTCTCAGGCCCAGACACTAGAATATGCATATAATTGTCAGATTAGGATAGAAAACACTCTAAAGTTTCAAAAACTGTCAAAATATTGTCTGTGAGTATAACAGAACTGATATTGCCGGTGAAAACCTGAGGAAAATCAAACCAGGAAGTGCTGTTTTTCCAGAAATCTCTCTGTTCCATTGGATGCCTTGCCTCCATTTAAAGGGTTATAAACCAGATTCCTTTTCCTATGGCTTCCTCAAGGTGTCAACAGTCTTTAGACATAGTTTCAGGTTGTAAAAAAAATGAGTGAGAAAGATAACATCGCGTGGATAGCTGGGTGTTCGCAAAGTTTTGCTTGTGAAACAAAGTGGGGCAGCCATTGTCTCACCCTCTCCTATTGAAAAAAACGACAGTCCCGGTTGATATATTATAGATTATATGTTTCAAAAACAACCTGAGGGTTGATTATAAAAAGACATTGACATGTTTCTGTGGACATTACGGATACTATTTGGAATTTTCGTCTGCGATGTCGTGACCGCTCGAGCCTGTGGATTTCTGAACATAACGCTCCAAACAAATGGAGGTATTTTGGATATAAAAATAATCTTTATGGGAAAAAAAGGAAAATTTATTGTGTAACTGGGAGTCTCGTGAGTGCAAACATCCGAAGATCATCAAAGGTAAGCAATTTAATCTATTGCTTTTCTGACTTTCGTGACCAATCTACTTGGCTGCTAGTGTTTGTAATATTTTGTCTACTGAGAGAGATGTTCTTACATAAGAACATTGTTACGCTTTCACCGAAAAGCTGTATTGAAATATGACCCGCCAGGGGGATTAACAACAAGCTAAGCTGTGTTTTGCTATATTGCACTTGTGATTTCATGAAAATGTAATATTTTGAATAATTTAATTTGATTTGATTTAATTTGGCACACTGCAATTCAGCGGTTGTTGATGAAAATGATCCCGCTAAAGGGATGTGTGCGTCAAGAAGTTAACACAGTGTCCAAAGAAGGGCCAGAAGTACACCGAATGGTGTCATCTGGGTAGAGGTGGATCCGAGACTCACCAGCAGCAAGAGCGACATCATTGATGTATACAGAGAAGAGAGTCGGTCCAAGAAGTGAACCCTGTGGCACCCCCATAGAGACTGCCAGAGGCCCGGACAACAGGCCCTCCGATTTGACATACTGAACTTTATCAGATAAGTAGTTGGTGAACCAGGCGAGGCAATCATTTGAGAAACCAAGGCTGTCGAGTCTGCCGATGAGGATGTGGTGATTGACAGAGTCGAAGGTCTTGGCCAGGTCAATGAATACATCTGCACAGTATTGTTTCTCATCTATGGCGGTTAAAGATATCGTTTAGGACCTTGAGCGTGGCTGAAGTGCACCCATGACCAACTCTGAAACCAGATTGCAGAAGGTATGGTGGGATTCGAAATGGACGGTAATCTGTTTGTTGACTTGGCTTTCGAAGACCTTAGAAAGGCAGGGTAGGATAGATATAGGTCTGTAGCAGTTTGGGTCAAGAGGGTCCCCCGTTTTGAAGAGGGGGATGACCGCAGCTGCTTTCCAATCTTTGGGAATCTCAGACGACACTAAAGAGAGGTTGAACAGGCTAGTAATAGTGGTGGCAACAATTTCGGCAGATATTTTTTAGAAAGAAAGGGTCCAGATTGTCTAGCCCAGCTGATTTGTACTGGTCCAGATTTTGCAGCTCTTTCAGAACATCAGCTGACTGGATTTGGGAGAAGGAGAAATGAGGAAGGCTTGGGCAAGTTGCTGTGGGGGGTGCAGTGCATATACCCGGGCAAAAGACGGAGTATGGCGGACACTGTTGGGGTCACACACACACAAACGCCACACACAAAAACCATGCATGCACAAGCATACACAGACACAGACACACACACACACAAACTCACTACCTCCTGATTTTGCTTAACCAAGTCCCTAAGATCACAAACAAAGTTGTACAGAATCATAGATCAGCATGCCTTGGGAGGTCCTTAGCATATATATTAATACCTTTAAGGCATTCTGTACAGTATCTAGGAGTTGTCAGTCTTGATGATGAGTACTGAGGGACATTACATCCTAGGTGGTTCAGAGTGCACACATGAGATCAATCTCAAATACCTCATCATATGAGGAAACGTGTGCTGTACCAGCACAATGCACTGAGGTAAAAATATAGCCGGCTCAAGTGTCTCGTGTTGTATAAACCAAACAAACCTTTGCACATAATTACTCTCATTTGGAAAAAAATTCAATGATTACTTTGTGCCAACAACTAGCTAGATGCCTCTGCCAAACATGAGTATCAAAACCTCTCTCTTTCTTTTTTCATCCATCTGATTGTAAGGTACAGCCACAAAGAGACATTCTAGTGATCAAGCCCTTTTTGTCTCTAACTCTGCCAACAACATGCCCCTCTTCCTTCCAACTTCCACCTTGGCACTGCGCCAGCTCTCCCCTTTTAAATGCCTTCCCTAGCTGTTGCTGTTGGACCCATCTCCTAGCCCCTCTGACCTGATGGGGGGGGGGGGGGGGGGCATTGTGTCTATGTCACGGCCGATGTACTGGGCAGGGACACTGAGGCAACAGCAGCCAGGCAACACAGACTACCCCGTCTGATCCAGAGGCTTCATGGGTAGGTTCTAAGGAGACACACAGCCTGTGTAAATGAAGCTTTCTGTAGCAGGACTCACACAAGGGAAGAATCTTGAATTAGGGGAAGAATGGGAATAAGCCGAGGAAGGATTTCGAATCAGGGGAGGAATGGGAAGAATCAGGGGAAGAATGGGAAGAAGCAGAGGAAGGATTTACAATCAGGGGAAGAATGGGAAGAAGCAGAGGAAGGATGTAGAATCAGGGGAAGAATGGGCAGAAGCAGAGGAAGGATTTACAATCAGGGGAAGAATGGGAAGAAGCAGAGGAAGGATTTAGAATCAGGGGAAGAATGGGAAGAAGCAGAGGAAGGATCTTGAATCAGGGGAAGAATGGGAAGAAGCAGAGGAAGGATTTAGAATCAGGGGAAGAATGGGAAGAAGCAGAGGAAGGATTTACAATCAGGGGAAGAATGGGAAGAAACAGAGGAAGGATTTAGAATCAGGGGAAGAATGGGAAGAAGCAGAGGAAGGATGAAACACGATGAATACATTCATCAAAATAACATTTTAATGAAAATATGTTAATCAATATTTGAATATGTTGGTAGCCCGTTTTATAAAAGTGATAAGCCGGTGTTTGGAGGAAACATTAGCACAGTTGGCTGGCAACACTGTAGACGTGTCAACATATCTGACTCTCACTGTAGACGTGTCAACATATCTGACGCTCACTGTAGACGTGTCAACATATCTGACGTTCACTGCAGACGTGTCAACATATCTGACTCTCACTGTAGACGTGTCAACATATCTGACTCTCACTGCAGACGTGTCAACATATCTGACTCTCACTGCAGACGTGTCAACATATCTGACGCTCACTGTAGACGTGTCAACATATCTGACGCTCACTGTAGACGTGTCAACATATCTGACGCTCACTGTGCCTACGTCGACTTACGTCGTTACGTTTGCTGATGACACGACGGCGGTAGGGCTGATCACCAATGACGATGAGACAGCCTATAGGGAGGAGGTCAGAAACCTGGCAGTGTGGTGCCAGGACAACAACTTCTCCATCAATGTGAGCAAGACAAAGAAGCTGATTGTGGACTACAGGAAAAAGAGGGCTGAACAGGCCCCCATTAACATTGACAGGGTGGAAGTGGAACGGGTATAGAGTTTCACAACAGAAAGACTTACAGTTGACCGGGGAAGCTCTTGCAGGGCCCAAATTTGATGAACTGACTTGTTGGAGAGGTGGCATCCTATGACGGAGCCATATTGAAAGTCACTGAGCTCAGTATGCCCATTCTACTGACAATGTTTGTCTATGGAGATCGCATGGCTGTGTGCTCAATTTTATACACTTGTCAGCAATGGGTGTGGCTGAAATAGCCAAATCCATTCATTTGAAGGGGTGTCCAACATACACTATATATACAAAAATGTCATGCCTTCTCCCGCTCCCTGGCACCCGAAGGTGCTCCCCAGCATTACGCACTCCTGCCACCATCATCACACACACCAGCCTGCTCCCGTCACGCGCTTCAGCCAATAGTTGGACTCACCTGGACTCAATCATCTGTTTTATTACCTATATGTGTCAGTTACCCAGCTATGTTCCCAGCTGCTGTATTAATGTTCCTCTGTTCCCAGCTGCTGTATTAATGTTCCTCTGTTCCCCGCTGCTGTATTAATGTTCCTCTGTTCCCCTCTGCTGTATTAATGTTCCTCTGTTCCCCTCTGCTGTATTAATGTTCCTATGTTCCCAGCTGCTGTATTAATGTTCCTATGTTCCCAGCTGCTGTATTAATGTTCCTATGTTCCCAGCTGCTGTATTAATGTTCCTATGTTCCCAGCTGCTGTATTAATGTTCCTATGTCGTTATGTTACCCGGTGCTGACGCTGTTCCTGTCTTGTTCCATGTCTGTTCCCAATTAAATGTTGACTCCCTGCGCCTGCTCCTCTACTTCAGCGTCGTTCCTTACACAAACGTATGTACATACAACTAGAAATAAAGTGACAGATAGTAAACCGTAGCAGCAGCGATTGTGATGAGTCAGAAAACGTGCAAAAAGGGTCAATGCTGATAGTCCAAACAGCTATTTGGTGAACTATTTAACTATTTAGTTATGGCTTGGTGGCAGAAGCTGATCAGGATCATGTCTGTTCCAGACTCGGTGCATCAGAACTGCCAATTGGGAGCTTCACAAAATGGGTTTCTATGGCCGAACAGCTGCACACAAGCCTAAGATCACCATGCGCAATGCCAGGTGTCAGCTGGAGTGGTGTAAAGCTTGCCGACATTTGACTCTAAATCAGTGGAAACGCATTCTTTGGAGTGCTTCACTATCTGGCAGTCCGACAGACGAATCTGAGTTTGGCGGATGCCAGGGGAACACTACCTGCCTCAATGCATAGTGCCAACTGTAAAGTTTGTTGGAGGAGTAATAATGGTCTGGGGCTGTTTTTCATGGTATGGGCTAGGCCCCTTAGTTCCATTGAAGTGAAAACTTAACACTACAGCACACAATGACATCCTAAACTATTCTGTGCTTCCAACCTTTTTGCAACAGTTTGGCAAAGGCCCTTTCCTGATCAGCATGACAATGCCCTCGTGCACAAAGCGAGGTCCATACAGAAATCGTTTGTCGAGATCGGTGTGGAAAATCTTGACTGGCCTGAACAGAGCCCTGACCGTAACCCCATCAAACACCTTTGAGCTGAATTGGAGCACTGACTGCGAGCCAGGCCTAATCGCCCCAACATCAGTGCCCAACCTCACTAATGCTCTTGTGGCTGAAGCAAGTCCCCACAGCAATGTTCCAACATCTAGCGGAAATCCTTCCCAGAAGATTGGAGGTTGTTATAGCAGCAAAGGAGGGGACCAACTCCATGATTTTGGAAAGAGATGTTTGACGAGAAGGTCTCCACATACTTTTGATCATGTGGTGCATCTACCTCCATTACATCGTACCCCTGCATGTCGACTCAGTACTTGTACCCGATGTATATAGCCAAGTTATTGTTACTCATTGTGTATTTATTATTACATGTTATTACTTTTCTATTTTCTCTCTCTGTGCATTGTTGGGAATGGCCCGTAAGTAAGCATTTCACAGTCTGCATCTGTTGTTTACAAACATGTGACAAATAAAATATGATTTGATTCCCGCTCTTCTCTCCTTTTAATCTGTATCCATCAAGAGTGAAAGTAGAGGATGAAAATAGTGGTGAATTTGACAGTTTAATACCATGACTAAAAAGGCCAATAGTGACATGCCAAACCCACTTAACCTGAGCTGAGTATGATCTACTGTAACAGGCAATGTTGTGTGTTCATAGAAACAACTGAGGATGGAATAAAAACCAAATGCCCTGATGAGATGGTCCAATATTCAGAAAGCAACCCAGAGAAAGTGCTGATCTAGGATCAAGTTCCCCCCGTGCTAGTATTATTATTCATTGTGATTTATAAAGGCTAATCTGATCCCAGATCAGCACTCCTACTCAGATTCCTGCTAGGATGGTAGCTGTGCATTTTAATGTTTTTTTGGGATGCGGGTGGGCTCAGTTGGCTGTAAAACCTTGTTGGATGCTCTCAACACCTGTTAACACTGAATTATTTTGTTGGCCATCTGGTGTGATGTTATATGAAGGACCTTCCATCCTCCTACGCCACATGAAGTACTGATGCTTTCTCCAGTCACACACACACACACACACACACACACACACACACACACACACACACACACACACACACACACACACACACACACACACACACACACACACACACACACACACACACACACACACACACACACACACACACACACACAAAACAATGTCACTCCCTCAAAGTTCTGACGAGGATATCACATAGTTTCACAATACTCGCTAAAGGGACGAATCTCAGTTTTCCAAGGTTGCTGTCCATTTTTCCTTTCAAACTCCAAAAGTCATCTTTGTAATTCTCAACGGACCAGATCGCACATCAACATGTGGAATGCAACGATTCAGCCCTGATCACACCATTTTGACTTTCGTTTTCACCTGCTGAGTTTTTTTTCATGACATACTGTAGAGAGGAGAACCAGACAGCTTGCTATCAGCTCTTTAAATGAATCACTTATCATGCAACAACACGCTAATAAACTCACTCTGAACAGGCAGGGTAGCTTTAGGTCTTGCGGTGGCAGTCTGAAAGTGTCATCTTCACTTCAACTTCGAGGACTTTTTAAACCAACTATAGAAGGGCATTGCCTGTCAAAGGTTGTTATCTTATCCAAGGGAACAGTTGGTCATTCAAATAGACAAAAAGCCCTAAATCTGCTTAAAAAGTTGATATAGAAAGGATTCCCATCAAGTTGGAGCCAAACAGCATAAGTACCTGTCAGGGTGTTGAACGAAACTACCACCGATTGGAAAGCATTGTGGAGGAGTTGGGTAGATGTTGTTGAAAACAGTGTGTAGGAGTTGGGTAGATGTAGTTGAAAACAATGTGGAGGAGTTGGGTAGATGTTGTTGAAAACAATGTGGAGGAGTTGGGTAGATGTTGTCGAAAACAATGTGGACGAGTTGGGTAGATGTTGTTGAAAACATTGTGGAGGAGTTGGGTAGATGTTGTTGAAAACATTGTGGAGGAGTTGGGTAGATATTGTTGAAAACATTGTGGAGGAGTTGGGTAGATGTTGTTGAAAACAATGTGGAGGAGTTGGGTAGATGTTGTTGAAAACATTGTGGAGGAGTTGGGTAGATGTTGTTGAAAACATTGTGTAGGAGTTGGGTAGATGTAGTTGAAAACAATGTGGAGGAGTTGGGTAGATGTTGTTGAAAACATTGTGGAGGAGTTGGGTAGATGTTGTTGAAAACATTGTGGAGGAGTTGGGTAGATGTTGTTGAAAACATTGTGGAGGAGTTGGGTAGATGTTGTTGAAAACATTGTGGAGGAGTTGGGTAGATGTTGTTGAAAACAATGTGGAGGAGTTGGGTAGATGTTGTTGAAAACATTGTGGAGGAGTTGGGTAGATGTTGTTGAAAACATTGTGGAGGAGTTGGGTAGATGTTGTTGAAAACATTGTGGAGGAGTTGGGTAGATGTTGTTGAAAACATTGTGGAGGAGTTGGGTAGATGTTGTTGAAAACATTGTGGAGGAGTTGGGTAGATGTTGTTGAAAACAATGTGGAGGAGTTGGGTAGATGTTGTTGAAAACATTGTGGAGGAGTTGGGTAGATGTTGTTGAAAACATTGTGGAGGAGTTGGGTAGATGTTGTTGAAAACATTGTGGAGGAGTTGGGTAGATGTTGTTGAAAACATTGTGGAGGAGTTGGGTAGATGTTGTTGTAAACAATGTGGAGGAGTTGGGTAGATGTTGTTGAAAACATTGTGGAGGAGTTGGGTAGATGTTGTTGAAAACATTGTGGAGGAGTTGGGTAGATGTTGTTGAAAACAATGTGGAGGAGTTGGGTAGATGTTGTTGAAAACATTGTGGAGGAGTTGGGTAGATGTTGTTGAAAACATTGTGGAGGAGTTGGGTAGATGTTGTTGAAAACAATGTGGAGGAGTTGGGTAGATGTTGTTGAAAACAATGTGGAGGAGTTGGGAGTAGTAGATGTTGTTGAAAACATTGTGGAGGAGTTGGGTAGATGTTGTTGAAAACATTGTGGAGGAGTTGGGTAGATGTTGTTGAAAACATTGTGGAGGAGTTGGGTAGATGTTGTTGAAAACAATGTGGAGGAGTTGGGTAGATGTTGTTGAAAACATTGTGGAGGAGTTGGGTAGATGTTGTTGAAAACATTGTGTAGGAGTTGGGTAGATGTTGTTGAAAACATTGTGGAGGAGTTGGGTAGATGTTGTTGAAAACATTGTGGAGGAGTTGGGTAGATGTTGTTGAAAACATTGTGGAGGTAGATACTCCACAGCTCTACCTTGTCATATATTGTTTTGGGAAAAACCTTGTGAGAGGGGTATTACAGAATTTATATCACATCTTCATGGGAATCAAATCAGATTCACAAATGCTTAACGTAGGTTGAGTAGGTTGAACCATAACATTATAGAAAAAGGAGGAATGAACATCTGGTGCATAAGGTTGGCAATGCTCATGAAGACTGTCAATGGAGATCAGTCGCGGTGCTCGGCAAAAACGACTTGGGAAGCCAAGTCCCCACCAAAAACGCTCTATTTCAACCTATAGTGTTTGTGTTGAGATAATTGTGTTGATTGCTATTAACTTCTTGCGTCGAGCAATCCCGTATCCGGGAGCGTAATCATAGCCTCAAGCTCATTACCATAACACAACGTTAAGTATTCATGAAAATCGCAAATGAAATGAAATAAATATATTCACTCACAAGCGTAGCCTTTTGTTAACAACACTGTCATCTCAGATTTTCTAAATATGCTTTTCAACCATAGCTACACAAGCATTTGTGTAAGAGTATTGATAGCTAGCATAGCATTAAGCCTAGCATTCAGCAGGCAAAATTTTCACAAAAACAAGAAAAGCATTCAAATAAAATAATTTACCTTTGAAGAACTTCGGATGTTTTCAATGAGGAGACTCTCAGTTAGATAGCAAATGTTCAGTTTTTCCAAAAATATTATTTGTGTAGGAGAAATCGCTCCGAAAAATTCAGTCATTACAACGGCAAACTTCTTTCCAAATTAACTCCATAATATCGACAGAAACATGGCAAACGTTGTTTAGAATCAATCCTCAAGGTGTTTTTCACATATCTGGTTTTGGTTTCTCCTCTGAACAAAATGGAAAAATGCACGCACCTGGAGATTACGCAACAGTTTCGACGGAGGACACCGAGCGGACACCTTGTAAATGTAGTCTCTTATGGTCAATTTTCCAATGATATGCCTACAAATATGTCACAATGCTGCAGACACCTTGGGGAAACGACAGAAAGTGTAGGCTCATTCCTTGCGCATTCACAGCCATATAAGGAGACATTGGAACAGCACATTCAAAATCTGGCTCACTTCCTGTATGAAATTTCATCTTGGTTTCACCTGTAGCATTAGTTCTGTGGCACTCACAGACAATATCTTTGCAGTTTTGGAAACGTCATAGTGTTTTCTTTCCAAAGCTGTCAATTATATGCATAGTCGAACATCTTTTCGTGACAAAATATCTTGTTTAAAACGGCAACGTTTTTTCATCCAAAAATGAAATACTTCCCCCAGAGGTTCAAGAGGTTAATTCATATGCCTTGCGACCGTGGTATATAGGCCTAAAGGCCGAAACAGTAAGAAGACAGTGGCAGAATAAATTCTACCACACTTTGTTTAATCACAAAACCGTTTAGCAACCTCTGTCCAGTTTAGTCCACAAAGCTTATCCAAAGGTAACAGTTGTCAAGCAAGTTAATGTTTCAAACATGAATCAAATCAAATCACATTTATTTATATAGCCCTTCATACATCACCTGATATCCCCAAACAGCAAGCAATGCAGGTGTTGAAGCACATTGGCTAGGAAAAACTCCCTAGAAAGGCCAAAACATAGGAAGAAACCTAGAGACATAGGAAGAAATCTCTTCTGGCTGTGCCGGGTGGAGATTATAACAGAACATGGCCAAGATGTTCAAATGTTCATAAATGACCAGCATGGTCAAATACTAATAATCACAACAGTTGTCGAGGGTGCAGCAAGTCAGCACCTCAGGAGTAAATGTCGGTTGTCTTTTCATAGCCGATCATTAAAAGTATCTCTACCACTCCTGCTGTCTCTAGAGAGTTGAAAACAGCAGGTCTGGGACAGGTAGCACGCCCGGTGAACAGGTCAGGATTCCATAGCCGCAATGAAAACAGGAGCCTCCACTATTCCAGCACCATTTCAACTTCAACATTTAAACATCATCAAATCATCTTTGCTTAGTCTAAAACAGTGACAACTAAAAGATCCCAAAAACAATTTAGTCCAATCAACATAAGCTAAATATGATGTAGCTTTCTGTTTGCGCGCGTGTGCACGTTTGAGCAAGTAGAAAAACATGTTGACTCACCCTACTTGTAGAGAAACGTTAATGCCATCCTCCTCTCTTTCATGTTGTTTAAAAGGTCTATCACTTTGTCATACAGTACACACATTATTTTTTGTTGTCCTAGGCTACCTGGCTAAAATGTTTGCTCGCTAGCCTAACTTCCATTCATGGGCAACGTTATCTAGTTAACATTAGCCTTCTACATCTAGCTACATATTGAAGTTCCATCCTCTCAGGGCAGGGGAACAACAATGTATCGTTGGCCAGTATGGATAATGAATTAAAACCCCAAGTCCAAATCCCCATCTCCATCCATGGCTAATTTAGTAAAGGGCCAATGTAGCTAGCTAGCTAAACCCCTGGAGGACAACAACACAATGAGATGCAACAATTCAAGTTGTTGCTGTTAATGGCATATGCTCTCAATGTGATTTGATAGGAGAGACGCCAAATCCAAGCTTGCTTGCCCTGACACTTAGTTTTTTTCCCGCCAGGACCACAGTTGAGCTCGCTCAGTTCAGATGAATGCCGATTGCCACATTTTGTATACTTTCTTTGTCACGGCCAAATGTTGCTGGCCTCCCTTGCATTCAATGCTCCAATGTCATACTCATTTGGTGTGTGTGTGTGGGGGGAAGGGGGCTTCCCTTGGTGTCCATGAATACATGCCACTGCTGAAGTTTTTGGGAGTATAGCTCTACATTGACTACTATATTCTGATGTAAGACTATTTAAACACTTTTGGTGATTCTTCCACTGCTGGCCTCCCAGTCCCTAGTTACGTTGGAGAACCATTAGGACTGACTCATGCCACGTGGAGGGAGCATAGGGTGGCCCTGTAGCATGCTGCTGAGTGCCGCTGAGACCTGATGTCAGGGCTCTGTTTGTGTGTTTTGGACCGAGATCGACCATGGAGCATCTTCCTCCTAATTGTGTAGCATTAGCGGATCTCCGATGAGGGGGAATGCCTGTTTTGTCTTAAGGGTGATTCCCCTTGTCAGAGGCTTGGGTGAGTCCACTCTTGGGATATGATTTAAGAGCGGGGAAGAGAGAGTGTGACCAAAAGCAACATCCAGATGATGGAGGGATGGGAAATGAAAAAAAGAGAGGGACTAGAGAAAGCAGGCTCCTGAGGGATCTGGTGAGAGATGTGTTGTTGGGCCAGTGGATTTGGTGATTTTTTTTTGCGCAGACCCGGGTGGGGAAAAAGGTTTTTCATAAACAAACTATGCAGAATTCTGCCATAATCTTTTTTTTCAGTTAGGGACAGAATTTAGTAACAAACTGAAATAAGAAATGTAGACTAGGGTTCTGCCAGAGAAGGTTAATCACAAAACCAAGGTTAGCAGACAGAATGATCCAGAGATCTGTTCATTCAAACTGGGATTATAAAATCATTCAAGCTGGGGCACATTAAATTGGACTTTGGTTGCTTGTTATTTTTGGAGGCTGAATGAGCTGGTTCTGACCGAATAGAACACTCTGTTGTAGGAGGTTATGCTATTTTCAGAGCACCACATCCAGAGCTCAGCCTGTAATGCTGTAACACTGACTCTGTAGGGTTATGAGACATGTTGCTCCAGGTTTTACTGGTGTTGAGTGGTAACTTATGTTGGCTATTAGGATACCAAAATAATTTGAAGGTTTAATGGGAATGGGACTAGTCCACACTGCACACACACACACACACACACACACACACACACACACACACACACACACACACACACACACACACACACACACACACACACACACACACACACACACACACACACACACACACACACACACACACGTTGAAATCAATAAAATGGATTAGATTCTCTCTCAGGCTCCTGGATTAGTGGTAAGGAGCTTATGGTGAAGTTTTGAGCAGGCTAGAAAAGAATAATCAAAATAATATGACGACACCAAAAAGTGGATTAAGCTTTCATTGCATCAGACCTCTAAGTGAAGTCCTATGCTGCCCTACCCAGCAAAAAGGCAGTAACTGCTCATAGTGTGGAACTGAGAAAAATGGCTTTTATTTACCTTGGTTTCACAGTAACTTTATACAGTTACTGCTAACATGACTCCCAGTTTCACCACAACACAATACAATAGAGGCAGGATACTTGTCCACATGATTAACTCTCTGGGATATGTGGGATGCTTGCGTCCCACCTGGCCAAAAGCTAGTGAAAATGCAGAGTGACAAATTCAAATAAATTAGTATAAAAATCTAACTTTCATAAAATCACACACGTAAGATACCAAATTAAAGATACACTTGTGGTGATTCCAGCCAACATGACAGATTTCAAAAAGGATTTTCAGCGAAAGCAAACGATGCTATTATCTGAGGATAGCACCATAGTAAACAAGGAGAGAAAAGCATATTTCAACCCTGCAAGCGCGACACAAAACACAGAAATAAAAATATAAATCATGCCTTTGACGAGCTTCTTTTGTTGGCACTCCAATATGTCCCATATGTCCTTTTGTTCGATTAATTCCATCGATATATATCCAAAATGTCAATTTATTTGGTGCGTTTGATCCAGAAAAACACTGGTTCCAACTTGTGCAACGTGACTACAAAACATCTCAAAAGTTACCTGCAAACTTTGCCATAACATTTTAAGCTACTTTTTTAATACAACTTTAGGTATTTTTTAAAGTAAATAATCGATATAATTGAAGACGGGATGATCTGTGTTCAATACAGGCAGAAAACAAACTGACGCTACCTTTCTGGTCACGCCCCTCTTATATAACAGTACACTTGAAGTGACCCTCATTTTGAACAGGGCTACTTCTTCATTACACAAAGGAAAAACCTTAACCAATTTCTAAAGACTGGTGACATCCAGTGGAAGTGGTAGGAACTGCAAGAAGGTCCCTTAGAAATCTGGATTCCCAATGAAAACTCATTGAAAAGAGAGTGACCTCAAAAGTTTGTTTGTCCTCGGGGTTTCGCCTGCTACATAAGTTCTGTTCTACTCACAGACATGATTCAAACAGTTTTAGAAACTTCAGAGTGTTTTCTCTCCAAATCTAATAATTGGGAAGGGCCCAGTACTAATAATATGCATAGCTTATCTTCTGGGGATGAGTAGCAGGCAGTTGAATTTGGGCATGCATTTCATCAGGACGTAAAAATACTGCCCCTTGTCACCAAGAAGTTAAGCATGTATTTAATGTAGCAAAAATTACATGAACTAATTTTTGACCAAATGAGCAGTCAATGCCTCTTTGTTTGGTAGGGCAGAATAGAAGGGAAAAAAGTATTAAAATAAGAGAGGCAGAAGATCTGATGGTTGTATGTCAGGACCTTTTTGTGGCGTCCTCATCTTTCATGTATATATTACAAACTGCAGCTTTAGAATAAGATAAGGCAAGCTTTTATTTGACAGAAATGCTTCCTGTCATTGATGCATGCTAGGACCACTATTAGACATGTAGGCCTACGGAAACATACACTAACATACAGTAGCCTGAGCTGAACAGAGTTACTTGTGTTTATCTTGTAATACCAATGCAAATAATGGGATCAACAGCTCTGTAAGTACTAACAACCTAATTCTGACTTCAGACACTAAAGCGTTTGCGTAAATCCAACATTGAAGTTACTTAATCAGCGATGGGTGCACTGATTTAAAGGGGAGTAGAAACACTAGGCTTTAGAACATCAGCCAACTGTAACTGTAAAATTGCCATATTGCCATCGTTGCATCACTGGCAGGATTTTCCCAAAATGGCTGAAAGATCATGGACTATGGGTGCATAAATGGGCAACATTTGCTGCTGTCAAACCTTATAGGAAAACATAATACACGTTTTGGAAGCCATACAATAGCACCACATCAATCAAATGGTAATCAGTCACGAAAAAACAGTGGTGCAAGTAAAATCAAATCCAATCTTATTTTCCACATGAGCCGAATACAACAGGTGAAATGCTTACTTACAAGCCGTTAACCAACATCACAGTTTTAAGAAAATACCTAAAGATAGTAAAAGATAAGAATAACAAATAATTAAAGATCTGCAGCAGTAAATCACAATAGCGGGGATATATACAGGGGGTACCGGTACAGAATCAATGTAGCAGAGTAGCAGAAGCATAGAGGTGTGGGGGGTGCAAGTGGTCTGAGTCGCCATTCCATTTGATGTTCAGGGGTCTGGCTTGGGGTAGAAGCTGTTTAGCTGTGCAATCCGGTTTCCGAGCCGGTCACGGGTGCACCTCAACCACGCTCAAGGTACTAAACGATATCATAACCGCCATCGATAAAAGACAGTATTGTGAAGCCGTCTTCATCGACCTGGCCAAGGCTTTCGACTCTGTCAATCGCCAAATTCTTATCGGCAGACTCAGTAGCCTCGGTTTTTCTAATGACTGCCTTGCCTGGTTCACCAACTACTTTGCAGACAGAGTTCAGTTTGTCAAATCGGAGGGCATGTTGTCCGGTCCTCTGGCAATCTCTATGGGGGTACCACAGGGTTCAATTCTCGGGCCGACTCTTTTCTCTGTATATATTAATGATGTTGCTCTTGCTGCGGGCAATTCCCTGATCCACCTCTACGCAGACAACACCATTCTGTATACTTCTGGCCCTTCCTTGGACACTGTACTATCTAACCTCCAAACGAGCTTCAATGTCACACAATGTCACACAACACTCCTTCCGTGGCCTCCAAATGCTCTTAAACACTAGTAAAACCATATGCATGGTTCAACCGTTCGATTTCTGCACCCGCACGCCCGACTAGCATCACCACCCTGGATGGTTCCGACCTAGAATATGTGGACATCTATAAGTGCCTAGGTGTCTGACTAGACTGCAAACTCTCCTTCCAGACTCATATCAAACATCTCCAATTCAAAATCAAATCTAGGGTTGGCTTTCTATTCCGCAACAAAGCCTCCTTCACTCACACCTTAAAACTTCCCCTCGTAAAACTGACTATCCTACCGACCCTCGACTTCGGCGATGTCATCTACAAAATAGCTTCCAATACTCTACTCAGCAAACTGGATGCAGTTTATCACAGTGCCATCCGTTTTGTTACTAAAGCACCTTATACCACCCACCACTGCGAACTGTATGCTCTAGTCGGCTGGCCCTCACGACATGTTCGTCGCCAGACCCACTGGCTCCAGGTCATCTACAATTCTATGCTAGGTAAAGCTCCCCCTTATCTCAGTTCAGTGGTCACGATGGCAACACCCACCCGTAGCACACGCTCCAGCAGGTGTATCTCACTGATCATCCCTAAAGCCAAAACCTCATTTGGCCGCCTTTCCTTCCAGTTCTCTGCTGCCTGCGACTGGAACGAATTGCAAAAATCTCTGAAGTTGGAGACTTTTATCTCCCTCTCCAACTTTAAACATCTGCTATCTGAGCAGCATCCTTAAAATAGAGATGTTTCTATGTTAAATGCAAATGTTTAGTATCAGAGATGGAATACATCTCTGTGCTTAGCTTTACTTCTTGAAGTGTTTCCATTCCCCTTTAAGTTGCAGTGTATTATTACGTTTTATATTGAATCTTTATTTAACCAGGCAAGTCAGTATAAGGACAAATTATTATTTAATATGGTGGCCTACTCCGACCAACACTGGGCCAATTGTGTGCACAGCCGGATGTGATAGAGCCTGGATTCAAACCAGGTATTATAGGGACTCCTCTTGCACTGAGATGCAGTGCCTTAGACCTGTTGTGCCTTAGACCTGTTGTGCCTTAGACCTGTGCCTGTTGTGTACTACTTATCTGTCTGGGAAAATGAAAATACTGTCATCTACGGCGTCCACATTAGGCTAGAATGACAGCAATTCCTTGAGATCTTATGTTGCTCTGACATAATGTTTGTGGATGTGTGACTCTGTCCTATACAATGCATGCATGCTATGAGTAGGTTAAAGGGCAATTTCAAGGTGAGGAATCACTTTTTTTACTGCAATGAACTCATTTATTTCCCTTATGGGCTTCAATCCAATGATCATCCAGTTAGCCATAAGCACTGGGAAACACCCGTTAATGTTTGTTTGGTTTGACTTTGTTATTTCATTGGTTTATCCTTATCCAATCCAAACATATCCAATAATATTAAACCTGTATTAAGTTTAAAATAATAACAAATGGGGGTACAAATTGTGAGTGATGATTTTGTAAATATTATTTCATAATATTCACTGATACCATAATTTTACTGCAGCGGGCAAAATCAGGGTCACTCAGAGTGGTTCTTGGTAGTCTTAAACAAATCTACTTTGAAAACAAAAGTCTATATCTCACACACCTGGTTATGGACTTCAGAAAAGAAGAGACTTCTACCATGTCAGATATAGGGTTGAAATGTATTACATGTTGAGTTTGCATCCCAATATTACACTTTATATACATCACAGAAGACTGAAATATAACACAACCGTTTGACATAGAAACACCGGAAGTTCGGTGTAAAGAAAAGTGTATTAATGATGAAATTATAAGAAAAATTAATAACATTCCACCCATGAGGCCACTAGGGGTGATTTGGTCATTTGACTGCAAGAAAGGTTTTTAATAACAAACACACACACAAACAAACACACACACAAACATACAACAGCTGTCTTAAACAAACACATTATTCCTGTACTTTGTACACATAGCACCCAGTATGTTGCATGAGTTATAATTGCTGAATGATTGTGTTTGAATGATCGTGCCTAAACGGTGAAACATGTGGCGCCTGGGTAGCTGACTCTTTGTTGACCTTTGTGTGTGAGTGAGTGTGTGTGTGTACATGTGTGTCTGTGTCTGTGTGTCTACATGGCCAAGCCTCCAAGATGGGACAGAGCGAAGTCTGAGTGACAGCTGGTGAGGAGCTAAATCAAGATGGAGCCTTCACCTCAACCAGGAACACCCCGGGCCATCAGTCTGACAGAAACACAGTTGGGCTCCAGTGTGTCATTCATCATCTTCATCTCTCACTGCATGTGGTTGGGATGCATGGGGCTCACTGTTACTACACCCACACACATGCATACACACGTGTTTTTGTGTGTCCACATTTTCAGGCATGTATGTATGCATATCACACACATACACATTTTTGTGTGTGGAAAATGGAGCCCGTAGTGTAGCCTGTACCTGTTGAAGTTTGTTGTGTGTATATAGCCTACACTGACAGGATAAAGGGATAGAGTCATGTCTGACGTTGTCAATGGGAAAACACAGGATAAGTTCATATCTGATAAGCCATGTCTCTCCTGTACAATGAGTTAAATGTATGACCCAGCCCACTGGGCACACACTGGTTCAATAAACATCACTTCAACGTAATATACCAATGTACTGTGGAATCAACATGGAATACACATCAACCAGTACAGTTTTCATTTCATTCAGCATTGTAAATATTGAAATTAGGCTAAATCTTGAACTTAAATACATTGACTGGCTAACAGGTTTTTACATCAACCTAATTTAGACTTTTACCTTTGGATATTGTCTTGAATTTGAATGATTGTTGGTTGATTTAAAATGTATTCTACAAGTTATTAATATGTTGGATTCATGTCTCAATCAACAAAAAAATTGAAGTTGAAAAAGTTGAAAAGTTGAAGTACTGGACTAAATTAAATTAAACTGCATTAGAAGTGCAATTACATTTACATTTGAGTTAGTGCTATTCTTTAACTTAGATTTTTGGTTGAGATGGAGATAAATCTAACGTATCACTCATTAATTATTAGACAAACTGGATTTTTTCTGGATTTTTGAACACAAATATCAACAATTAAGGAGAGGTATCTTTTGCTTGAATAGTATGTATGCTGTTTATTATGAACAACGTATAAAAGACAATATCTAAAGGTAAAAGTGTATTATTAATATTTTGAATTTGGCATCCTATGTATAAGGCTAATGGTAACTGTTTCTAAACTTCCAAAGGTCCAATCAACCGTGGACGAATGATAGTATACCGAGCTTCACATGAAAGTATGGTATCCTTCGGGCAAGTCAGATGTTACTGTAGCTTACATAAACCCACTTCACTCTGAATTTATTTTCACAAATCTTGTGCTAGAAAAGTTAGAGGAGTTACTTTCAACTATTCAATGTTATTTAGGTTGTCTACGCAAATGAGTACGACACCTGATCTAAATGTGTTGACATGATAGCTCAGCTGAATCGAACAGCTTGTTTCCAAAACTAACATCTGGATGTTAGACTCGTTCTCACAAGTGTACATAAAACATGTCAAAGAAAAAAATGAAAGTGAAACATCATTTCAACAACAATGGCGGAAAACACTTTAAGTTACTGTGTGGAATTTTCAACGCAATTCGACGTATACATCATTCTGATGATTATGTTGAAATTAGATGTTCAACCTGTTAGTCAGGTTGCGTCAATGTATTTAAGTAGAAGTATTACCCGTCAGTTCAATGTTTACAATGCTGATGATTTATTTAATCTTTATTTAACTAGGCAAGTCTGTTAATTAAGAACAAATTCTTATTTACAATGACGGCCTACACCGGCCAAACCTTAACGCGGACAACGCTGGGCCAATTGTGTGCCGCCCTATGGGACTAAAATGAGATTAAAACAGTACTGGTTGATGGCTTTTTTCAAATCAAATGTATTTTCAACGTTGAATCCACGTCTAAATACGTTGAGAAATTACATTGAAATAACATTGATTCAACCAGTGTGCCTCCAGTGGGAAACCACTACAATTCCAAACTGGTTCGTCGGCTGTCCCCATATGAGAATCCTTTTTGGTTCCAGGCAGAACTCATTTGGGTTCCATGTAGAACCCTATGTGCAAAGGATTTTAAATGGGACCAAAAAGGAATCTACCTGGAATCAAAAAATTGTTATTCGAAGAGTTATCCTATGGGGAGAGCTGAAGAGTTATCCTATGGGGAGAGCTGAAGAGTTATCCTATGGGGAGAGCTGAAGAGTTATCCTATGGGGAGAGCTGAAGAGTTATCCTATGGGGAGAGCTGAAGAGTTATCCTATGGGGAGAGCTGAAGAGTTATCCTATGGGGAGAGTTATCCTATGGGGAGAGCTGAAGAGTTATCCTATGGGGAGAGCTGGAGAGTTATCCTATGGGGAGAGCTGAAGAGTTATCCTATGGGGAGAGCTGAAGAGTTATCCTATGGGGAGAGTTATCCTATGGGGAGAGCTGAAGAGTTATCCTATGGGGAGAGCTGAAGAGTTATCCTATGGGGAGAGTTATCCTATGGGGAGAGCTGAAGAGTTATCCTATGGGGAGAGCTGAAGAGTTATCCTATGGGGAGAGTTATCCTATGGGGAGAGCTGAAGAGTTATCCTATGGGGAGAGTTATCCTATGGGGAGAGCTGAAGAGTTATCCTATGGGGAGAGCTGAAGAGTTATCCTATGGGGAGAGTTATCCTATGGGGAGAGCTGAAGAGTTATCCTATGGGGAGAGCTGAAGAGTTATCCTATGGGGAGAGTTATCCTATGGGGAGAGCTGAAGAGTTATCCTATGGGGAGAGTTATCCTATGGGGAGAGCTGAAGAGTTATCCTATGGGGAGAGTTATCCTATGGGGAGAGCTGAAGAGTTATCCTATGGGGAGAGCTGGAGAGTTATCCTATGGGGAGAGCTGAAGAGTTATCCTATGGGGAGAGCTGAAGAGTTATCCTATGGGGAGAGTTATCCTATGGGGAGAGCTGAAGAGTTATCCTATGGGGAGAGCTGAAGAGTTATCCTATGGGGAGAGTTATCCTATGGGGAGAGCTGAAGAGTTATCCTATGGGGAGAGCTGAAGAGTTATCCTATGGGGAGAGCTGAAGAGTTATCCTATGGGGAGAGTTATCCTATGGGGAGAGCTGAAGAGTTATCCTATGGGGAGAGCTGAAGAGTTATCCTATGGGGAGAGTTATCCTATGGGGAGAGCTGAAGAGTTATCCTATGGGGAGAGCTGAAGAGTTATCCTATGGGGAGAGTTATCCTATGGGGAGAGCTGAAGAGTTATCCTATGGGGAGAGTTATCCTATGGGGAGAGCTGAAGAGTTATCCTATGGGGAGAGCTGAAGAGTTATCCTATGGGGAGAGTTATCCTATGGGGAGAGCTGAAGAGTTATCCTATGGGGAGAGCTGAAGAGTTATCCTATGGGGAGAGTTATCCTATGGGGAGAGCTGAAGAGTTATCCTATGGGGAGAGCTGAAGAGTTATCCTATGGGAAGAGCTGAATAGTTATCCTATGGGGAGAGTTATCCTATGGGGAGAGCTGAAGAGTTATCCTATGGGGAGAGCTGAAGAGTTATCCTATGGGGAGAGCTGAAGAGTTATCCTATGGGGAGAGTTATCCTATGGGGAGAGCTGAAGAGTTATCCTATGGGGAGAGCTGGAGAGTTATCCTATGGGGAGAGCTGAAGAGTTATCCTATGGGGAGAGCTGAAGAGTTATCCTATGGGGAGAGTTATCCTATGGGGAGAGCTGAAGAGTTATCCTATGGGGAGAGCTGAAGAGTTATCCTATGGGGAGAGCTGAAGAGTTATCCTATGGGGAGAGCTGAAGAGTTATCCTATGGGGAGAGCTGAAGAGTTATCCTATGGGGAGAGCTGAAGAGTTATCCTATGGGGAGAGCTGAAGAGTTATCCTATGGGGAGAGCTGAAGATTTATCCTATGGGGAGAGCTGAAGAGTTATCCTATGGGGAGAGCTGAAGATTTATCCTATGGGGAGAGCTGAAGAGTTATCCTATGGGGAGAGTTATCCTATGGGGAGAGCTGAATAACTATTTTAGGTTCTAGACAGCACTTTTTTTCTAAGAGTGTACTGAGGCATTGATGAGAACCAGACATGTTCACTATCTGCTGTAAAGGGGGTGTTCTGTATGAACCAGAGCACTACTGAGGCTACGATGAGAACCAGACACTTTCACACTGTCACTTCACAGGGCTGTGTTTTACAGCATGCTGGTGCAGCTGACCTCCCAAGAACACACACACACAGTTGTTCCTGCATGGGCTACTCATTAGTAGTGCAAACACAAAGTTTCACAAAAAATGGCCTCTCACAATGTCTCACTATCTAAGACCCACTGCCACATTAACCCTGACACATGTCATCAAAACCCACTTGCATTGACAAACACGCTAACACACACACACACACACACACACACACACACACACACACACACACACACACACACACACACACACACACACACACACACACACACACACACACACACACACACACACACACACACACACACACACACACACACACACACACACACACACACACACACACACACACACACACACACACACACACACACACACACACACACACACACACACACACACACACACACACACACACACACACACTCATGTATAACCATACCCTTCAATACTGTAAGAAACAGGGCCCCAGATGACAGACAGTCGAAACCAGCATACAAATACACATACCGACACCCACCGACACACACACACACATACACACAGTTTCATGTATCATTCCGTGCTTCTGTCTTTGAGGTGGTTCGAGACACTGTTAACAGGATTGAGCTTCTCCATTAGCTGCCTTGGGGGTATCGTGTCTGCTACAGAAATCTACTGACTCACTACCAGATTCCCAGAAGGAGACAAAGGCATGAAAATACTTTGGAAAACAGGTGGATAGCCTTAAACTACAGCACTGAACACACCTCCTATCAAACCTTTTGCAGTACGCCCATATAAACAAATACATGTAACAACAGACTCTAATCTAGTATAAATGTAAGTTAATATAAAGTGTTGTCTAGTAATAACTCTTACTTGCACTAGAGTCTTGGAGGCATAATACCATGAGTAAACCTTCTGCTGTGTACAGTAGATGTTATGTTGTTGCTGTCATTCTAAGTGTCATCTCTTTGTTTTCATTCTATAAATACCTGGCTGGATCAAAGGTATGGAGATTAAAATAACACGGAGAGTTTCTGTCTCAGGTAGGGCACTCGGCGCTTACGCAGACGCCCAAAATAGATTCCAGAGGGGGAAAAGAAATTCTTTGTTTTAAAGCCGTCTCTGTTCTGTTTATTTGAAATGCCTCCTGCTTGACCAATGCAGTCTGGTAGTCTGGTATATTGGGTCATGGAGGATCACACTTTTTTCTTTCATTGTACTTTTTCATCTTTGGAAAAAGACAAATATAGTCCACTGTAAGCAGTGTCATCATTACTTATGTGAAACTCTTTCTCTGGGCTAATCTGTTCATCACGCTCAGTTAGACGGGTAGTGTGTTTTAGCGTTGATCCATGAATGAGGTTGAATTTCTCTCTCTGCTGTAAGTGTTGACTTGCCATAGCGTTGCCTAATATAGAATGATGTAAACATCTCTTTTTCAGGACCCTGTCTTTCAAAGATAATTGGTAAAAATCAAAATAACTTCACAGATCTCCATTTTAAAGAGTTTAAATACTGTTTCCCATGCTTGTTCAATGAACCATAAACAATTAATGAACATGCAGCTGTGGAATGGTTGTTAAGACACTAATAGTTTACAGACGGTAGGCAATTAAGGTCACATTTATGAAAATTTAGGACACTAAAGAGGCCTTTTTACTGACTCTGAAAAACACCCAAAGAAAGATGCCCAGGGTCCCTGCTCATCTGTGTGAATGTGCCTTATGCTGCAAGGAGGCATGAGGACTGCAGATGTGGCCAGGGCAATAAATTGCAATGTCCGTACTGTGAGACGCCTAAGACAGTGCTACAGGGAGACAGGACAGACAGCTGATCGCCCTCGCAGTGGCAGACCACGTGTAACAAAACCTGCACAGGATCGGTACATGCAAACATCACACCTGCAGGACATGTACAGGATGGCAACAACAGCTGCCCGAGTTACACCAAGAATACACAATCCCTCCATCAGTGCTCAGACTGTCCGCAATAGGCTGAGAGTTGCTGGACTGAGGGCTTGTAAGGCAGGTCCTCACCAGACATCACCGGCAACAACGTCGCCTACGTGCACAAACGCAAACCAGACAGGACTGGCAAAAAGTTCTCTTCACTGACGAGTCGAGGTTTTGTATCACCAGGTGTGATGGTCGGATTCACGTTTATTATCGAAGGAATGAGCATTACACCGAGGCCTGTACTCTGGAGCGGGATCGATTTGGAGGTGGAGGGTTCATCTTGGTCTGGGGCAGTGTGTCACAGCCTCATCGGACTGTTGTCATTGCATGCAGTCTCAACGCTGTACGTTACAGGGAAGACATCCTCTTCCCTCATGTGCTACCCTTCCTGCAGGCTCATCCTGACATGACCCTCTAGCATGACAATGCCATCAGCCATACTGCTCATTCAGTGCGTGATGTCCTGCAAGACAGGAATGTCAGTATTCTGCCTTGGCCAGTGAAGAGCCCGGATCTCAATCCCATTGAGCACGTCTGGGACCTGTTGGATTAGAGGGTGAGGGCTAGGGCCATTCCCCCCAAAAATGTCTGGGAACTTGCAGGTGCCTTTGTGGAAAAGTGGGGTAACATCTCACAGCAAGAACTGGCAAATCTGGTGCAGTCCATGAGGAGGAGATGCACTGTAGTACTTAATGCAGCTGCTGGCCACACCAGATACGGACTGTTACTTTTGATTTCGATCCCCCCTTTGTTCAGGGACACATTATTCCATTTCTATTAGTCACATATATGTGGAACTTTTTCAGTTTATGTCTCAGTTGTTGAATCCTCTTATTATGTTCATATAAATATTTACATGTGTTAAGTTTGCTGAAAATCAACACAGTTGACAGTGAGAGGGACGTTTCTTTTTACATGAGGAATTTAACATTTTAGTTCTTTTCATTGATCCGTCCTCTTTTCCTCTCTGAAGAAACAGTTCTGTTTTTCTGTCAGTTGCTCCAATGTGTTGATGTTGATCCAACCAACGCAGGAGAGGAGAGAAAAACATTGTTGTTGTTGTGTAAAAGTAAAGTTACCCTAAAACAACTTTTAACAGATTAAAGCTATTAGTTTTAAGTCACAACTACTTGAGGGCCACGACTGCTAACATAAATAGCTTTCCTCGGGTCTGTAAGCAAGAGTGATTCCTAACCGAACAGAACAAGGCACTTAGCTGAAGCCAAAACCATGTTAGCTGTGCAAACTCTACGTGTGTCCTTGTGTTTAACACATTTGGTACAGCAAACAACGCAGGTTGTCTGTAATGTGAGGAGAGCTTACAGGGCGTGTTGAAAACCTGCCGTCTCAAACAAATGCGTGTAAACAGTGTGACAAGGCCCTGCTCTCACAAAGAATAGCTGTTTCAGCCCCGACAGGTTTTTGGCTGATTCACTTTGAATGACTGATTGGACTCCAGTCAAAAATCTTTGTCCTGACACTACTTGGAGAGTGAATAGAACAGTATTGGTCCCTGTCAATTGAAATATTGCATAAGATCGAGTGGATTTGGTGAGTCAGTTGATATTGTGATAGAGACGTTGCCATTTGAAGCTGGACGATGCCGGTTATTACTGGCTATGACAACCAGATACACTTATGGTAGTGAAGGGAGCACAGTGGACCAACCTATATGTTGATCAACCTGTTTGTGAACCTCTTCTCAAGCCAATGAATATAAACCCCTTCTCAAGCCAATTCATGTGAACCTCTTCTCAAGCCAATTCATGTGAACCTCTTCTCAAGCCAATGAATATAAACCCCTTCTCAAGCCAATTCATGTGAACCTCTTCTCAAGCCAATGAATATAAACCCCTTCTCAAGCCAATTCATGTGAACCTCTTCTCAAGCCAATTCATGTGAACCTCTTCTCAAGCCAATTCATGTGAATCTCTTCTCAAGCCAATGAATATAAACCCCTTCTCAAGCCAATTCATGTGAACCTCTTCTCAAGCCAATGAATATAAACCCCTTCTCAAGCCAATTCATGTGAACCTCTTCTCAAGCCAATTCATGTGAACCTCTTCTCAAGCCAATGAATATGAACCCCTTCTCAAGCCAATTCATGTGAAACTCTTCTCAAGCCAATTCATGTGAACCTCTTCTCAAGCCAATTGATGTGAACCTCTTCTCAAGCCAATTGATGTGAACCTCTTCTCAAGCCAATTGATGTGAACCTCTTCTCAAGCCAATGAATGTGAACCTCTTCTCATGCCAAATAATGTGAACCTCTTCTCAAGCCAATTCATGTGAATCTCTTCTCAAGCCAATTAATGTGAACCTCTTCTCAAGCCAATTAATGTGAACCTCTTCTCAAGCCAATTAATGTGAACCTCTTCTTAAGCCAATTAATGTGAACCTCTTCTCAAGCCAATTAATGTGAATCTCTTCTCAAGCCAAATAATGTGGACATCTTCTCAAGCCAATGAATATAAACCTCTTCTCAAGCCAATGAATATAAACCTCTTCTCAAGCCAATGAATGTGAACCTCTTCTCAAGCCAATTGATGTGATCATCTTCTCAAGCCAATGAATGTGAACCTCTTCTCAAGCCAATTGATGTGAACATCTTCTCAAGCCAATGAATGTGAACCTCTTCTCAAGCCAATTGATGTGAACATCTTCTCAAGCCAATTCATGTGAACCTCTTCTCAAGCCAATGAATATAAACCCCTTCTCAAGCCAATTCATGTGAACCTCTTCTCAAGCCAATGAATATAAACCCCTTCTCAAGCCAATTCATGTGAACCTCTTCTCAAGCCAATTCATGTGAACCTCTTCTCAAGCCAAATAATGTGGACATCTTCTCAAGCCAATGAATATAAACCTCTTCTCAAGCCAATGAATATAAACCTCTTCTCAAGCCAATGAATGTGAACCTCTTCTCAAGCCAATTGATGTGATCATCTTCTCAAGCCAATGAATGTGAACCTCTTCTCAAGCCAATTGATGTGAACATCTTCTCAAGCCAATGAATGTGAACCTCTTCTCAAGCCAATTGATGTGAACATCTTTGCCAATTCATGTGAACCTCTTCTCAAGCCAATGAATATAAACCCCTTCTCAAGCCAATTCATGTGAACCTCTTCTCAAGCCAATGAATATAAACCCCTTCTCAAGCCAATTCATGTGAACCTCTTCTCAAGCCAATTCATGTGAACCTCTTCTGCCAATGAATATGAACCCCTTCTCAAGCCAATTCATGTGAACCTCTTCTCAAGCCAATTCATGTGAACCTCTTCTCAAGCCAATTGATGTGAACCTCTTCTCAAGCCAATTGATGTGAACCTCTTCTCAAGCCAATTGATGTGAACCTCTTCTCAAGCCAATGAATGTGAAACCAAATAATGTGAACCTCTTCTCAAGCCAATTCATGTGAATCTCTTCTGCCAATTAATGAACCTCTTCTCAAGCCAATTAATGTGAACCTCTTCTCAAGCCAATTAATGTGAACCTCTTCTGAATGTGAACCTCTTCTCAAGCCAATTAATGTGAATCTCTTCTCAAGCCAATGAATGAATGCCAATTGATGTGAACATCTTCTCAAACCAATGAATGTGAACCTCTTCTCAAGCCAATTGATGTGAACATCTTCTCAAGCCAATGAATGTGAACCTCTTCTCAAGCCAATTGACGTGAACATCTTCTCAAGCCAATGAATGTGAACCTCTTCTCAAGCCAATTAATGTGAACCTCTTCTCAAGCCAATGAATATAAACCCCTTCTCAAGCCAATTCATGTGAACCTCTTCTCAAGCCAATTCATGTGAACCTCTTCTCAAGCCAATGAATATAAACCCCTTCTCAAGCCAATGAACCTCTTCTCAAGCCAATTAATGTGAACCTCTTCTCAAGTCAATTAATGTGAACCTATTCTCAAGCCAATTAATGTGAAATCTCAAGCAAAATGATGTGAAGCCAATGAATATAAACCTCTTCTCAAGCCAATGAATATAAACCTCTTCTCAAGCCAATGAATGTGAACCTCTTCTCAAGCCAATTGAACCTCTTCTCAAGCCAATGAATGTGAACCTCTTCTCATGCCAAATAATGTGAACCTCATCTCAAGCCAATTCATGTGAACCTCTTCTCAAGCCAATTAATGTGAACCTCTTCTCAAGCCAATTAATGTGAACCTCTTCTCAAGCCAAATAATGTGGACATCTTCTCAAGCCAATGAATATAAACTTCTTCTCAAACCAATGAATATAAACCTCTTTCAAGCCAATGAATGTGAACCTCTTCTCATGCCAATTGATGTGTACCTCTTCTCAAGCCAATTGATGTGAACATTTTCTCAAGCCAATGAATGTGAACATCTTCTCAAGCCAATTGATGTGAACATCTTCTCAAGCCAATGAATGTGAACCTCTTCTCAAGCCAATGAATGTGAACATCTTCTCATGCCAAATAATGTGAACCTCTTCTCAAGCCAAATAATGTGGACATCTTCTCAAGCCAATGAATATAAACTTCTTCTCAAACCAATGAATATAAACCTCTTCTCAAGCCAATGAATGTGAACCTCTTCTCAAGCCAATTAATGTGAACCTCTTCTCAAGCCAATTAATGTGAACCTCTTCTTAAGCCAATTAATGTGAACCTCTTCTCAAGCCAATTAATGTGAATCTCTTCTCAAGCCAAATAATGTGGACATCTTCTCAAGCCAATGAATATAAACCTCTTCTCAAGCCAATGAATATAAACCTCTTCTCAAGCCAATGAATGTGAACCTCTTCTCAAGCCAATTGATGTGATCATCTTCTCAAGCCAATGAATGTGAACCTCTTCTCAAGCCAATTGATGTGAACATCTTCTCAAGCCAATGAATGTGAACCTCTTCTCAAGCCAATTGATGTGAACATCTTCTCAAGCCAATTCATGTGAACCTCTTCTCAAGCCAATGAATATAAACCCCTTCTCAAGCCAATTCATGTGAACCTCTTCTCAAGCCAATGAATATAAACCCCTTCTCAAGCCAATTCATGTGAACCTCTTCTCAAGCCAATTCATGTGAACCTCTTCTCAAGCCAAATAATGTGGACATCTTCTCAAGCCAATGAATATAAACCTCTTCTCAAGCCAATGAATATAAACCTCTTCTCAAGCCAATGAATGTGAACCTCTTCTCAAGCCAATTGATGTGATCATCTTCTCAAGCCAATGAATGTGAACCTCTTCTCAAGCCAATTGATGTGAACATCTTCTCAAGCCAATGAATGTGAACCTCTTCTCAAGCCAATTGATGTGAACATCTTCTCAACCAATTCATTCTTCTCAAGCCAATGAATATAAACCCCTTCTCAAGCCAATTCATGTGAACCTCTTCTCAAGCCAATGAATATAAACCCCTTCTCAAGCCAATTCATGTGAACCTCTTCTCAAGCCAATTCATGTGAACCTCTTCTCAAGCCAATGAATATGAACCCCTTCTCAAGCCAATTCATGTGAACCTCTTCTCAAGCCAATTCATGTGAACCTCTTCTCAAGCCAATTGATGTGAACCTCTTCTCAAGCCAATTGATGTGAACCTCTTCTCAAGCCAATTGATGTGAACCTCTTCTCAAGCCAATGAATGTGAACCTCTTCTCATGCCAAATAATGTGAACCTCTTCTCAAGCCAATTCATGTGAATCTCTTCTCAAGCCAATTAATGTGAACCTCTTCTCAAGCCAATTAATGTGAACCTCTTCTCAAGCCAATTAATGTGAACCTCTTCTCAAGCCAATTAATGTGAACCTCTTCTCAAGCCAATTAATGTGAATCTCTTCTCAAGCCAATGAATGTGAACCTCTTCTCAAGCCAATTGATGTGAACATCTTCTCAAACCAATGAATGTGAACCTCTTCTCAAGCCAATTGATGTGAACATCTTCTCAAGCCAATGAATGTGAACCTCTTCTCAAGCCAATTGACGTGAACATCTTCTCAAGCCAATGAATGTGAACCTCTTCTCAAGCCAATTAATGTGAACCTCTTCTCAAGCCAATGAATATAAACCCCTTCTCAAGCCAATTCATGTGAACCTCTTCTCAAGCCAATTCATGTGAACCTCTTCTCAAGCCAATGAATATAAACCCCTTCTCAAGCCAATTCATGTGAACCTCTTCTCAAGCCAATTAATGTGAACCTCTTCTCAAGTCAATTAATGTGAACCTATTCTCAAGCCAATTAATGTGAACCTCATCTCAAGCAAAATGATGTGAACATCTTCTCAAGCCAATGAATATAAACCTCTTCTCAAGCCAATGAATATAAACCTCTTCTCAAGCCAATGAATGTGAACCTCTTCTCAAGCCAATTGATGTGAACCTCTTCTCAAGCCAATGAATGTGAACCTCTTCTCATGCCAAATAATGTGAACCTCATCTCAAGCCAATTCATGTGAACCTCTTCTCAAGCCAATTAATGTGAACCTCTTCTCAAGCCAATTAATGTGAACCTCTTCTCAAGCCAAATAATGTGGACATCTTCTCAAGCCAATGAATATAAACTTCTTCTCAAACCAATGAATATAAACCTCTTCTCAAGCCAATGAATGTGAACCTCTTCTCATGCCAATTGATGTGTACCTCTTCTCAAGCCAATTGATGTGAACATTTTCTCAAGCCAATGAATGTGAACATCTTCTCAAGCCAATTGATGTGAACATCTTCTCAAGCCAATGAATGTGAACCTCTTCTCAAGCCAATGAATGTGAACATCTTCTCATGCCAAATAATGTGAACCTCTTCTCAAGCCAAATAATGTGGACATCTTCTCAAGCCAATGAATATAAACTTCTTCTCAAACCAATGAATATAAACCTCTTCTCAAGCCAATGAATGTGAACCTCTTCTCATGCCAATTGATGTGTACCTCTTCTCAAGCCAATTGATGTGAACATTTTCTCAAGCCAATGAATGTGAACATCTTCTCAAGCCAATTGATGTGAACATCTTCTCAAGCCAATGAATGTGAACCTCTTCTCAAGCCAATGAATGTGAACATCTTCTCATGCCAAATAATGTGAACCTCTTCTCAAGCCAATTCATGTGAATCTCTTCTCAAGCCAATTCATGTGAACCTCTTCTCAAGCCAATTCATGTGAATCTCTTCTCAAGCCAATTAACGTGAACCTCTTCTCATGCCAAATAATGTGAACCTCTTCTCAAGCCAATTCATGTGGATTTCTTCTCAAGCCAAATAAATTAAAGATAAGCAAACACAGCTAAATATCTTCTGACTGATACTTGTTTGCATCCAGTAATCCCAGTGGAAACATTTTAAACAGGTTTTCCATAAATAGGCGTCGATAATATTTTGACGAAGCCAGCGTGGTCAGATGATAGCCAGAGACAGCCAGATGAACATCAATAGTGCTTCCCTAATGGTCCATATGTTGTCATGGTCAGGGACTTCTGATTTTCATCCAAGGACAAGGCAAATATTTGATTGTTCTTCAGGGCCATTGGACCTAGTGCAGATGGAGTTCCAACACTAGCTTAGAAGGCAATGTCATTGACGACACTCCAGAGAATCAGACAATGTTGTAATTTAGAAGGCACTTTGATCTAAAGTGACTTACTGATAACTGGGTTCAGTTTATTGTTTAATCCATGACTTTGATATCACAAGCACCACCCAACAGAGCCATTATACTGAACAAAAACATAAATGCAACATGTAACAATTTCATTTTTTTTATTGAGTTACAGTTCATTTATGAAAATCAGTCAATTGAAATAAATAAATGAGGCCCTAATCTATGGATTTCACATGACTGGGAATACAGATATGCAGCTGTTGGTCACAGACACCTTTATAAAAAGGGTGTGGATCAGAAACCCTGTCAGTATCTGTTGTTCCACTCCTCTTCAATGACTGTGTGAAGTTGCTGGATATTGTCAGGATCTGGAACACATTGTCGTACACGTCGATCCAGAGCATCCCAAACATGCTCAATGGATCTGGTGAGTGTGCAGGCCATGGAAGAACTGGGATATGTTCAGCTTCCAGGAATTGTGTACATATCCATGCGACATTGGACCATGCATTATGCTGAAACATGAGGTGATGGCGGCGGATGAATGGCAATGACAATGGGCCTCAAGATCTCAACCCAGTATCTCTGTGCATTCAAATGACCATAGATTATGTCTGCCCATACCATAAAACCACCGCCGGAATGGGGCACTATTCACAACATTGACATCAACAAAACGCTCGCCCACACAACGCCACACACTTGTTCGGCGGTTGTGTGGCCGGTTGGAAGTACTGCCGATTCTCTAAAATGACGTCGGAGGTGGCTTATGGTAGAGAAATTAACATTAAATTCTCTGGCAACTGCTCTGGTGGCGATTCATGCAGTCAGCATGCCAATTGCACGCTCCCACAAAACTGATACATCTGTGGCATTGTGTTGTGTGACAAAACTACCCATTTTAGAGTGGCCTTTTTTTAATCCCCAGCACAAGATGCACCTGTGTAATAATCATGCTGTTTAATCAGCTTCTTCATATGCCACACTTATCAGTTGAATGTAAACACATTTTTTGTACACAATATTTTCCCACAAGTGCTCAGCTCGGAGAGAATGCCAAGAGTGTGCAAAGCTGTCATCAAGGCAAACGGTGGCTACTTTGAAGAATCTAAAATATATTTTAGTTAGGACTGTACATGGTTCCATTAGTGTTATTTCATAGTTTGGATGTCTATAATGTAGAAAATAGTAAAAATAAAGAAAAACCCTTGAATGAGTAGGTGTGTCCAAAATTTTGACTGGTACTGTATATATACATTACATGACCAAAGGTATGTGGACACCTGCTTGTTGAACATCTCATTCCAAAAGCATGGGCATTATAATATATAATAAAAATATAATAATAATATTATTATATATTATAATGCCCATGCTTGGGCATTAATATGGAGACGGTCCCCCCTTTGCTGCTATTACAGCCTCCCCTCTTCTGGCAAGGCTTTCCACTAGATGTTGGAACATTTCTGCGGGGACTTGCTTCCATTCAGACACAAGAGTATTATTTAGGTCAGCCTCTGATGTTGGGCGAATAGGCCTGGCTCGTAGTCGGCGTTTCAATTCATCCCAAAGGTGTTCGATGGAGTTGAGGTCAGGGCTCTGTGCAGGGCAGTAAAGTTCTTCCATACCAATCTTGACAAACCATTTCTGTATAGACCTCGTTTCGTGCATGGGCATGCTGAAACAGGAAAGGCCCTTCCCCAAACTGTTGCCACAAAGTTGGATGCACAGAATCATCTAAAATGTCATTGTGTGCTGTAGTGTTGAAGTTCTAATGGCATCCACAAAACCCAGATTTCTCCATCAAACTGCCAGATGAAGCGTGATTCACTCCTGGGAACGCATTTCCACTGGTCCAGAGTCCAAAGGTGGCAAGTTTTACACCACCACCGGAGGCGACGCTTGGCATTGCACATGTTGCTCTAGGCTTGTGTGTGGCTACTCGGCCATGGAAACCTTTTTCGTTAAGCTCCCGACGAACAGTCATTGTGCTGACGTTGCTTTCAGAGGTAGTTTGGAATGTAGTAGTGAGTGTGGCATTCGAGGACAGACAATTGTTATGCGCTATGCGCTTCAGCACTCAGCGGTCTCGTTCTGTGAGCTTGTGTGGCCTACCACTTCGCAGCGGAGCAGTTGTTGCTCCTAGACGTTTCTACACACTTAGTTCCAGAAATATGGCAAACTAACCTGTTGTAAAGATGGCAGCCGATGATGGTGCCACATTGAAAGTCACAAAGATCCTCAGTATTAAGCATCTCTACGAACAAATGTTTGTCTATGGAGATTGCATGGCTGTGTGCTCAATTTTATACACCTGTCAGGAATGGGTGCAGCTGAATTAGCCGAACACTAATTTGAAGGGGTGTCCACATACCTTTGTATAAATAGTGGTTATAAATGTTTTAGAACACCAACTCATTCAAGGGTTTTTCTTTATTTTTTACTATTTTATACATTGAAGAATAATAGTGAAGACATAAAAATTATGAAATAACACATGTGGAATGTTACCAAACAAAGTATTAAACAAATCCAACTATATTTTATATTTCAGATTCTTCCAAGTAGCCACCCTTTGCCTTGATGACAGCTTTTCACATTCGTCCATCCTATCTCAACCATGAATGTCTTAATTGAAATTACGGATTGCCTCTTATCCACTCGTTGTCCCCTTATGTCATAGTTTGTCCATCTCAATTGTCAGTAGAAACCACATTTATTAAAGCAAGTCAGCCATATCAGCTATGTTTTTTTTAAAGGTAGTAAATGAGGCTGAATGAACTGTTTCACTGCCAGACAAGGCTCCACTGATAGCCAGATGTAGCAGTGGTAAGGTGTTGGGACTGCTGTTGGGACTCTGCTGGTGGGACAGCTTTATGTAGGCCCTAACAGTGTGGCACCGTTTGTCATCGTTATAGTACAATGAATGTATTGTTTAGTGTTGTGAGGTGTTGTGTAGTGGGTTTGCTGGCATGCATCTAAGCCATTACACTTTTTTTTTGCCCCAGCAAGATTTACATTACTTAAATTGCCACTGCTTCATCTAACATATGAACTATGGAGAAGAGTTTATTATGTAATGTGTACTGTAGTCACATTAATCTATATTGACATGAAATGACATGCAGTACATGTGTGCCTAAGTCCTTGAATGTTTTTGACTTGTTCAAATGTTAATAGTAAACCAACACAAAAAGTCAGAAGTTCAGTATGAAATGTACCCTATTACTCAGTAAACTATGCAACATTCTAGACAAAGAAGGGGGGGGGACACATCTTGCCATTGTGTACGTTGTCAGGATACTGTGTGCAACCGTTAAACCCGCCTTGTTGAGCTAATCCGACACCGATACTCTCCAGTACGTATGTTTGTGTGTACCTTTTTCCACAGGCTGCTGCACAAAAGACTCTATAGGACGACTCACATCTCACACCCACTCATCTCTTCTGATTTCACCCTGACTGATAACGTCATCTCACTGAACCCCACCTGCCACCTTCCGTCTGCAGCTCGACCTCATGCTTTTTGTTCCAGACCTGAACTCTACAGAGAAACCAAACTCTGAGTCCTCAGCCCATCTGGCTTTGCTTTGTCTAATATTAAGAAGGTGTTCCTAATGCTTTGTTCACTCAGTATAAATCATCAGGATGTGGTAGTCTACTGTCTGTGTTCAACACTTCTCCAATCAGTGTTGAGATCTGATATTCTGCGCAGCACAAGACAACGTCATATCATCAACCAATCGCATTTGTCAAATTCTTTCCGGGCTACATTTCAGCTAAATTTGGAGAAGACAGTTAACAACTTACAAAAAACGTGCTTCTAACGAAGAGCTATAACATTAAGTAAATAGCTGTATTAGACTGAAAGAAATAAGGGAATTTTATCACATTTGTGAAGCTCTCCATCCTCAAACATTGCTGCTACTTTACTCAACCCCCTTTTAAAATCATCCCTTTTTAACTGTTTTAATTCCCTGAGATTAACCAGAAATGTTTCCTTGACCAAATATTCCCAGATTTGTACATAACAGACTTACATGTGGTCACTCGTTTACGCATCATCAGGTTTTTCGCAAGGCTAAAGGAGTAGGTTAGGTGCCTTCAATTAGCTTGTTTGGTGCAGCGGAGGGGGGGGGGGGGTTATCCAGCAAAATCATCCCAGTCACCTGCATGTGGTCACCCTAGACACAACACACAGATATCAGGCACAGAGCTGGAGTGCATGGAGTCAGATCAGTTAATGTAGGGTATGTAAACATTATATTAAGTAGCATTGTTTAAAGTGGCTAGTGATATAATTTACATCAATTCCCATCAATTCCCATTATTAAAGTGGCTGGAGTTGAGTCAGTGTGTTGGCAGCAGCCACACAATGTTAGTAGTGGCTGTTTAACAGTCTGATGGCCTTGAGATAGAAGCTGTTTTTCAGATCAGTTAAACATAAACTTCTTGAAAATGGCTAGATTAGCTAATAAACGTTAAGGGGGCTCCCGAGTTGCGCAGCGCTCTAAGGCATTGCATCTCAGCGCTAGAGGAGTCACTACAGACCCTGGTTCGATTCCAGGCTGTATCACAACAGTATTACAAATTGGCCCAGCATCATCCGGGTTAGGGTTTGGCGGGTGTTGGCCGTCATTGTAAATAAGAATTTGTTCTTAACTGACTTGCCTAGTTAGATAAAGGTTAAATAAAATATAAAAACATGAACAGATAGTTAAGGGATTAGCCCGGGCAGGGGACCCCAGTTCCCACTCTCCCCCCTCGACCATGACAAGCCTCCCGTCCCGTCTCCCTAACTAGGAGCAGTGCTAGATAGTGACTGTTTCTCCAAAACAGATATTTAATCCACCTGATCTGTGCAGTCCACTGGGCTGAACAGAGGTGTGTGTGTTTGGGATAAGCTAAGACGCCTCAGGCTTGAGCTTTGTCTACTGGATGCTAACTGGATATTAAGACGGGAGGAGAGGAAAAAAGAACATAGGATGATGAATGAAAAAGAGGAGAAAATAGGAGCAGAGCTATTTGTATTAGTCATCTTCATCTCCGTGGAGATGAAGGGTGGGGATGCCTGACTGGGAACGGAACCTGACAGGCCCCGATCAGAAACCAGCGGGTATTTCCCCATTGAGAGGAAGCTCCCCTAACAACGTCAAGCTCCTCAATGTGAGTTCATACATGGAAAAGATGTACAAGACGTGAAAGATGTTCATGATGTTTTTCTGCTATTACTATCAAACATCTGCCTGTTAGACCGGCCCAGAGAAAATAACAACAATGAGGAAAGTCTTGATTCCTTTAGTGGAAAACTGTAGTAAACTCTAAACTATTCAGCCGATTGAGAGCTCTCATTTTCCTGTGTGGCAACAGAGAACCAAAACAAAAGGCCCTCCCACTTAAAGCTCTAGTCTTACCAGAACAATGTGTGCGACTGGAACTTAGGGCCCCATCTGGACCGCAAGCGCCTGCCATCACAAACGGCTCGGTTACTCCGCAACCTAACATGACAATGTGACGAAAATGGGAAAAGCAAACATGTTTTGAAACAAAAGGATAGCAACAGCAGGCTGGGGATTACGAGTCAAAAGTTTACTTAAGAATATGGAATGATTGATGACAAAGCTGCCACACATGAGGTCCAGGATCTTGCCATTGCGCATCAACCGAGAAAACCTTTCCATTTGACACTGCAACACACAGACCAATCTCTCAACTTCAACATCCAGGAATTTGGAGCACAAACAACTTGGGCTTTTGAAATGTTATTTTATGTCGGCCCCAAACGCAGGAAGAAAAGTGTGACGCACGCCTGCTATGCATGCAGAGAGAGGGTCTGTTTGTGTGTGTGTGTGTGTGTGTGTGTGTGTGTGTGTGTGTGTGTGTGTGTGTGTGTGTGTGTGTGTGTGTGTGTGTGTGTGTGTGTGTGTGTGTGTGTGTGTGTGTGTGTGTGTGTGTGTGTGTGTGTGTGTGTGTGTGTGTGTGTGTGTGTGCGTGTTTCTGTGTCTGTGTGTTGTGTGTGTGTTTTGAGCCATGTGAGAAAGCCTTTGTAAGGTATTTCAGCAGAAATCATTACAAGCTCTCCAAAAATGTATATGTGAATGCAAGGGGTGGCTGGAACAGAATGCCAAAAACATACCAGGTAACGATCTGTTATGGCACAGACGGCAGGACAAACATAGGAATGCCAGAAAAGCTATCTTTATCGCCTAGGGTAAAGTTATTGTGAGGTTATTGACTGCAGATGAGAAAGGACATAAAATACATGTCCCAGATTCAATATTGGTTCACTGTGAGAGTTTATACTGAGTATACAAAACATTAGGAACACCTGCTCTTTCCATGACATAGACTGACCAGGTGAATCCAGGTGAAAGCTATGCTATGTAGATGAAGGGGAGGAGACAGGTTAAAGAAGGATTTGTAAGCCTTGAGATACTGGATACATGGATTGTGTATGTGTGTCATTCAGAGGGTGAACGGGCACAACTTGACACAACTTGACACAACTTGGCACAACTGGGGACAACTTGACACAACTGGCACAACTGGCACAACTTGACACAACTTGACACAACTGGCACAACTTGACACAACTTGACACAACTGGCACAACTCGCACAACTTGACACAACTTGACACAACTGGCACAACTTGACACAACTGGCACAACTGGCACAACTTGACACAACTTGACACAACTGGCACAACTCGCACAACTTGACACAACTTGACACAACTTGACACAACTTGACACAACTGGCACAACTTGACACAACTGGCACAACTTGACACAACTTGACACAACTTGACACAACTGGCACAACTTGACACAAGTGGCACAACTTGACACAACTTGACACAACTTGACACAACTGGCACAACTTGACACAACTGGCACAACTGGCACAACTTGACACAACTTGACACAACTCGCACAACTTGACACAACTTGACACAACTTGACACAACTGGCACAACTTGACACAACTTGACACAAGTGGCACAACTTGACACAACTTGACACAACTGGCACAACTTGATTACATTATTCTGGAGTGTAAGAAAGGCTGGCAATCTCCCCTGCCAAGTCACCCAATAGCCAAAATGTGTCGTCCGTCCAGGTAGGCAGGATGTCAGAGGCAAGATGAGCGCTATTATCATCAAGTAGGGTTGCGGTTGGGACTGTTACGGTGACCTTATTACCGACACACCGGCGGCCATGAGTCATGACTGCAGTCAAATTCCACATGACCGTTTAGTCACGTTAATATAGCCCAACATTTGTATCAGAACTAAAGGTATATAAATGACTCTAAATGAAGCATATAGGAGGGCCTGATTCTTTGCTAAACGCTCAACACAGAATAGCCGCATGTGCACACTCCCTCAAATATTTTGTAGAAAATATCCTTTCTATTTTATTCAGCTATGTTCAATTGTATTTTGTACTATAAAATAATACTAAATATTGTCATGGAATTCTAAGCAAATCTTGTTTGCTAAATGAACTAGTGTAACCCAAAGCCATATGGCGGTCCTTCTGTAGCTCAGTTGGTAGAGCATGGCGCTTGTAACGCCAGGGTAGTGGGTTCGATCCCCGGGACCACCCATACGTAGAATGTATGCACACATGACTTTGGATAAAAGCGTCTGCTAAATGGCATATATTATTATTATTATTATATGGAATAGCCAGTTCAGGGCCTAACATAAGGACAAGGAGTATGCTATTCTGTTCTTCTGAAATAGACTACATTTTCTTCATATCATGTTTATTTAGACCTGTCTAAATTAAATAACAGATTTATTTTACTAGGCAAGTCAGTTAAGAACAAATTCTTATTTTCAATGACGGCCTAGGAACAGTGGGTTAACTGCCCGTTCAGGGACAGAACAACAGATTTGTACCTTGTCAGCTTGGGGATTTGAACCTGCAACCCTTTTGGTTACCAGTCCAACACCAACCACTAGGCTACCCTGCCGCCCCTATTGTGATGGTGTAGGCTATATTACATGGCTTTATTTGACTTTTTAAAATGTAGATGTTCCAAAGGTCTGCATCAGTGGCTTGTAGGAAGCCAGGAGATGCTCAATGTGTTTTTATTAATTAACGGTCAATTACCGTGAGACCGGCAGATATTTGCTTGACAATCACCAGCTGACAAAATTTCATGACAGCGTTTGCTAGGGCATTGTGGACAGGGATGGCAAATGGGCTTAAGTCGCGATCAGTCCCAGTGCCCGGCTCTTGTTTTTTGTTTAGTTTTATCCCTATCCCAAATCATAACCCTTAACTTAACCATTCGGAATGAATAGCGTAAACTTAACCGTCGAGCTGTTACTGTTGTAACCCTATCCCAAATATAATAACCATGGAAATGTGACTTTTGGAGAAACATGGATGACATCTGAACCTGAAGTCAAATACTCTGTTAGTGTTGTTGGCTGAAATAGGGCGGGGACCACTCACCTCTAGGCTGGCGTCTGATTAATAACGCTGAACGTGGAACACTTTCACTGATTGTTCTGTTGTGACAAAACACACACACACACAACAGTGAGAGAGCGAGAGAGAGAGATACAGTTTCATAGACCCTTAATGAATGCCGTACACCATTACAGGAACACGAGCGTGAATAGAGATGTTGGAGATTTTATTACGGAGATGTTTCTCTTCTCTTCATTATGGCTACACTGAAGGACAAAACATGTCTTCATTATGGTTACACTGGAGGACAAAACATGTCTTCATTATGGTTACACTGAAGGACAAATCATGTCTTCATTATGGTTACACTGGAGGACAAAACATGTCTTCATTATGGTTACACTGAAGGACAAAACATGTATTCATTATTGTTACACTGAAGGACAAAACATGTCTTCATTATGCTAAATGACTTAAATGTAAATGTAAATGTTACACTGGAGGACAAAACATGTCTTCATTATGGTTACACTGAAGGACAAAACATCTCTTCATTATGGCTATACTGGAGGACAAAAAATGTTTTCATTATGGCTATACTGGAGGACAAAACATGTCTTCATTATGGCTAAACTGGAGGACAAAACATGTCTTCATTATGGCTATACTGTAGGACAAAACATGTCTTCATTATGGCTTTACTGGAGGACAAAACATGTCTTCATTATGGCTATACTGGAGGACAAAACATGTCTTCATTATGTCTACACTGGAGGACAAAACATGTCTTCATTATGGCTATACTGTAGGACAAAAGGTGTCTTCATTATGGCTTTACTGGAGGACAAAACATGTCTTCATTATGGCTATACTGGAGGACAAAACATGTCTTCATTATGGCTATACTGGAGGACAAAACATGTCTTCATTATGGCTATACTGGAGGACAAAACATGTCTTCATTATGGCTATACTGGAGGACAAAACATGTCTTCATTATGGCTATACTGGAGGACAAACATGTCTTCATTATGGCTATACTGGAGGACAAAAAATGTTTACATTATGGCTATACTGGAGGACAAAACATGTCTTCATTATGGCTTTACTGTAGGACAAAACGTGTCTTCATTATGCCTACATTGGAGGACAAAACATGTCTTCATTATGGCTATACTGGAGGACAAAACATGCACTAACACCAGGGGAGGACCTGTGACCTACCATAGACCAATCCACGCAGAACAATATTATGTCACATCTACAAGACTTTCTGCAACTATTGTGGGCCCTTTAACGGTTGACTTCATGTCAATGTAATGTCTGAATGACCTTCTTGATCCAAATCAGTCAGGTTTCAAGACTAGTCATTCAACTGAGACTGCTCTTCTCTGTATCACCGCTAAAGCTAACTCTCTCTCCTCTGCTCTCATCCTTCTAGACCTATCGGCTGCCTTCGATACTGTGAACCATCAGATCCTCCTCTCCACCCTCTCCGAGTTGGGCATCTCCGGCGCGGCCCACGCTTGGATTGCATCCTACCTGACAGGTCGCTCCTACGAGGTGGCGTGGCGAGAATCTGTCTCCTCACCACGCGCTCTCACCACTGGTGTCCCCCAGGGCTCTGTTCTAGGCCCTCTCCTATTCTCGCTATACACCAAGTCACTTGGCTCTGTCATAACCTCACATGGTCTCTCCTATCATTGCTATGCAGACGACACACAATTAATCTTCTCCTTTCCCCCTTCTGATGACCAGGTGGCGAATCGCATCTCTGCATGTCTAGCAGACATATCAGTGTGGATGATGGATCACCACCTCAAGCTGAACCTCGGCAAGACGGAGCTGCTCTTCCTCCCGGGGAAGGACTGCCCGTTCCATGATCTCGCCATCACGGTTGACAACTCCATTGTGTCCTCCTCCCAGAGCGCTAAGAACCTTGGCGTGATCCTGGACAACACCCTGTCGTTCTCAACTAACATCAAGGCGGTGGCCCGTTCCTGTAGGTTCATGCTCTACAACATCCGCAGAGTACGACCCTGCCTCACACAGGAAGCGGCGCAGGTCCTAATCCAGGCACTTGTCATCTCCCGTCTGGATCACTGCAACTCGCTGTTGGCTGGGCTCCCTGCCTGTGCCATTAAACCCCTACAACTCATCCAGAACGCCGCAGCCCGTCTGGCGTTCAACCTTCCCAAGTTCTCTCACGTCACCCCTCTCCTCCGCTCTCTCCACTGGCTTCCAGTTGAAGCTCGCATCCGCTACAAGACCATGGTGCTTGCCTACGGAGCTGTGAGGGGAACGGCACCTCAGTACCTCCAGGCTCTGATCAGGCCCTACACCCAAACAAGGGCACTGCGTTCATCCACCTCTGGCCTGCTCGCCTCCCTACCACTGAGGAAGTACAGTTCCTGCTCAGCTCAGTCAAAACTGTTCGCTGCTCTGGCCCCCCAATGGTGGAACAAACTCCCTCACGACGCCAGGACAGCGGAGTCAATCACCACCGTCCGGAGACACCTGAAACCCCACCTCTTTAAGGAATACCTAGGATAGGATAAGTAATCCTTCTCACCCTCCCCCCCTTTAAGATTTAGATGCACTATTGTAAAGTGACTGTTCCACTGGATGTCATAAGGTGAATGCACCAATTTGTAAGTCGCTCTGGTTAAGAGCGTCTGCTAAATGACTTAAATGTAAATGTCTGTATTTAAGTAGATACACACATGCATGCAGAGACATTACACACTCAGCGCGCGCACACACACACACACACACAAACGCAGACACAGACACAGACACACACACGCACAGACACAAGGAAGGTTTTGTCAGGTGAGCAGAAGGCATTCACAACACAGAGAATGTTAGGTTGACTTAGCCAGCCCTTAAAAATACCACTTTGATTGATGTGAATCTGAAATAAAATTGGATTTGTGAAATAAGGGAGCATTGTGCCATTACAGCAGGGAGACCTGGATATGAGTCAATAAGGAATCATGCTGAACTAGTTTCATATCCAAGTTATGTTTAAATCTTCCTGAACTGCAGTGCATTCACCCTATCACCAGTCACCCTATCACCAGTCACCCTATCACAAGTCTTAAGAGTTTAGACAGGGGTTGGGGGTTGGGGCTCTTAGATCTTAGACAGGGGGTTGGGAGCTCTTACATCTTAGACAGGGGGTTAGGATCTCTTAGATCTTAGACAGGGGGTTAGGAGCTCTTAGAGTTTAGACAGGGGGTTGGGAGCTCTTACATCTTAGACAGGGGGTTAGGAGCTCTTAGATCTTAGACAGGGGGTTAGGAGCTCTTAGAGTTTAGACAGGGGTTGGGAGCTCTTACATCTTAGACAGGGGTTAGGAGCTCTTAGATCTTAGACAGGGGGTTAGGAGCTCTTAGAGTTTAGACAGGGGGTTGGGAGCTCTTACATCTTAGACAGGGGGTTAGGAGCTCTTAGATCTTAGACAGGGGGTTAGGAGCTCTTAGAGTTAGTTTAGACAGGGGTTGGGAGCTCTTACATCTTAGACAGGGGGTTAGGAGCTCTTAGATCTTAGACAGGGGGGGTTAGGAGCTCTTAGAGTTTAGACAGGGGGGTTGGGAGCTCTTAGAGTTTGAAGGCCTATACTGACTTGTTGGTCTATACTGATTGAAGGCCTATACGGACTGTAGGTCTATACTGACTGTAGGTCTACACTGACTGTAAGTCTATACTGACTTTCGATCTATACTGGTTGAAGGTGTACAGTGTACTGACTGTAGGTCTATACTGGTTATAGGTCTATACTGGTTGTCGGTCTGTAATGACTGTAGGTCTGTAATGACTTTACACCTATACTGACTGTAGGTTTATACTGACTGTAGGTCTACACTGATGGAAGGTCTATACTGGTTGTTGGTCTATACTGATTGTAGGTCTATATTGGTTGTAGGTCTATACTGACTGTAGGTCTATAAATACTGTAGGTCTATACTGACTGAAGGTCTATACTGACTGTAGGTCTATACTAACTGTAGGTCTATACTAACTGTAGGTCTGTAATGACTGTAGGTCTATACTGACTCTAGGTCTATACTGACTCTAGGTCTATACTGACTGTAGGTCTATACTGACTGTAGGTCTACTGACTGAAGGTCTGTAAAGGTCTATACTGGTTGTCGGTCTGTAATGACTGTAGGTCTGTAATGACTTTCTATACTGACTGAAGGTTTATATTGGTTGTAGGTCTGACTAGGTCTGGAATTACTGTAGGTCTATACATACTTAAGGTTTGAATTGAATGTAGGTCTATACTGACTGTAGGTCTGTAATGACTGTAGGTCTGTAATTAATATATGCCATTTGACTCCAAAGGTCAGTCATGTGTGCATACATTCTGTATGGGTCTCCCGGGATCGAACCCACTACCCTGGCGTTACAAGCGCCATGCTCTACCAACTGAGCTACAGAAGGACCAGGTCTATACTGACTGTAGGTCTGTAATGACTGTAGGTCTGTAAAGACCGTAGGTCTATACTGGTTATAGGTCTATACTGGTTGTCGGTCTGACAGTATGACTTTGACTTTGACTGATTTATACTGACTGTAGGTCTACACTGATGGAAGGTCTATACTGGTTGTTGGTCTATACTGATTGTAGGTCTATACTGACTGAAGGTCTATACTGGTTTTAGGTCTATACTGACTGGAGGTCTATAAATAATGTAGGTCTATACTGACTGAAGGCCTATACTGACTGTAGGTCTGTACTGACTGTAGGTCTATACTGACTGTCGGTCTATACTGGTTGAAGGTCCATACTGACTGTTGGTCTATACTGACTGTAGGTCTATACTGGTTTTAGGTCTATACTGATGGAAGTCTATAAATAATGTAGGTCTATACTGACTGTCGGTCTATACTGATTGAAGGTCTATACTGACTGTAGGTCTATACTGACTGTAGGTCTATACTGATTGAAGGTCTATATTGACTGTTGGTCTATACTGACTGTTGGTCTATACTGATTGAAGGCCTAGACGGACTGTAGGTCTATACGGACTGTAGGTCTATACGGACTGTAGGTCTATACGGACTGTAGGTCTATACGGACTGTAGGTCTATACGGACTGTAGGTCTATACGGACTGTAGGTCTATACGGACTGTAGGTCTATTTGTTCCTGGCTGTAGATCTACACTGACTGAAGGTCTATACTGACTGTAGGTCTATACTGTCTGCCTATACTGACTCTCGGTCTACAGTATACTGGCTGTAGGTCTACAGTATACTGACTTTAGATCTATACTGACTGTAGGTCTACACTGACTGTAGGTCTATACTGACTGTAGGTCTACTGATAATGACTGGTTGAAGGTGTCTACTGACTGGTCTGTAATGACTGTAGGCCTATACTGACTGTAGGTCTGTAATGACTTGTAGGTCTATACTGACTGTAGGTCTATACTGACTGTAGGTCTGTAATGACTGTAGGTCTGTAATGACTGTACGTCTATACTATCTGTAGGTCTATACTGACTGTAGGTCTGTAATGACTGTAGGTCTATAATGACTGAAGGTCTATACTGGTTGTAGGTCTATACTGTTTGTCGGTCTATGCTGATTGTAGGTCTATACTGACTGTATGTCTATGCTGATTGTAGGAATATACTGGTTGTATGTCTATACTGATTGTAGGTCTATACTTTTTGTAGGACTACAGTATACTTACTGAAGGTCTATACTGACTGTAGGTCTATACTGACTGTCCAAATGAGTGTCTCCTGTTTCCACAGGTTTGTGTGCCAACATTTGACACAGTGATGTGGACATCTCTCTTGCATGACAAACGCACAGAATTACTAGCTTGCAAGAACTGAATGTATGAGCATGAAAATCACTCTTGCTTCTGGCAAGAGGACCCGAATGTCTTCAAGAGCACATGTCAATATCAATGGCCACATCCCGGCGTTGGCCAAGTTACTGTCTCTCGGGCGACTCACACAGTACTGTGAAAAACACATTGAGAGGATCATGCTCCTTGTACAGTTTCCTGGAACTATCTCCAGTCATTTCAGGAGCTTTCCTGGTCCAAAGGCCAAAGGCCTAGTTCCAAAATGTGACACTGACATGTGTTCTGGAAGACAATCAGGTTAGATGCCATGTAATGGAGAGTTCACACTCATGACTTCCATGAGCAGATCCATGTTGATTTGTCATTTCATTTTCTTTAGTTTATTTGATTTCTTTGTCGTTGATGAATTCACAGGCTATTGTTCCTAGTCTTAAGCCAGCCTTTTAAGTGGTTTACCCCCTCCGCCCTTTTGAAACTGTGTGCTTTTCTGTTCTGTTTGTTGAACTTGTGTGTTATTAGAAATATGCTTCATTTTGCGATGGTTTTCACTGGGCACGATGGTATTACTCACCCTACTGGCAAATGCTATGTTTGTTTTTTCTAAATTCACTTCTCTCTAATGACTTCTCTGATCGTGTCATTAAACTGTTTTATATCTGTTTATGCAATAATGTTTTGTTCTGTTCTGGTCCCCCAGGGGCCAATCAGGGAAGACTACATCTCTGACTGAAGCACTGTTGGCCATTCCAGGGCCCACATCCCACAGTCAGCAATTCCGAGTATTGCTCAATCACTACCAAATGATGTCTTCATGGACCAATACATCATTCCTTACTATGAGCTAGTCTTATGTTGATCAGGGTGTTTTGACGTGGTCACTAGTTTGATACATCTCTAAATTAGATTGATTAACCAACATATGTGTGGGGTTTGATCACTACATGTTGTTTGTGTTAAGAATATGTAAACTTACACAGCAAGTTTCATAACATATACTTGATGGCACAGGAGGTTGGTGGCACTTTAATTGGGGAGGATAGGCTCGTGGTAACAGCTGGAGCGGAATCATTGGAATGGTATCAAATTGTTTCCACGTGTTTAATTCTATTCCATTCTCTCTGTTCCAATCATTATTGTGAGCTGTCCTCCAATCAGCAGCCTCCACTGCAGTTGAAGGTGTATACAGTTTAAACTTGTGTTGTATGTACTCATTTTGTTAACACACTGGTACCTTCAGAGAGGACACTTCACAGAGGGACCAACCCCTCTTCCATCCACCACTAAAAACAACAACTCTTAACTCTTGCCTTCAGAAATTATTCAGACCCTTTGAGCTTTTTCCACATGTTTGACTCATTTCAGGAAACTAGGCATATGTCGTGTGTCACTATTTCACAGGAGAACCATTTGAACTTTTTTTTAAATGTAAATATGTTTGTGGGCAGAAATGCCTTCTGGAACATGTGAACTTAATAACAAACTTGTATGCCATCTGTAAATATGAATACAATTGTTAAATTACGAGCCTAGTTGGTTTAGCCACATAAAAAGTCAGCATCCTTCCCGCTATCCATGATTGGCGGAGATAATGAGTGGGCTGGACATGCTGAGAAATGATTTCGGATTGGTCTGCCATATAACACACTTCAGTCTGTATGAGCTGGTAGGTATGTGTAGGTAATCCTGTCTAACAATACTTTTGTAGATATACAGTGGGGAGAACAAGTACAGTGCCTTGCGAAAGTATTTGCCCCCCTTGAACTTTGCGACCTTTTGCCACATTTCAGGCTTCAAACATAAATATATAAAACTGTATTTTTTTGTGAAGAATCAACAACAAGTGGGACTCAATCGTCCCTCTAAACTTTCAGCTCATACAAGGAGAAGACTGATCAGAGATGCAGCGAAGAGGCCCATGATCACTCTGGATGAACTGCAGAGATCTACAGCTGAGGTGGGAGACTCTGTTCATAGGATAACAATCAGTCGTATATTGCACAAATCTGGCCTTTATGGAAGAGTGGCAAGAAGAAAGCCATTTCTTAAAGATATCCATAAAAAGTGTTGTTTAAAGTTTGCCACAAGCCAGCTGGGAGACACACCAAACATGTGGAAGAAGGTGCTCTGGTCAGATGAAACCAAAATTGAACTTTTTGGGAGTGAATGGACAGTCATCAATTTCTTATATAAAAGCGGCAATCAGCAGTTGAAACATTGACAAAGAATTCCCCCATCCCTCTTTTGATAAGAAGCTGAGGGATAGGGCTGGAGAAATGTAAACTCTCTCAAATTCATTGACAGAGCTATGGATGCAAGGACTGACCATCCACGATTTCAAAATTATAGTTTTAACCAAATACATGGACTTTGTTTACAGACCTTGGAGTAAAACAAGCTTATATTTTGGGTTCTGATGGGGTACGACAGTTGAACTAAGCTAAGCTCATTATCTTTTCTTCTTCAATTATCAATGGGTACCAAACTGCTGTTGGTCAGCCGCAAAGCTGGGCACAGTGCGCAGTTTTTAAATTTAACCAGGCAAGTAATGTAATAATAATGGTTAAGAACAAATTCTTATTTACAATGACGGCCTACCCTGGGCCAAACCATAACCCGGTCGACACTGGGACAATTATGCACAACCCTATGGGACTCCCAATCATGGCCGGTTGTGATACAGCTTGACTAGGCTACCGAGGCCGTGTCTACACTTGACACTTCTGCGATCAGAAAATGAAGATGCATTGAAAATAAGGGTTTAGACACACAAAAGTTGCATTGTGGTCGGATTGTGTTAAAATCTGTCAGACCACGTCAGGAGGTGGTCAGGGATGCATTGTGTGCAGATTTCTCCTCAGTCTGGAAGTAATCAGGCTACTGAAATACAGTGGGCGACATCATCAGCACTCTACCCTCATGTCTCCAGAAAACCTGTCTTTTAGGAGCAAGAGGCACTTTTTTTCATTTAACATTGGAGGAAATACGTTCCTAGCATGTGAGGAACATGTTTGTTGCATTGATAAATGCTAGCCAGCTAGTTTATTTAGCAAAAAAAAAAGAATTGGCATGTCTTAAATATTTGAATCGGTGAATTGTTACGTACCTAGTCATAACAGTGCTCAGTTGCCATTCTAAAGTGTAGTGTTCTCTTGTCAAGTTCTGTCCTAATGTACACTTTCTAACAAAATCTCTCATTCTCTTATTTGGGGGTCTCCATCAATATATAATTGATGATGCTAATATATCATCACTCATGCTACTCTTCCAAGATGTCCCTAAGTTTGAGTTTCACACACAAGGTATTTTGTCAACTAAACTCGTTTTTGTACAGTGTAAAACACACACATATCTTTCTCTCTCTCTTATTTCATGTAATACTAAGTCTGAAAATAGAGGACCATGATTTAGACTGCCACGTTTCTATGCTAAATAGAGCGACTCAGGGCCCTGTTAGATGCTAACGCTAGCTTGTCAGCTGAAGTTCTTCTGGTGTCAAGGTACAGGCTACACACTTTTATGATGGAATATGAGGAGGTCTTGAAGTACGTTATGTCAGTGTTCCTACAAAGCCATACACACCCTTTACTATAAAACAGAGCAGACTTTTTATGCTGTCAACACACAGATTGTAATGGTTGTCGTCTGGAGATAGAGAGGAGGACCAAGGTGCAGCGTGGTAACGTTTGACAGCTGCCTCTGATTGAGAACCATACCAGGCCAAACACAGAAATAGAATATCATAGACAAACTAACATAGACAACCCACCCAACTCACGCTGACCATACTAAAACAAAAGACAAAACAAAGGAACTAAGGTCAGAACGTGACAGTACCCACCCCCAAAGGTGCGGACTCCGGCCACAAAACCTGAACCTATAGGGGAGGGTCTGGGTGGGTGGCTGTCCGTGGTGGAGGCTCTGGCGCGGGACGTGGACCCCACTCCACCATAGTCTTTCTCCGCCTCCACCATAATCTTTCTCCGACCCTTGCCGCCGACCTCGGACTGGGGACAATAACCACGGGTCCCGAATGGACGGGAGACTCCGGCAGCGCCGGACAGGCGGGAGACTCCGGTTGCTCCGGAGTGAAGGGCGATTCCGGCATCGCCGACGTGAGAGGCGGCTCTGGCAGCTCCTGGCTGACTCTGGCAGCTCAGGACAGACTGGGAGACTCTGGCAGCTCAAGAGACTGGGAGACTATGGCAGCTCAGGACAGACTGGGAGACTCTGGCAGCTCAGGAAAGACTGGGAGACTCTGGCAGCTCAGGACAGACTGGGAGACTCTGGCAGCTCAGGACAGACTGGGAGACTCTGGCAGCTCAGGACAGATGGGAGACTCTGGCAGCACTGGGCAGGAGGAAGGCTCTGAAGGCACTGGACAAGCGGGAGCTTGAGGCTGAGAGGAGACCGAGAGGCTGTCACCGGAGGGCTGGTGCGTGGAGGTGGCACCGGATAGACCGGACCGTGAAGGCGCACTGGAGCTCTTGAGCACCGAGCCTGCCCAACCTTACCTGGTTGAATGCTCCCCGTAGCCAGGCCAGTGCGGCGAGGTGGAATAGCCCGCACTGGGCCGTGCTGGCGAACCGGGGACATCATGCGTAAGGCTGGTGCCATGTACACCGGCCCGAGGAGACGCACTGGAGACCAAATGCGCTGATCCGGCTTCATGGCACCTGGCTCGATGCCTACTCTAGCCCGGCCAATACGAGGCGCTGCAATGTACCGCACCGGGCTATGCACATGCACCGGGGACCCCGTGCACCTCACAGCATAACACGGTGCCTGCCCGGTCCCTCTCGCTCTCCGGTAAGCACAGGGAGTTAGCTAAGGTCTCCTACCTGACTTAGCCACACTCCCTGTGTGCCTCCTCCCAGACATTTTTGGGGCTGCCTCTCGGGCTTCCATGCCAGCCTTGTTGCCTCGAAGCGCTGGCTCCCATTACCTGCGCTCTCCTGGCTGCCTCCACCTGTTCCCATGGTAGGCGATTCCTTCCAGCCAGGATCTCCTCCCATGTGTAGCAACCCTTGCCATCCAAAACGTCCTCCCATGTCCAGGAGGCTGGAGATCACAGCTGCCCGTTCCACGCTGCTTGGTCCTTTTTTGGTGGGTGGTTCTGTAACGGCCGTTGTCGGTGGAAGAAGGTGAGGACCAAAGCGCAGCGCGTTAAGTGTTCATCTTATTTACACTGAACACTGAATAACAAACAACAAAGAAACACCCGAAACAGTTCTGTCTGGTGCAGACACACAAAGAGTGAAAATAACCACCCACAAAACACAATGGAAAACAGGCTACATAAATATGGTTCTCAATCAGGGACAACGATTGAATTATCAGGTCAATACATCACTTCCAGCTACATGCTCTCATGCACTTCAAAATGTATTTTGTAACTTTTATCTGCAGGACACTCCCAAACACCTACCTGATTTAAGGGACACAGTCAACAGTTGGGAGTTGGGGGCAATTTCATCGAAAATTTTTGCTTTGGTGTTAAATGTAGTCTGTGAATACACTTCAAATGTATTATTTGATGGTTCGGATTAAGGAATGCCAAGGTCATATTTTTCCATTTTATGCTCCAGTTAAAGGGTTGTTCAGTTTCAATGACATCTGTGGACCATACTTTTTTAATGGCTAGCTCAGAATATAAACTTTCCAAAAGATGTTTATATATTAAAGAGATCATTCCTTTCAGGAGCCCAGATAATTGATTTAAAAATCCCACCATTGGAAGGTTTGGTAGTTGGGTTTCCCAAGGGACACAACAGGCAAGCTACGCCAAATTAAATTCAATGGAGTTTTCTGGTAATGTGTGTTTATCTTTCAAATCTTGGAATGTTCTTGTTCTCGTTAAGGGACCGGATTCCACACGTGGACCATTGGCAAAAGGCCTTCCTCCAGATCATAAGGTATTATTGTAAAATATTGGAGTATGTCATGCCATTTTGATTCCAATTAGTCTATTTTGGGGATTAGTCTATTTTGGGGATTAGTCTATTTTGGGGATTAGTCTATTTTGGGAATTAGTCTATTTTTGGAAATTAGTCTATTTTGGGGATTAGTCTATTTTGGGGATCAGTCTATTTTGGGGATTAGTCTATTTTGGGGATTAGTCTATTTTGGGGATTAGTCTATTTTGGAAATGAGTCTATTTTGGGGATTAGTCTATTTTGGGGATTAGTCTATTTTGGGGATTAGTCTATTTTGGGGATTAGTCTATTTTGGGAATTAGTCTATTTTGGATATTAGTCTAATTTGGGGATTAGTCTATTTTGGGAATTAGTCTATTTTGGGGATTAGTCTATTTTGGGGATTAGTCTATTTTGGAAATTAGTCTATTTTGGGGATTAGTCTATTTTGGGGATTAGTCTATTTTGGGGATTAGTCTATTTTGGGAATTAGTCTATTTTGGGGATTAGTCTATTTTGGGGATTAGTCTATTTCGGGGATTAGTCTATTTTGCACCAAATAGAAACTGCATCAGCACAAAATAAGGTGAATGCACCAATTTGTAAGTCGCTCTGGATAAGAGCGTCTGCTAAATGACTTAAATGTAAATGTAAATATGACCAAAGCGTAGTTGACATTGTTAAAGGGATATGTCAGTGAAGACCATCTGTTCCAGGCCAATACAATATATAATATGTATCTCTATACTCAGGCAGGTGGCAGAATAATCATATTTTAAATTGTTTAACTTGGGTCAAACGTTTCGGGTAGCCTTCCACGAGTTTCTCACAATAAGTTGGGTGAATTTTGGCCCATTCCTGCTGACAAAGCTGGTTTGTAAGTCCGGTTTGTAGGCCTCCTTGCTCGCACATGGTTTTTCAGCTCTACAACATTTCTATAGGATTGAGGTCAGGGCTTAGTGATGGCCATTCCAATACCTTGACTTTGTTGTCCTTAAGCCATTTTGCCACAACTTTGGAAGTATGCTTGGGGTCATTGCCCATTTGGAAGACTCATTTGCAGCCAAGCTTTAACTTCCTGATGGATGTCTTGAGATATTGCTTCAATATATCCACGTAATTTTCCAACCTCATGACGCAAACTATTTAGCGAAGTGCACCAGTCCCTCCTGCAGTAAAGCACCCCCACAACATTATGCTGCCACCCCCGTGCTTCACGGTTGGGATGGTGTTCTTTGGCTTGCAGGTCTCCCCGTTTTTCGTCCAAACATGACGATGGTTATTATGGCCAAACAGTTCTATTTTTGTTTCATCAGACCAGAGGACATTTCTCTAAAAAGTACGATCTTTGTCCCCATGTGCAGTTGCAAACCGTAGTCTGGCCCTGAGGGGCCCAGTGTTGAGGATCAGCATGGCAGATGTGTTGTTGCCAACCCTTACTCCATGGAGGCGGGCCATCAGGAAGTGTAGGATCCAGTTGCAGAGGGAGGTGTTTAGTCCTTAGCTTAGTGATGAGCTTTGTGGGCACTATGTTGTTGACCACTGAGATGTAGCCAATGAAAAGCATTCTCCCACTCTATCCATAGGCTTCATTAACCTTACCCTAACCCTTATTGTAAACCTAACCCATATCTTAACCTCAAGACTATCATGCCGGAGACCCTAGACCCAATCTAATTCGCATAACGGCCCAACAGATCCAGAGATGATGCAATCACAATCGCACTCCACACTGCCCTTTCTGACCTGGCCTAAAGAAACACCTACAGTGGTTCCTCCATTAAAAGTTGTGAGCTTACACCGCGGGACTTAGAGGTACCCAGGGTCACTCTGCTCCAGACCACCACAAGGGGGAGTTAGAGCACTCATTACGCATTTGGGTCCCAAAGTTTTTATATGACCAATCATATCGAGTGACACGAGCCACCCGTCCCTGGTGACTTTCTTCAGAAAAGATGGCTGACAAAACATTAAAGCAAATGGAAGTAATTATAATGTAATTACAAGTCAAGCAAAAAATGTACAATTAAGTGTAATATGTTAGTTAATGTAGAGACAAACGATTGTGCAGATTTTTTGTCATGAAGTTAATTAGCGAAAATTGCTATTTTGGAAGTTAGCAAACATTAGCCAGCTAGCTAGCTGGTATTATGATATGAGTATGACATTGTAATTTGTGTTGTTTCATGTTTTAGGGAATCCTGAGAAAACCAGCAAACCAGGCTGTCATCTTAAGAAAAAGTGGATGTAAAGAATCTAGCTAGCTAAAGCATTTACTGCAAATTGAATGTACAATTGTGTAAGCTTGCCTTGCCTTGCAATGCAGCTGAAGTAACATAGCTAACGTTAGCTAACTAGTTACTTGCTTATTGTGTAGTGGAGGATAAAAATAACTGTATGCCTATGGATGTGTAGCTAGCTACAGTATGTAGCCGATCTGTGTACGGACCATAAAACTTTAGGCTCTAAACTGATATTCAAACCAATCTAGGAACCTCAGCTATCATAGTTGTTGTATCAACTTCAAGTCTGAATGGCATTAATGGTTAGAGTCAGGGCTATGTTTAGGGTAAGGGTTAAGTTTAGGGTGAGGACAAGTTAGGGCTAGGGTTACTGGATAATTACTTGAAATGTTGTTGACTGTTATTGAACATCTACTGACCACCTACAAACCATCTACTGAACATCTACTGACCATCTACTGACCATCTGCTTGAGCCTATACAATATAGTGATACCATAGATTCTCGTTGACTTTCTGTCCTGTGTTGCCATTGGTGCAAACCTGACACACATTGGATACAGCCACCTGTCACTCCTAGTCTTGTCACTTTCACCAAAATGTTTTTCTCATTGTCCAATGATCTGTCTACAGTGCTATGTAGAAAACATGCAGAACCTGCAGAACAATGCCCACATATCTAGAAAGTAGTGTAACTTCCCAAGGTCCCATCCACCACATTTGGGACTTTGCTACAGCGCGTTTGGGATATTTCTCAGCAAAACTGGCCAAATATAATGATGGGACTTCTCTTCAGTGGTCACGATGGAGTTCCTTCAGCACAGTGTTTGTTTGCCATGGACCGAATGAAAACTTTTGACCAAACTGCAAATCGCAAATTACACCCAGATTGTTGGTGTAAGGGTATTTAGTGAACTGAAGACATCAAACTTTTCTTCAGGATGTGTGTTTTCCAGTTTTTGATTAGAGGGTGGGTTTGAATTTTTATTTGGTCAAGGCTCTGGTTGCGTCTATAATACAGAGACTCCCAAATGGACCTAGAGGCTTTTGCAGAGTATGTAATTACATAGTAAATTATTCGGTGGCTCCCAAACAAAACATGAAGGCAGTAATTTTCTAAACCAGCTTACAAGGAAGCTTCACTCAGCCGAGCGCTACGCTACTTTGGACTAAAAAGCCTTAACCATAGACTAGACCAACAGTATACCTGGCTGTGGCTTTTTTCTTTGTTTAACAGATCCTATGTCCTATGAGCAACAGTAGTTATGTCTTGCTTTGTATTTTCGTAGTATATTACGTATTAACAATTGATGGTAATATCATTTTTATTTTTATATTCATCTTGCCATACATCATACCATTCATTCTACCATACATCCTACCATTCATCCTACCATTCATCCTACATTCCGTAATCCATACCAGGACAAAGATAATAGTTTATTTTTCATATGCTGTTTTCTAATTTGGGTTTATGCTTGCCGGCCAATAAGACACTGACATTAACATCACAGCATTTTAAAATAAGAAGTGAGGCAGTCAGTTATAGTTGAAAATGAGAAGCGTGGCAGGAATGTATGCACAGTATCAAAACAGCACCTTGAAACATCTCGGCACCAGCATTAGCCGAACAGACAAGGTGTCTCAGCCGCTACTGTCAATGTTGTTTGTTATTTCTGCAGCACACTCAAAGGTTTCAACCAACCAATCATTCTACATATCTTTTGGCAATAAAATCCTCCTAGTCAGAGAAAATGAGAAGGACAGATGAAGGGGGGATGGCTTAAAATGATAGACAGGAAAAGAGAGAAAGAGTTGTGTAAGAAAGAGGAAAAGAGAGGGCAAGAAGAAGGAGAGTTCTGAAGAGAGCATGATGGTTTGGCTATAGTGGTTCTGTGTTACAGGAGCCAAGCTGTGTGCTTAGTTAGGCAAGGAAAGTGAAATAGATTCTGTAAAAAATAATAATAATTGGAAATACCCATTGTAACTTTGCAATAAATTCAGCAATCCTGTTCAACTATAACATCCTCTTTCACACACTAGCATTTCTGGATAGTACGTGCTTTCCTGAAAGTCTATACAGTGTGTATACATGCATGCATGTTAGCATCAATGGGACTTCACCCGATAAAAGAAAGTGACCAGTACACCGGTTACCATCACAAGCTGTTGAAAAACCTCCGCTCAATTCTAGTCGAGATATGAGCAAACCCAAGCCAACAACCCAGTCAATGTAATTTATTTAGTGATGCCCTTTTTTAAGACAGTGGTTCCAAGCTCTCCTACTTCGAGATGTAAGAGTCCCACTTTGAGTGCAGAAAGACATGAACAGAGTGGTGATAAAAACAATGAGGTGCAACCTCAAAACTGCTCCCCAGAAAACAATGAGGTACAACCTCAAAACTGCTCCCCAGAAAACAATGAGGTACAACCTCAAAACTGCTCCCCAGAAAACAATGAGGTACAACCTCAAAACTGCTCCCCAGAAAACAATGAGGCGCAACCTCAAAACTGCTCCCCAGAAAACAATGAGGTCCAACCTCAAAACTGCTCCCCAGAAAAAATGGGGTGCAACCTCAAAACTGCTCCTCGGAAAACAATGAGGTGCAACCTCAAAACTGCTCCCCAGAAAACAATGAGGTGCAACCTCAAAACTTCTCCCCAGAAAACAATGAGGTGCAACCTCAAAACAGCTCCCCAGAAAACAATGAGGTCCAACCTCAAAACTGCTCCCCAGAAAACAATGGGGTGCAACCTCAAAACTGCTCCTCAGAAAACAATGAGGTGCAACCTCAAAACTGCTCCCCAGAAAACAATGAGGTGCAACCTCAAAACTTCTCCCCAGAAAACAATGAGGTGCAACCTCAAAACTGCTCCCCAGAAAACGATGAGGTGCAACCTCAAAACTGCTCCCCAGAAAACAATGAGGTGCAACCTCAAAACTGCTCTCCAGAAAACAATGAGGTGCAACCTCAAAACTTCTCCCCAGAAAACAATAAGTTTAAACCTCAACACTGCTCCCCAGAAAACAATGAGGTGCAACCTCAAAACTGCTCCCCAGAAAACAGCGAGGTGCAACCTCAAAACTGCTCCCCAGAAAACAGTAAGGTGCAACCTTAAAACTGGTCCCCAGAAAACAGTAAGGTGCAACCTCAAAACTGGTCCCAGAAAACAGTGAGGTGCAACCTCAAAACTGCTCCCCAGAAAACAATGAGATGCAACCTCAAAACTACTCCCCAGAAACAATGAGGTGCAACCTCAAAACTTCTCCCCAGAAAACAATGAGGTGCAACCTCAAGACTGCTCCACAGAAAAAAATGAGGTACAACCTCAAAACTGGTCCCCAGAAAACAGTAAGGTGCAACCCCAAAACTGGTCCCCAGAAAACAGTAAGGTGCAACCCCAAAACTGGTCCCCAGAAAACAGTAAGGTGCAACCTCAAAACTGGTCCCCAGAAAACAGTAAGGTGCAAGCTCAAAACTGGTCCCCAGAAAACAGTGAGGTGCAACCTCAAAACTGGTCCCCAGAAAGCCAAAACATCAGAGTGAAAGCTTTAAGATCAGGCTTCATTCACTGGAATTGGACCCTGGCAGATGGAGTAAATGGAGAAGCCATCGCTGTATTTGAATGCCCAGAAAATGCCTTTTTGTTAGAGCATGCTTTCTACCAAGTGGGGGGAACTTGTAAGATTTGGGAAGCAAGTTGCATTTAGCCCCTATTTAGAAGGGGCACAGTCCTGGAAAGGGTTTGGGTGTAAGGGGGCATTTTTGCACTCATCGACTGTAGCCATGGTCACGATACATACATTTTGCTAAGTTTTCACATGAACATAGCAGTATCGATGGGGACAGGTTTTGTTACCATGGAGACAGATGATTATTTCAAATGTTTCGAACCGTCATTGCATTTAAAGTGCATCCAACGCTGCACAAAAAAAACGTCTTTAAGTCTGTGGAAGTGCTGCCATTGCGTTGATGAAAGGCAATACATTTATATGCTAGCTTCCCTTTTCCCAATGGCCCTTGCCCTTGGTTGGCCCATGGCTGGTCAATGCATTGTGCCAGGGTTGCTCATTGCCATTTTTGTTGCTTTGACACGACTTCCCTAACCCTGTTCTATATATAGGCCATTCAAGTTATACTGAGATCTTCACAATTTTAAATTTTTAATTTTTATTGAACCTTTTTTTTTAACTAGACAAGTCAGTTCAGAGCAAATTATTTTTTACAATGACGGCCTACTACTACAGCTCTGTGCCCCAAAAAAGGTCTGTATTATAGACTCAAGGTTAAAATGCAACATTTGATTTGAGACAGAGGTATACAGTTTCTTTGAAAGCATATACAGTGGGGCAAAAAGTATTTAGTGAGCCACCAATTGTGCAAGTTCTCCCACTTAAAAAGATGAGAGAGGCCTTTAATTTTCATCATAGGTACACTTCAACTATGACAGACAAATTGAGAAAAAAAAATCCAGAAAATCACGTTGTAGGATTTTTTATTTGTTTATTTGAAAATTATGGTGGAAAATAAGTATTTGGTCACCTACAAACAAGCAAGATTTTTGGCTCTCACAGACCTGTAACTTCTTCTTTAAGAGGCTCCTCTGTCCTCCACTCGTTACCTGTATTAATGGCACCTGTTTGAGTTTGTCAGTATAAAAGACACCTGTCCACAACCTCAAACAGTCACACTCCAAACTCCACTTTGGCCAAGACCAAAGAGCTGTCAAAGGACACCAGAAACAAAATTATAGACATGCACCAGGCTGGGAAGACTGAATCTGCAATAGGTAAGCAGCTTGGTTTGAAGAAATCAACTGTGGGAGCAATTATTAGGAAATGGAAGACATACAAGACCACTGATAATCTTCCTCGATCTGGGGCTCCACGCAAGATCTCACCCCGTGGGGTCAAAATGATCACAAGAACGTTGAGCAAAAATCCCAGAACCACACGGGGGGACGTAGTGAATGACCTGCAGAGAACTGGGACCAAAGTCACAAAGCCTACCATCAGTAACACACTACGCCGCCAGGGACTCAAATCCTGCAGTGCCAGACGTGTCCCCCTGCTTAAGCCAGTACATGTCCAGGCCTGTCTGAAGTTTGCTAGAGAGCATTTGGATGATCCAGAAGAAGATTGGGAGAATGTCATATGGTCAGATGAAACCAAAATATAACTTTTTGGTAAAAACTCAACTCGTCGTGTTTGGAGGACAGAATATGCTGAGTTGCATCCAAAGAACACCATACCTACTGTGAAGCATGGGGGTGGAAACATCATGCTTTGGGGCTGTTTTTCTGCAAAGGGACCAGGACGACTGATCCGTGTAAAGGAAAGAATGAATGGGGCCATGTATCTTGTGATTTTGAGTGAAAACCTCCTTCCATCAGCAAGGGCATTGAAGATGAAACGTGGCTGGGTCTTTCAGCATGACAATGATCCCAAACACACCGCCGGGCAACGAAGGAGTGGCTTTGTAAGAAGTATTTCAAGGTCCTGGCGTGGCCTAGCCAGTCTCCAGATCTCAAGCCCATAGAGAATCTTTGGAGCCAGTTGAAAGTAAGTGTTGCCCAGCAACAGCCCCAAAACATCACTGCTCTAGAGGAGATCTGCATGGAGGAATGGGCCAAAATACCAGCAACAGTGTGTGAAAACCTTGTGAAGACTTACAGAACACATTTGACCTCTGACATTGCCAACAAAGGGTAAGTATTGAGTTAAAGTATTGAGATAAACTTTTGTTATTGACCAAATACTTATTTCCCACCATAATTTGCAAATAAATTCATTAAAAATCCTACAATGTGATTTTCTGGATTTTTTTTTCTAATTTTGTCTGTCATATTTGAAGTGTACCTATGATGAAAATCACAGGCCTCTCTCATCTTTTTAAGTGGGAGAACTTGCACAATTGGTGGCTGACTAAATACTTTTTTTGCCCCACTATACGTAATGTATACAGTACGCAAGGGCTCATTAATTGCATTAGCGCTGTAATTTACAGCGTATGGGGCGGCAGGGTAGCCTAGTGGTTAGAGCATTGGACTAGTAACCAAAAGCCTGCAAATTCAAATCGCTGAAGCTGACAAGGTACAAATATGTCATGCTGACCCTGAACAGAACCTACTGTTCCTAGGCTGTCATTGAATATAAGAATTTGTTCTTACATGACTTGCCTAGTTAAATAAAGATTAACAAAAAAATATAATATGGAGGATGATCTCTGAGGATCTATTGACCTGTTCTCTCTACCTCAGTCCTACTCAAATGGGACTTTAGATAGAGCACTGGCCATAAATGAAACAAGATATTTCTGGCCTCAATTTCTCTGTGGAAAGAGAGAAAAAAACAGACACCTATTTTAAGAGGAAGCTTTAGTAAGTCATTCCTTAAGCAGAGTAAGAGAGCCATAATAATAAAATAAAAATGAAATAATATCCAGATTTACAAAATGACCCTGACGGTACTTAAAATTACTTTCCTAATTGTCAAATTGTATGAGTGCTATTTACTTGGGCTTTTGAACAAACTTTAAGGATGCAACTGGAAATGTTGAAAAGGGGTCTTTAGGGGAAAGATGTTATAGGATTCATAATTATTAACCCAAATTCTCTCAATTGGAGGATCCAGTTGCATCCTTAAAGTTTGTTCAAAAGCCCAAGTAAATAGCAGTCATCTTACTCTGCTGTTGCATGGTTTTACTTCCCCCCCACAAAATCATGTCAGACACATGAGCCATTGGCATTGATATATTTCACCCAGCAGTAAAATATTTGTTATGGCAATTCACTGGTTTCGTTACTGTAGCTATAAAATACAGCCATGGGGGTTGTACCCAACAGATTATACCCAACCCTCCCAACCCAAAGCTTCAAGGGCATGTCCCTCTAAAATGCCTGGTCCTGCACATTTCAGACAGTGCAGGCAATCAATTTGAGTAGGTGCAAGCAAGCTTTTCCAACAAATAAGCGGTGCAACAATCAGGTGGGCCGGCGCCCGGTGTTGACATTATTGATTTAGAAACGGTTCGGTGTGGTCAGGGTTGTCTTTGAGTGTTTACAGTGTGTCTGTTCTTCCTCAGTCCTGAACCGTTGTGAAAGATTTATGTCGCAGACCTGACATTAGCTAAGTTTGTCATTGGTTGCCATGGGGATCCCCAATTAGTGGTTCCACGTCGCGTCGTCGCAGATGAGTGTGTACTTTGTCTACACACTCATCTCATATGTATATACTGTACTCGATACCATCTACTGTATGCTGCTCTGTACCATCACTCATTCATATATCCTTATGTACATGTTCCTTATCCCCTTACACTGTGTATAAGACAGTAGTTTTGGAATTGTTAGTTAGATTACTTGTTGGTTATCACTGCATTGTCGGAACTAGAAGCACAAGCATTTCTCTACACTCGCATTAACATCTGCTAACCATGTGTATGTGACAAATAAAATTTGATTTGATTTGATTTGATATGCTAAGATAATGGTCCACATCTAGGTAACCATAGAAATTAGAATAGGAACCAATGAGCTAATTTCGCCATCCAAGTGTTACAACATATTTTCATATGGCCAAATGGATGTCTCTAATTAGGGATAATTATGTACATACTGAATCGTTACCAGCTCAATTGAGAGAAGACACTGTTGAAGGCCATGTTGTTATTTTTATGTGTTGCTAAGCAGAGGAGAGGAGGTTGAACAGATCAGTGATTCATGTCTGTCAATGTTCATCAAATGACAGAGGAGATCTTCAGCTAGTTATTTTCTGACGTTCCCGTAGACTCACAGCCTTGGAGACTCGGAGTTATGTAGTCATCTAATGAGAGGTCTCTAGCACATATCCACGGGCTGTGTTAACTAAGTATAAAGGGCCTGTATTCAAAACAGTGGTGTGCTGATCCTGAATCAGGTCCCCCTATTAATATAAACGTGTGTATTATTATCATCAAAATGGATAAAACGATCCTATATCAGAACTCCTATAGCTTGAGACCAGTGGAGGCTGCTGATGGAAGAACGTATCATAATAATGTCCGGAACGGAGCAATTGGAATGGCATCAAACAAAGCATGAATTATTCCACTGATTACGTTCCAGTCATTACCAAGAGCCCATTCTCCCCGATTAAGGTGCCACCAACCTCCTGTGCCTGAGAATATGGGGCCAGGCCACTATGAGTGTGAGACGTCCTCCATTGGTCTGGCTGAAATTAAGTCCAGCTGGTCATTCCAGCAGCTCGCTTGATTGGCTCTCCTAATCACCCAGGAGCTTCAGGGATGTCTTTGTGTCCCGTGAGAGCCTGTGTCCCCCTCACGTCATCGCCGGGGGGATGTCGAAGGATGTTAGTCAACACACCGGCCTGGTTTCAACATGTGAGCACTGACCCCTAGAGCGTATCACCTTGCACTCATTTAGAAGGTCGTGACAGGTCAGGACACCGGAGCAACCGTGTGCCTTTTGCTTACCCTGACCTTTGACCCCGGACAGACACTTGTTCAGTCTTCAGGCCAGACAAAAGGCCCTTTCAGAACAGGGCAGCCTGTAGAACATCTGTTGCTGTGCACAGGGAAAGGGGCATGGCTGGGATACAGATCTAAATTTGACAGTACCTATAATCTAGTATGCAGTATTTGATTGAATGTATAATGTAAGGGAAACGTATATGTTGAGCATAGTAGTAATACAGTATCTATTTATTGAGTTGTATAGAAGCCAACATATTGCATTTACTATGTTCAGTATGTTGTTTAACCAAGTCTATGAAATTACGGTATAGAGTCCTAGTTTGATGTATCCCAGATGTTTTTCTTTTTCCAAGTCCTAAAAAAGATCATGACTGCCTATGGCTAAAGCTTGGAGTTCTTCTATGTGGTTACAACCATATAGACATGTTTACCGAGCAGACGATCTGAATAAGACTGGCAGTATTGAAATGATTTCACCAGTTTTTGAATCTTCACAAACGGTGTTTTTATTATCAGTGAGCAGGACATAATTGCATATTGTAATGATGTATGATCAAGCAAACATCATGCCCCTGAGGCAACCACATTTCAGATTTAATTTAACGGGAGTGTTCTATGTCTGGCGTTGTGGTTGCATAACATATTGTAGCTCTTTGAGTGCACACACACACACACACACACACACACACACACACACACACACACACACACACACACACACACACACACACACACACACACACACACACACACACACACACACACACACACACACACACACACACACACACACACACACACACACACACACACACACAGAGAGAGAGAGAGAGAGAGAGAGAGAGAGAGAGAGAGAGAGAGAGAGAGAGAGAATACAGCACGGATAGTCATACTGTAGTCAGGTCGTCATTGTAAATAAGAATTTGTTCATAATTGACCTGCCTGGTAAAATAAAGGTCAAATGAAGATTAACTAAAAAATAAAAAATAAATATTTAACTTATTTCTATGTACTCGACTATATACATTACAATAAACCATATCATCTTGTCAAAGGACTAATCCAAAAGAGAACAAGAGCCTGCAGACTTCATGCAAGGCATAGCCAGTTACTCCAGTCAGTGTGCTGCGTCACATGAACAGTGATTGGCCCCTCTCATGCAATCTATTCTCTGCTGATCCAGGCATAGTAGGGAGGTGTGACATGACAGGCATCTCTCTATCCTCAAGCGTCTCTCTATCCTCAGGCATCTTTCTTTCCTCAGGCATCTCGCTATCCTCAGGCATCTCTCTATCCTCAGGCATCTCTCTATCCTCAGGCATCACTCTATCCTCAGGCATCTCTCTATCCTCAAGCGTCTCGCTATCCTCAGGCATCTCTCTATCCTCAGGCATCTCTCTATCCTCAGGCATCACTCTATCCTCAGGCATCTCTCTATCCTCAAGCGTCTCTCTATCCTCAGGTATC